>NC_139987.1:24165513-24365513 GCF_963993115.1 Abramis brama | reverse complement strand
ATGGTGTAATGGGTATTTTCTTGGCACACTTTGGACCTCTTAGTGTCAATTGAGCATCATTAAACACCACAGCCGACCTGAGTATTGTTGCTGACCATGTCCATCCCTTTATGACCACAGTGTATCAACTTCCAGCAGGATAACACTCCACGTCACAAAGCTCAAATCATCTCAGACTGGTTTCTTGAACATGACAATGAGTTCATAGTCCAGTCACCAGATCTCAATCCAATAGAGCAGCTTTGGGATGTGCTGGAACGGGAGATTCGCATCATGGATCTGCAGCAACTGTGTGATGCTCTCATGTCAATATGGACCAAAATCTCTGAGGAAAGTTTCCAGCACCTTGTTGAATCTTTGCCATGTAGAATTAAGGAAAAAAGGGGGTCCAACCTGGTACTAGCAAGTTGTTCCTAAATAAAGTGGCCAGTGAGAGTTTGTGTGTGTGTGTGTGTGTGTGTGTGTGTGTCTATATATATATATATATATATATATATATATATATATATATATATATATATATATACACACTGTACACACATTTTATTTAACTATTTTAATACATTTACACTCCTAATTTGTGTAAATGCATTTAAAACATTTTTTTTGTGTGGAAATAAGCAGCTTGGTCACTCCAGCAGAGGTACCAGGAATATCTTCACCTATATGCACTTTCCTCTGACTGGATCATCTTTAGCTAAACACAGTCCATTTGATTGGCAGGACGGGCTCTCAGTGATCCCACTGGTGTTAGATAGATTCAGTAAAATTTGCTTACTTTTGGACAAAACAATTTACCTCCATAGATATTTACACAGAACATTGAGAACCTTTAACCTACTAGGGTTGATTTGATTTCATGTTGATCTTAAAAACTGTACAGAGTATAAATGTGCACATACTACCATTCAAAAGTTGAGTCAGTAAGATTTTTTATTTTTTTAAAGAAATGAATACTTTTTCTAAAAGATATTTATCTTATTTATTATCTTTAATAAATAAGATATATTTATCTTATCTTTATCTTAACTTATCTTCATCAAACTTTTGAACGGTAATGTACCTCCATAAATATTTACACGGAACATTTAACAAACGGTATCAAGAAATCCAATAGGGTTCATTTTAATTTCATGTCGAACGTAAAACGCACATGCAGGCTGTCACGTAACCAACTGTCACTCATTTAGACGTATCGGTTAATAATACATCCTCCCACTTATCACACACATTCACACCTTCACCACACAATGTTCAGCCGGAGAGTGAGAGTGTGTGTGCTGTTATTAAGTAGGTTACGTTCCCTCTGCTCTGGTGGAAGTCGAGCCAGGTGGGAAATTGGGTCCAGAGGAGCAAAGCATCATGGGAAACTTATTCAGGCTCAATCTTTGATCTCTTTCTTTCTCATGCTCACGCTACAGATGCTGTAGTGAAAAAGAGACGTGCGGTCTCGGTGTTCTGACGCTCAACCACCGTTGCCATCTGCTGGAGCTATTCGTGGAGCTCAGATGGCATCTTGAAGTTTCGGGCTCATGGTCTAAAATGCGTTCTGGTTGAGGATCCGTAGGATGGTGTGAAATACTCAATGACCTTGAGCCGCATCCGGAGAAACGCAGATTTGCATAACCTGATTCTTCGAAATATAAAAACAACAACTTCTAAACTAAAACAGGATTAGGAAGAGAAGCAACATGAAATCAAAACTGCCCCTATTTACTTTATTAATAGACATTCTTGATCACACTGTAAATTATTTACTGGTGAACGATATCCCATTGTAGTTCAGCGCATTTAAATTGACATAAAAAAAACAACAACAAGAAATGAATTTGACATACTAGCCCAATCTGAAGTTAAGCAAGAAATAGATATCCATGCACGCAACAGGACAGTCACCCATGCCAAATCGGATCCTGAGTATTAAGCCACACCTCCTACAGATTATTAATCATCTCACCATTCGACTCTCATTATAATGCATACGAGGCACATTTGGACATCAAAGCATGCACAACACAAGCACAGAAAAACACATGACCTGTCACTCACCTTGAGATCTCGGTGCACCACGCCCATTTGATGGCAATGAAGCACCGCCTCCAGGATCTGCTGGATGCAGTGACTGCATGCAAACACCAGGGGGCGCATGTTAGTTTGAGCAATGCCATTCTCTCGTGCACAGGCACAGGCAGGTAATGCAGGCCCATTACAAGGAGCTACTAATAAATGTAACAATACATCATCTTCGCCAAACATAATAAAACACTTTAAGTGACTCCCTCTTCCAAAAAAACTGTCTTGTAAATCTTGCAAATTTTCACAAGTGTGGCAAAGACTTTTATCTACAGGATGAATCTCCATACAACATTGTGCAGGTCACATTTCCCCCACAAATCAAAAGAAAAGTTTATTTATTTAGAAATACACTTTATTCTTATTTAAATATTTTTTATTGTTGTTATTATTGATTTCATTTTATCAAATAAAAAAAATAATATATTTTTTTCATAAAATGGTTAATTATTTGTTTATTTATCAATCATAAATATATTTTATTGTTATTTATTTGTATTATATTTTTTATAAATAAATAGTCTATTTCATAAACTATTTATTATTATTATTTATATTTCATTATATTTTAAATAAATAAAAAACAAACACATAAAATAGTTTATTTTATAATTAGTCTAATTTATAAATTATTTTATTTTTATTTATTTATTTTATTTTTCATTATTTGTTTAAATAAATAAAAAACAAACAAATGAAATCTAAAAATGGTTATTTATTTGTTTATTTATCTATCATAAATATATTTTAAAGGGTTAGTTCACCCAAAAATGAGAAAGTAAGACTTTTCGTTCATCTTCAGAACACAAATTAAGATATTTTTGATTAAATCTGAGAGCTGTCTCACTCCTTCATAGGCTTCTAGGTAATCAAAATTTGCCGGCCCAGAAAGTTAGTAAAGACAATGTTTAAAATAGTCCAAGTGACTACAGTGGCTCAACCATAAGTTTATCAAGCGACGAGAATACTTTTTGTGCGCAAAAAAAACCAAAATAATGAATTTATTCAACTATTGAATTATTTATTCGAAAGTCTTACGGGGTTGGAACAACATGAGGGTGAGTAATTACTGACAGAATTTACATTTTTGGGTGAACTAACCCTTTAATGTTTATTTAATTTATTTGTATTATATTTATTATATATTATATATATATTTTTTAAAGTAAAAACAAACAAACAAATAAATAACATTTAAAATAAAAATTCTTAAAACATGTGACATTTTCATGCCAGTTAAGCACATTTTATCCCAAATTTTTTGACAAAAGTTCAGCTAATTAATTCTTTATTTTGATTTCAGAGTAAAACGTGACCCAGACAGACAGAGATTCACCCTTGGATTTATCTTATCTGCAAAGAAAACTGAAGGGTTAGCTTTCAAACACATTAAAAAAATAGCACATAACTAAAAGCAACTTGGGACTTGAGAAAGATAACCACCGTCACCCAAAACACAGAGACCTATAAGAGTTTCCTGACACTTCTGGATTAATTAAAGGCTCTTTATTATAAACTCTGTTCAGTCCGCAGAAGTGTTAACGTGCATCTACGTCTTCTGCAAGAGCAGACATGATGCTTTTCCTGTTTTACTGACACAGGAAGCTCTAGCTAACACTACACACTTAAACTGCTCTCACCACCCACGACGACAGCGAGCATCAGGAGAGATAGAGGAGGAGAAGGAGAGGTAAGACTGGCAGGCGGCCCTGGAGTGTTTTTTGGCAGTTGTGTGGTGAAATGTACCGGTGTGTGAGGAGAGGAAGGTGGACGGTGTGAGTCAGCCTGTGTAGGCGTGTGCTGCTGATTTACTGAGAGCCAGTGTGTGTGTACATGTGTGTGTACATAGAAAGCTGTTTTCTAGTTCTTCTACACTAGGACTCTTCAACTTCCTTCTTTTGGGGGACAAAATATCCAGATGAAGATTAATCTGAGAGTGGTAATCATTAGATCTGAGCACTTTCACTGTACATAATGTCCTGACGTGAAAAACAAAACACCTATTTTTATTTTATCCATCCATCTATATTTCCATACATCCATCGTTCCATCATCCATCCATCTGTCTATCGTTCCATCCATCCATCATTTCATCTATATATCCATTCATCCATCCATCGTTCCATCTATCCATCCATCCATCATTTCATCTATATATCCATCCATCCATCCATCATTTCATCTATATATCCATCCATTGTTCCATCCATCGTTCCATCTATCCATCCATCCATCATTTCATCTATATATCCATCCATCCATCCATCATTTCATCTATATATCCATCCATTGTTCCATCCATCCATCATTTCATCTATATATCCATCCATTGTTCCATCCATCCATCAATCCATCCATCCATGGAACATCCATCCATCCATCTATCAATCCGTCTATCTATCGTTCCATCCATCCATCCATCCATCCATCCATCCATCATTTCATCTATCCATCCATCCATTGTTCCATCCATCGTTCCGTTTATCCATCCATCCATCCATCCATCCATCCTATCCATCCTATCCATCCATCCATCCATCCATCCATCCATTGTTCCATCCATCCATCATTTCATCTATATATCCATCCATTGTTCCATCCATCCAGCCATGGAACATCCATCCATCCATCCATCCATCTATCGTTCCATCCATCCATCCATCCATCCATCCATCCATCCATCCATCATTTCATCCATCCATCCTATCCATCCATCCATCCTATCCATCCATCCATCCTATCCATCCATCCATCCATCCATCCATCCATCCATCATTCCATCCATGCATCTATCTATCTATCTATCTATCTATCTATCTATCTATCTATCTATCTATCTATCTATCTATCTATCTATCTATCCATCCATCCATCCATCCATCCATCCATCCATCCATCCATCCATCCATCCATCCATCCATCCATCTATCCATCTATCTATCGTTACATACATCTATCGTTCCTATCCATTCATTCATCTATTTTTCGTTCCATCTATCTATCCGTATATCTATCCATATATCTATCTATCCATATATCTGTCGTTCCATCCATCCATCATCAAATAACTAAAACCAAAAAAGAGTAAATAGAATAGACTTCCTCTATATTTGTCCTGCAAACAGTAGATCAAGTGCAATTCTCAGATATTTCAACAGATCATTTCATTTCATTATAACTTGATCTGAAATGAGCCACATCCGTTCAACTAACTTCTCTGTCACTTTTCCTTTGAAGGTTTGTTTTTCACCATCAGTGTCTCTTTATTGAATAAGACCCATTTATCAGAATAGACACAATCGAAAATGGTGCACATGACTGAACTATAGACTGAACCTCTAACTCTGCTCCAAATGTGAGCACTGAGTGCTGAACCCATCTCTGGTCGCACAGCAATTTCATCAATATCAATCAGAAGGCAATAAAAATGACTGATGGCTGGATCTGGCTCACAGGCCGGCAGCTGAAGAGCCCTGAGGGTAACACTGTTTGCTTCACTACTTTAACATAAAAAGATTCCGCAAGAAAGAAAAATCACAAATGGGATCTCTTTAAAGGAGTTATAACACAAGAAATCCAATTTTTCTTAAACTTTTGAGGTAGAAGAGTTCAGCAGTGTAACTTCGAGGGCTCAAACTTCTCCAGTCTGAAAGCAACATTTACTGAAGCCCAGTAGCAGAATCAAATTTTGAAGAAAGTTTGAAATAGTATTTGAAGAGTTTGGTTCCAAAACGGCATCATAATTGAGTTCCTGCAAAAATCAGTATTTAAATTATAGGGTATATAAGTATAGGGTTTGTATTAAAAAGTAAATTTTTTTAAAATTACGTAAAATGCAATATCTGCCGTGTTATTCTGTCATGTTTTCTCCCTTTCTTTCCAAACCGCGACAAACGCCAGTCTCCTTTCTCTGCAGAATGCGATACATCCGCACAACCAATCACAGCGCACCATTCCACGCATTGTAAACAGTAACGCCGGCGCTTTGAATACACCATAGACTGTAAAAAAATATGGACGTAGTGTCCGTGACGTCACCCGTAGGTTTCTGAAGACCGTTTTTGAAGCCTAAAGTGGGCATGGCCGACCGTCGCCATCTTGGCAGCACGTCACTCCCGAATTTATTTATTTTTACAGTCAGACATTTAGCTGAGGTAACGTGACGGCTAACAGACAACAAACGGCTAATGATGACAAATGACCACAGCAGTGGGAATCCACCTGTCACTCAAAAGTGGACACACCCTTAATTATGCAGAAATTTAAGGCTTAATATAATTTAAACGTATGAGTTATAAAAAAATTCACCCCCCTCACAGTTGTCATGAAGGGCAAAATTAGCTGTATAGACCAAAGCCACTTTTTGCTCCAGGCTGTAAACATGTTTTTTTCTGCTGTAAAGTTGGGTATTTTAACATGGGGGAGATACAGATTTGACTCACTTTTGCAGCCAGCCTCAAGCGGCCAGTCGATGAATTGCCGTTTAATACACTTCCGTGTTGGTTTCAAGAGAGAGACAGGGGGGTTGCCGCTTGGAATACACCCGGCATCTTAGTTTTACTTATCTACTTTGTACTAACAAACAAACAAAAGAATAATTATGACAGCATTGATGAACCTGTGGTGGTTTCTGCGGTGGGGAAGAAATCTAATCATGTACGTGAGGAGATTAAGAAGATGAGGCACTCGGGAGGAGGAAAAATGCCGGCTGTTGCTTGTTCTCACACGACGGCATCAAACTTCTGTCACGCTGACACATTGACCCCAGGGGATCTTGTGAAAAACGTTCAATTGTTTTACTCAGTCAACGAAAACCGAGCAGGACCAAGCCATTTTACAGCTGATCGCCATCCTAGCGATGGCTGACTGAATGTATTTTTAGTCCAGTGCCTGTATATAAGATTAGTATTGACCAAGTTCAGAGGCTGTCATATGTGGATTAACTTACTTTGTTGTGTATTTTCAACAGTTAAAATATGAAAAATAACTTTTATATTGATTCAATGGATTAATTGCATTTTGGAAAAAAAAGTGTCATGAATGTATTGCATTTTGGGGGGAAAATAATCAGTTTTTATAATAAATCTTTATAAATCAAAATCTGGATTTAAATTTTTTATGTTATTGTAACCTAAAGATGCTATGTGAAAGTTCGATACAGAAAATGGTGGGTTTCATCTTGCCACTTTCTTGGTAAAGAAACATTTTTTTACTCAAATTAATCAAAATGGATTTATCGTGTTTTGGAACCAAACTCTTCATTTTCTTGTGAAACATGCTCCAATAATCTTTGTTTTAATTACATTTCTTGTAGTTCCCTGTGCATTTAAAGCTCTGGAAGTAAAACTAGAGCAACTAAAAATTTGAGTAAAACAACGTTTTCAATCTTGGGTATTTTACTACCCTGTTTTCTAGCTAAATCATCTCATCTCTCTAACTATCAATCTATCTTATCGTTCAATCGTATCCATCTATCCATCTTATACATATATCCATCTTTCCATCCATCCATCTTTTTCTATACATTTTTTTCCATCCATCCATCACTCAAAATTTAAATAACTTAAAAAAGAGAGAAAACCATATAGACTTCCTCTATCTTTGTCCTGCAAACACTAGCTCATGTGAAATTCTCAGATATTTCAGCAGATAATTTCATTTCATTATAACTTGACCTGATGATGAAATGAGCCACATCCGTTCAACTAACTTCTCTGTCAAAAAACTCAATGTAAAACATACAACATTAAGTTATCATTGTTTTTAGAGCATATGACCCCAAAACTTTGATTTTGAGTCGCAAGTGTCAAATTCACCCATGACCAAATTATCTCATCTATGTGATCCGTTTTAATTTTATGGCTCTATACTCTTACAGGAATTTTAGGAGAACAACCTGAAACAAAGTTGATGGGTAAATGACTCAACTCAGTGAAGTCTCCTGAGCAATAAAAGTGCAATTCCTGACTATTTCTCCTCTGTCAGCAAGTCAAGAGGTCAGACCTATCAAATGCATCAACAGCAGGTCATATGGCGCATGCAACCTCCCGTTTTCAAGGTCTGGTTGAAATGAGGTTGAACTGAGCACATACATTTGGCAGCTTTATTTGAGCTTTATAAACTGTGTAAATGAATTAAGACCACAACAAACTGCGAGACTCTGTAAGAGCCCTTCACTCAAGTGACTATTAAACAAAACAGCGGCACTCTGTCATCCTGAATGCCAGGCTTGACTGAAACAAAACATTACACGCGCCCGAGAATTACCCAATTGCAAAGATAAATGACACTGTTTTGAAACAACAGAGAGGAAGACAGACAGCGATACAAGAAACAAAAAGAGAGCAGAAGACAGAACGGGTGAGGAGAAACTCTCAGTGCATCAAGAGCAGTTCGGCTGTTCTCACACTCGAGCGTCTGCTGCCGACCCGAGTTCATTTGACGTCACAATTTGGTTGGTTTGATCAATGGGGCAGAACGCTCAAATATACCTTATAAACCCCTAAAGGATGCATATTAGTACCTTAAATTAATAGTTCATGCAAAAGTGAGAGTTCTGTCATTATTCACCCTCATGTCGTTGCAAACCTGTATGACTTTTTTTCTCTGGAACACAAAACAAGATATTTTGAAGAACGTTTGGGTCGGTATTGTCATTGTTAACTAAAACTATTAGAGTGCAACAGTTGGGTTTCGGAAGTAAAAACTCTTTTCTCCATTGGGAAATTGATTTTGAATGATAACTTATAAACCTTTAAAGAACCTTACTGTGAGCTGTGAGGTTGTTAATCGCTGGTATTTGCTTCTGTTAAAGATGTCAACCTGCATTATTTCAACGTAGTTTTAAAGTAATAGTGTTTAACAGAGGAAATCATGGTTGAAAAACTACATTACCCATAATGCTGTACGGAAAATTCCACCAATCAGAGTCGAAACAAGCAAAAAGCAGCAAAAGACCTCGTTAGCTCCGCCCACTCCCATGAAGCACCGCAAACGAAGTAATCAAGTAGCTTTCAAAATTTCCTTTCCTTTGCTTTCAAAATTCTTAAATATTTTAATATATATGCATATTTTGCAATAAACTTAAATATATATAGGCTATAATATGTATATATATACACACACATACATACATACATACATATATAATAATCAATATTTTTAAATATAGTAGTAGTTTCATATTTTTCCCGTCATTTTTAAATAATGCTTCATGGGATTTTAGTTCTTTCAACCACTAAAGCTGTTAAGTACATGGTCTTGTACTTTTGTCTGATTTTCAAATCCTTTTTTTTTGCTTCAAATCAAAGTTTGTAATGTTATGATTCACCTTGTATCGGGTCAACTTGGTTCATGGCTTATAATGCTTTAATCAAGACTTTAATTCCCATGGGAGAAATTCATGGAAAAAATACTTCCGGAACCAGCGCCGCTGAAAAAGTGGGTGGCGCTGTTGCATGCAATTGTACATTTTTCAATATCAAATTGTTCAATCGTGTTTCACACAAGACAGTCAGTCATGCAGGTTTGGAACGGCATGAAGCAATGAAGACAGAACCCTCATTTTTGTGAACAGATTTTTTGCAAACTGGTACCTTAAAGTGAAAGCAATAAAGCATAATTTGAAGCATTATAATAAAACTTTCTTTTTGATGCTCGTTCAAAATTGGCAACTTACATCTGCAACAGACGTGTTTACGATGGCATGACACAAATTGCACTGTGAATCATAGCCAAATAATACAAAGTGAAAAGTGGCCTGTAGAGGAATTCAGACCAAAGTACTCGAACACAAACAAAACATTTTGTGGAGGATTTCATTTAAAACAATTTTCACAAATAATTACAAAGAGATGGAAAGCAACACGTTGCATTAAACGTGAAATTTTGAAGAAAGCCTGAAATAGTATTTTCTTGTGAAACATGCTCCAACAATCAATGCTTTATTTACATTTCTTGCAATTCCGTGCATTTTAAGCTTTGGTAGTTAAAACTAGAGCAACTAAAAATATGAGTCAAACAATGCTTTCGATCTTAGACCTTGTTTTCAAGCTAAAATGGCAAAATGCTGCTAGGGCTCACAATAGTATTTGCATTAAGTGTAGCGAATTGTAGCCAAATAACACAATGTGACAAAATCATAGCAAGAAATTAAACCCCAGTTCAGACTAAACGATCAAACCAAGTGTGAAAACAGCCATCGAGTGCAGAAGCACACCTCAAGTCCCAGACGTACGGTTCAAGACAGTCAGACACACAAATGGGCGGCACGAAACAGGCAAGAATCACATGACACATGCAGGGGGCCAGTGCACTTCCCATACTGACCTTCAGGTCCCTGTGCACTATGTCATGATGGTGAATGTGACTGACACTCTCTAGAATCTGATGGATACAATGACTGTAAAGACAAGCGAGAGAGGAGAGGACAGACAGGAAACAAGAAGAAAAAGAATCGATGAGGGAAGAGAGCCGTGAAGGAGGCGGTGAATTAGTCACGGGGAGACGAGCGCGGGACAGGAACAACACAGATAAGAGAGACTGTTTGATGTGATTGTATGGAGAGGGTGATGAAATGAGATGAGTGATAACGGTGAAAGACCTGATGTTACACGACGCAGAACAATAGAAGCAGTCAGGTGGGGACGCATCATATCCTGTGAGGGCGCTGTGCCGCTGACGCTCACATGTGGGATGGAGAAATGCAGGGAAGGGTGGATGAATCAAACAGAGTAGAGCTGAAACTATGGAAATGATCTGTGTGTGTGTGTGTCTGGGTGTTTAAGAGTGTATCAACTGTTTTCTGAAATGCTTACGGTGTTTTCCTCACACACATCTAACACAGGCCTCATTAATAAGGATGTCTGTAGTGTGAGAGCGTTTCGGGACCGTTGGGAGAAAAGTCACTCGTCCTTTTAGGCCACTGCCACTCAAAATCTTACATTCGTTGATCCCACATGAATACTTTTTGTGTGCAAAAAACAGAGACTGACACGGAAGAGAAGAAATTGTTGAATAAAGTCGTTATTTTAGTTTTTTCGCTCACAAAACGTTTTCTCGTCGCTTCATAACATGAAGGTTGAACCACTGTAGTCACTTGGACTATGTTAACGATGTCTTTACTACCTTTCTGGGCCTTGAAATTTGCAATGATGTTACTGGATGGTTCAGAAACCTCTCAGATTTCAAAAATATCTTCATTTGTGATCCAAAGATCAAATTACGGGTTTGGAACAACATGAGGGTGAGTAATTACTGACAGAATTTTCATTTTTGGGTGAACTAACCCTTTAACGGTTTAGTTTTCTGTGATGTATTGATGTTTTATCACTTAAATAATGTAGCCGAATAAAAGATTCTGAAGTTGTCAACACGGCAAAAAAGAAAAAGAAAAGCGTTTAAAAGTTTACATGTTGTAAGTCTTTCTTTTTGTAATACACATGTTTTTGTAAAGAAAATTGTTTTAAAAATACTTAATGAATATAAATAAATAAATATATTTTAAATAAAAGAATAGCCAATATGAAAACATACAATATGGTTCAAAAGTTTGGGGTCAGTGAGATTAAAAATAAATAAATAAGAATAAGAAATTAATACTTTTATTCAGCAAGGATGTATTAAAATTGATCAAAAGTGACAGTAAAGACATTTATAATGTTACAAAATATTATATTTCAACTAAATGTTGTTCTTTTGAACTTTCTATTCATCAAAAAATCCTGAAAAAAATATATCATGGTTTTCACAGGAATATTAAGCAGCACAACTGTTTTCAACATTGCTAATAATCAGAAATGCAGAGCAGCAAATCATCATATTAGAATGATTTCTGAAGGATCATGTGACACTGAAGACTGAGTAATGATGCTGACAGTTCAGCTTTGATCACAGGAATAAATTACATTTTACAATATATTACAATAGAAAACAGTTATTTTAAATTGTAATTCTATTTTTTTTATATAATATAAATATAAAAGTATTAAAGACTTATTTCAGTCCTAATCACCCCCAACTTTTAAACGGTAATGTATGTACTTATTGAAATTTAAATAAATAAATATAAATATTTTAAAACATACAGCTATAAATAAACATTGATAATTTGTGGCCAAAAAAAAAAATCACTTTTGCAATTCTCACTTTTGAATCGTGTCCTTAGGCTATTAGTTTGAGTGATCAAAAAAGAAGGAACCCAAGCCATATCTACAAACCAGAACATCACAGAGACTTCTCACACGGGCAACCACCCAGAACACCCAAACTACATTATAAATGACATTAAGTCTCTGTCAGGGATTTCTAGAGCTATTGAAACGGATGAAGCTCAGATGAAGCCAGTGTGCGGGTTCACGTGTGCCGCTGTGCTGGAGAGAGCTGAATATGAGCTGACACTCTCATTAAGTGTGTGAATTAGAGGCCTACTTTCAGACACTGCTCTAGAGGAGGCAGGCGAAGGGGATACATTTCATCGTCTTGACGGTGGATGGGCGGCATCGTGACACGTTTCTACCCACGAATATGGCGGATGAGCTCATTGAGCCGTGTAGTCTCATCACTCGCCAGCTCTTGTGTTTCCTCCCTCAGTAAGTATCTCTCGTTCTCTTTCTGCTTCTCGCCGCATCTCTCACTCCCACATGCTTTCCCACACAGTCAAATTGATTAAAGCTTTTCTCCTGAGGGCGACTGCAGCGTGTGGGTGTGTGTGTGTGTGTGTGTGTGTGTGTCGTTGTGTGTGTCTGTGAGAAGATCTGAAAACAGGAATAGATGGAACGGGGGAAAAAAATGAAGCCGATGGGAAAACTGGAGGAACGGGATCTGCAGAAGTAGACGCACGGAGAGAGCGAGACACTGCCTCAAACATTTAAAAAACTCATTTATCACTCACATGATGTGGACCAAAGTATCACTCCCATATTAAACTCGAATGTGTACAAAGTACATATGTTTGTCCAGTTAAAACGAGCGAAAGAGGAAAGCAGAAATGTGGATGGAGAGGAAATGGTCGTGGGAGGGTCTGGACTGGATAACAGAAAATGGAGAAGCTGTTTTACCTGGCGTCAGCTTCACTGTAATATTCTCTGGCTACGATGTCTTCAAACAGCTCTCCACCCGTCACACTGCAGGACAGAGAGAAGATATCGGCACCACGGTCACCATAATCAGATGCAAATTTATTCTGTAATTCTTCAACTTCAGTTTGGTGTGCTTTACACGGGCATTGCAAAAACTGTGCATTCATATTGCAGAAGCATTTGCACTCTTGCTGGGTGTAATGGGTTCAAAATAATAAACAAAAAAATTAAAAAAGGAAAATAGGAATGCAAACAAAATGAAACAATTGAATATATATGATCAAATAAAATATTAATAAAATAAAATATTAAATAAAATAGTAATAAAAAAATATTAAACACAATATTAATAAAATAAAATAATACAATAAATGTAAAAATGTTAAATAAAATATTTTAAATTGAATAAACTAATAATAATAATAATACAAATGTTTAAAATATTTTTGAAAATAAAATAAAAATGAAATAATGTAGTAGCAAATGTGCAAAAACGAATAAATTAAAATATTTTTTTTTACTACTACTAGCATAAGAAAAATACTTTCTCCTATGCTAGGTTAGGTTGATTTCTCTGAAGTGTAAATAGCCTGACAGCAACACTGGCTCAACCAATGCCGTGATTTTTAATTGTTCTGCAGAATTGACATACTTCACCTTTGCAACAGTAAATTACGTAAAAAAAGAAAAAATGAAGACATCCGCATTTATTACACAAGCACAGTTAAATAGGACAAACTAAAGACAGCTGTGATATTAATTTACAGACATGCATGTGTGTGCATGGTTGCGTATGACAGGAAAAGAAAGCGAGGCAGAGCGAGAGAGTATGGATGGGGGAATCCTCTAGAAGAGAGATCACTGGGGCTTCGGGGGGGAAACCCCTGATGCAGGATTTCTCTTCGACTGGGCAGCCCGGCTCTGTTGCTATGGAAACTGGCTCTCGAGTGAGAAAGAGAGAGAGAGAGAGAGAGAGAGAGAGGGATGCTATGGGGAAGGTAGAGTGGGTGGGCGTCTGTTGAAGCGCACTGAGCAAAAACAAAGCAGAGAGAAAGAGATATTATGCACCACAATATATGGAAACACTTACAGGTCAAATAAGAGGTAATGGAAGCCTTCCTCTGATATACTGTCATGGAGCCGCACTGCATTAAAGATAAAGAGAGTCATAATATCATCAAATACTTTCAATTTGCCATTCCCTCACAGCACAACTCAAAGAGCAGATTATGAAATTAAATTAACTCTTTCTCCGCCATTGACAGAACTTTCCGGATTTCCGTGTTTACACTGTTATACGGTAAGGGGGCGCTATTACACATCTTCTGAAAGATTACTAAAACTCCTGATCAAAATACAGGCGAAGAAGCAGCAGAAACAAGCGATATCATATGCAAGCATATGCATAAGTAAAATAACGAGATCATCAACATTAAACAGCATATAAATCAAAACTGCCTAATGTTACTGAATGAAATGTCGACCCATGATGAGCTGTAGGACTGTGAAGCTTCCAGGGTGTTGATGGACTCGATCTACTCCATCTGTGTTTTGATCATCGTTCTGAATCCGATCTGGATGGTCTTTGACAAAAACTCGATTTTCTCAGCTTTTTGCTCAAAATGTTGCTTTTTTTATGAAACTTACCCACATTCAAGTGTTGCATAAAAAGGAAGGTATGATGCAAGAATAAAACTGATTAAAAGCAGAGTCTCTGTTCTTTCTTTTGAACTATTGCATATTCAGATATGAAAATGATCAAAAACGCTGGAACGAGGAAAGAGTTAACAGGAAAGCTTTCTATATCATTGTCCCTCAAGCGCATTTAGTCATCATGGAGAAGTTCAGGTGCATATGTAAAGCTAACTTTAACGGCCGATGTTTCAGACTCACCGATATTGGGATGCTTGAGCAGACGGCAGATACGGGCTTCCCGTTCCAGCTTCTGGTGATCTGGGAAAACAATTGGATCCGTAATGTATTAGAGAAATTGCAGATGGATTGATTAAATGTGCAGTGCATTATTTTTTAATGTAAACAAAGCTTAATTTAACCAATGAATAGATTCCACAAATCTTCTGTGGAATTTAACCAATGTGTGGAAGTTTAGCCACTATGAAACTATGCTAATTTCACATGAATTTTAGTTAAAGGGATAGTTCACCCAAAAATCTAATTGAAAGTTGTTTAAAACATATATGAGTTTCTTTCTTTTGTTGAACACAAGAAGATATTTTGAAGAATATGGGTAACCAGACAGTTGACGCTAGCCATTGACTTCCATGGTAAGGAGAAAAAAATACTATGAAAGTCAATGGGGTCCAACAACTGTTTGGCTACCGACATTCTTCAAAATATCTTCTTCAGCAAAAGAAAGAAATTCATACAGGTTTGAAACAACTTGAAGGTGAGTAAATGATGACAGAATTTTCATTTTTTGGGTGAACTATCCCTTTAACCTCAACATCAAGCTGTTAACTAACCAACATATGCCAGATTACAGAGTATTATTTGACCAATTCCTACTCTACATTCTCAACTTACCCCCCCAAAAAAACGTGACAATCATCCCATTACAGCAGATCAGGGTGATTAACGAAAACTAAAACTTGAACCATAAAAAAAATTTGTAACTTGAAACAATTTAAACAATAACTAATATAAAATAAAACATTAAAAAATAACACTGCAGATTCTGCAGACTGTGAGAAAATCACGCAATGCTGAAATGTCTCATTAACATCCTGAAACAGTAAGTTGGCACTATTTTATCTACCGATCGTGACGAGTGATTATCATCATTATTTTTTCCCACCCACACATGCTTTTTACATCAGCGGAAAAGTCGTGTCAGAGGCGGAGAAAGCCATTGCATTATGCTGAAAGATTATGAAAATGAATGACACCTGCACAATAAGACCATGATATTTATCAATAATAAGACTACTTATACTTATCAAGTCCAGCGCCACAGCGCCCCCCCCCTCACCCGGACTATCCTGCCCCCATAATCAAGAGTAAAAATTATTTTTATTTTATTTAAATCACAAGTGCATAGGCTTTCTAGTCTACTTTCATTAGGCTACTATAGCAACATTTAAGTTATGGATGGCCTGTTTAACCTAAAAACTTTCCATGCCACGAAGAATGCAGATCTACTGAGTAGGCTAAAAATATGTTTTTTTATGGCCCTGTAAGACACCTGGTATTGAGATGTTTTGGTCGATCGGATCACAAGTAGACGAGGGAGACACATTCCCGTTTACACCTGGTGTTTTAATCCGTCTCTTTTGTCCACTTTCAACCACTTCTGTCCTGATTTCTTTGAGGGGAGGGTCTATGGCCAGTAAATGTGTGTTTTTTTTTTCCAGATCTTTCAATCTAATGGACAAAATAAGCTCACACAACTTATTTATGAACGCGCCCGGAGACGACAGAAAAACACACGGAGAGAATCAGCTTTGGTGTCTGCTCTGAGCCGCGAGATCACGCCGAACGCTGTGAGTGTGTGTTAGAAATCAGGAATGGTGAGAGAACATTGTGCTTGGTACGTTTTTCATCTTCAAACCAAACTTGGGTCTTCAGCCGATAAAGTTTAAATCCCGTCTGTCTAGAGCTCTTCCCATAATGTTCACTCATTAAGTCAGTAGACGGAGAGAAGACGGTCTTTAGTGAATGTTTGAACACATTCGACCACATGAGCGTTTACACTAGAATCATCATTTAGCATCATCAGAGGCTCTTTTGTCCAGAGGCGAGAGACTCCAGCCAGTAGGAGGAGCTCGTTCCGCATGTCTTCAACCCGCCCATAGGGGGATCTCACGATAAAACGCCGTCTTTTCAGTTTCGAGTCGACTAGTAGCCTAGTTGTATCATTTCTCCTGATACTGCCCTCTGTAACCGGTAGGCGTGGCTTGGGAGTGGCCTCGTAGGGCAGCGAAGCAAGTGCATTCTGGGAGTTGTTGTCTTTCATCCACATGAGCCAAAAATACGTTTTCTGGCTTTTCTCAGACTAGAAGGCACCAACTTCTAAAATAATTTCACATTTCTACTACATAAATGACCCAATTTAAATACATTCATCTTTCCAGTGGTGAAATATCCCTTTAAATGTAACTTTTGATCAATTTAATGTGTCCTTGCTTAATAAAAAGTATTCAATTCTTCAATAGAAAAAAACAATTCTTACTGACTCCAAACTTTTTGTGCATTTCGTAGATGGAACAATCAAACACAAAATGGCACCAGTATCCTGAAAATAACTCATTTAAGTTGTCATGGCAGGATGAATGCATGATGTTTGATGTGAAAATAGAAAAATCACATTCATAATTAATTTCAAATCTTTTGAGCAAAGCTTTTTTTATAGTTCTGAAGGGCAGTGACGGTTGTTTTCCTGCTCCGTTCACATGGTTTAAACCCTTTTAAAGTGCACATTTAAAGCGGTCTGTACATCACTTCAAACACGGCAGCAAAGGTCACGCTCAGCATCATGCAGACCACAGGATCTACTGTAAACCACATGGCAACGGCCAACCAGCGCAACCTCTTCTAGTCTGACTGTGGAGGACATGCTCGACTCGAAGGAATCTGCATGATATGGAGAGACAGACGCACACAGCCGAGAGACCTGGACCGCTCCGGCACACTCCTGCTGTCTGCCATGCATGAGTCATACGGGAAGGAGGACAGCTGGGTACCAGGGCACAGATTATCTCCAGCGCTTCACGATTCAGTCCTGATAAACAGACACGGCCGGCTGTCTATCATCCCACCATCATTAGGGCTGCATCCGAAATCACATACTTGTACTATATAGTAGGCGAAAAACAGTAAGTGACAAAATCCAACCAAACATGCCAAGTGTGAACACACCCTGAGCAACACGCACCAACATCTTTCCAATCTTCCAAGCATTTACAAACCTGTTGTACAACAAGAGAATATTTAATAACATGTTTTTACCCCAGTCCCATTCCATTCAAAACAGTCACGATTCAATACAGTAACGTTTAAAAGTTTGAGGTCAGGAAGATTTTTGTAATGTATTTGAAAGAAGTCTCTTATGCATTTATTTGACCAAAAACAGTTTTAAAAAAAGTTGTATAATATAACTTTTATTGTATTTTAAAATGTGATTTATTCCTGTGATCAAAGCTGAATTTTACTTCAGTCTTCAGTGTCACATGATCCTTCAGAAATCAATCTAATATGCTGATTTAATGCTCAAGAAATATTTAGCATTATCAATGTTAAAAACAATTGTGCTGCTTAATATTTTTGAGGAAACCATGATTTAAAAAAATTCTCTCTTTGATTAAAGTTTTAAAGAACTGCTTTTACTTTTGAACAGTAGTGTAGATTAAGTAGACCTCAGGGACGAAACGCAATTACATTAAAAAATGCATTATATGAGCCATTTAAATTGATATTGAAGCTATAGTCGGTTTACAGAACCTAATTGGGGCCTCTTTGCAACCCTCCCAAACACACCAAAAAAAAAATCCACACACACACACACACACACACACACACACACACACACACACACACACACAACAGCTCGAGAAGTTGTCACATTGAGCGGAGTGACTGGTGTGAAGCTGTGAGAATGCTGACACCCAAACACCACAAAACGCCTCTGCAGCAAAGAGCACCAGACCCTGCCGAGAGAAAGACTCCATCCGATCATCAGACTACAGTAATGAACCACACGCCACAGCTACAGTACACTGGCCTGATCACATCACTCACATCAGTTATGGGGATTAAAGATGCATTCTCAAGTTCACTTCTGTTAGTAAAAAAAACACACTCACAAATGTCTCATCTAACATTTAGAATTGAAGAGGTTGTTTTTGTTGCTGTAACTCTAAGACTTCTGTCATTTTAAATGTACCCTTTAAATCCCATCAATATGTAAATTAACTCATGAAATGGCATTCCCAAGCCGTTTTCCCATAATGTGACATATTTCTGAGCGAAACGGGACAGGGCTGCACAATTAGGGGGAGAAAACATCTAATTGGGTTTTGTTCTGATAGAAATTGCAGTTGCGATATAAAATGTGAATGGAAAGAAAAAAGCTGTTTGTAGAGTTGCACAATTTGGTCATCATTTTTGTGATTATATATCAATATTTTACTGTGAAATAAAAAAAACAAGTAAGAAAAAAAATATTTTATAAAACTACAACACTAACATTTATGACATTTAAAAATGTCTTGATTTCTTCATTTTTAAACGTTAAACTATCAAGCTTTTATTTTGGCCGAAAACCACAGGGAGCCTTTAAAGGGTAACTCTCCAAATTGCAACCTAGGTTATTTTTGTTAATCTACCCGAGTCAAACATTCGTGTAAAAGCATATTTAGAATGGAAACGCCACTTTTAAGATTGAGCGTATTTTCGTTTTATATGCACTTTGAATGGGAGTGCATGGGGCACTTCTATGATAGCATAAAAATCGCTATTTTTAAAACACTAAGAAGGCTCGACACAACATGAAACTGCGCTCGAAGTATCACCAGCGGCTCGACACATGAACTTGAGCATTGACTACATTGTTTGTGTACACAAAGTTTACTAAAAAGAAAGGTTTTGTACGACTCACTTTATCAGTTAGTGTTTCCAGTGGCTGGAATCTTGTCAGTCAAAAGTAGTCGATCTCCGAATGCAACGTAACATGAGGAGAGTAAAGATGGAAAGCTCTTAAAGCTTGTTTCCATATAAATTATTATTATTTGAATAGATATTGCCATGAACTAAGTGTCTAAGTTATCATGCTTTTCATTGGAAGTTCATGACATTTCCTCATTCAGTCAATTCATTACGTTGCATTCGGAGATCGACTACTTTTGACTGACAAAATTCCAGCCACCGGAAACACTAACTGATAAAGTGAGTCGTACAAAACCTTTCTTTTTAGTACACTTTGTGTACACAAACAATGTAGTCAATGCTCGAGTTCATGTGTAGAGCCCCTGGTGATACTTTGAGAAAAGTTTCATGTTGTGTCGAGCCTTCTTAGTGTTTTAAAAATAGCGATTTTGATGCTATCACTGTAGTGCCCCAAGCACTTCAAAAGGCATTTTGACCGAAAACAAAAATACGGTCAATCTTAAAAGTGGCGTTTCCATTCTAATTATGCTTTTACACGAATGTTTGACTCGGGTAGATTAACAAAAAGAGCCTAGGTTGCAATTTGGCGAGAGTTACCCTTTAAAGCTTTGAGGAAAAAAAATTAATTCCAGGTTTTACCTGTAAGTCCCTTTCAGGCAAGTCATTTCACTTGGTGGCCATCTTTGAAACGCCTCTCTGGCAGCTACTGCAATCATCTCTTTGAATGGGGAAACAATCAAATTCTCCAAAGTTGTTCACCAAGCTCATGATTAAATTTCATATTTGAAGTCACCAATGAAATCTGACAACTGCCTCATAAATTGTTTCCAAATGCTCAAATCATGAAAAAAAGAGGCATTTTTCAGGCTGGACCAGCCAATGCTTCTCTTCTGTTGACAACAGCCAGTTTAAAAGTGCTTCTCCTTACAAGTTTAGGAAGACAGATGCCCAAACGTCCCAAATGCAAGTTTATAAGCGATGCAAACTTGGAGTGGAGCAGAATTGACTTTGATTAATCGTTCTGCCTTAAAACTGGAAATTCAACAAGAAAATATATATAGGCCAGGACTTCATTCTATCCATCGGGAATTGATTCATTGTACATTTAGCAGAAGCTTTTATCCAAAGCGACTTACAAATGAGAAACATCTCAATCATTTACCATACGTAAAGAACATATTAAAACAAAATGCAAGGTACAACTAAATACAAGCAATTTTGATGCAAACAAAATTCACCAAGAGGTAAATGAAAGATAATGTGCATTGTACACACACCAACTGTGTGCAATTACATGCCACTGTGCTCACGGTTGCATCCACAGAAGCATGGCAGGATAATAGGCCTGTCAGAAACTATAACAGCTCAAACAATTGTTATTTTTCCCAGTATTTATCCCAGTGGTAGGTTGTTATAATTGGAAATAATCACTGAGTCGATAGCCCTGATCAACCTAGCGGGTTCAGTCCTGCTAAATGCTCCAGAGCCGCATGTGTGTGTGTGTGTGTGTGACACTCGGGTAAATCCAGGTCAACTTCATGCTGCATTGCAGGTGCTGCTGCGATCATGCACAAAGTATTCACAGCAAATCACAACTTCCCAAAGCAGCTCTTATGGATTCTTTTCACATTTACAGGTCCTTAAAAGTGGAAGTCGTCAAAGTTGAGTAAACTTCTACAGTGGTGAACGGAAACTCCAACAAAAATTCCCATTTGATCCAAAAGCAAAAGAATAGCGATAGCATTTCTATGATTTTTCCAAAAGAGGAAATTTTTTTTTATCAACAGTGGTCAGAAGAAATGTCAAATCCCTCAGCCGTTGTATTAGAAACACTCACGCCAAGTCAAATCACCTTTATTTATATAGGGCTTTATACAATACAGATTGTTTCAATGCAGCTTTGCAGAATCAGTGATGCAAACTTCATCAAATATGAGACAAAATTCAATCTGCTCTTACGAAACAATATTATTCAGCTCAATTCAGGTCAGTGTTGATTCAGTTCAGTTCAATAACTAAAGTTCACCAATTATGAAACGAGTTTGATTCAGATATGAAGCAGCTCTACAGAAGGCAAGCGTCATTATCCAGCATCAATTTAATTCAATAACTGTCGATGTAGCAAAACTCATCAATTATAGAGTCGATTCAGCTAGTAGCTCTACACGTGTTATTATGAAGCTCAAGTCAATTCAAGATTGGTTTCATCCAACAGTATCAGTGCAAAACGATAATAAAACACAATGTATAGTATTATAAATGTATATTAAAGGGTTAGTTCACCCAAAAATGAAAATTCTGTCAGTAATTACTCTCCCTCATGTTGTTCCAAACCCTGTAAGACTTTCGTTCATCTTCAGAACATAAATTAAGATATTTTTGATTAAATCTGAGAGCTGGCTCACTCCTCCATAGGCTTCTATGGGATCGAAACTTGCCGGCCCAGAAAGTTAGTAAAGACAATGTTTAAAATAGTCCAAGTGACTACAGTGGCTCAACCTTAAGTTCATCAAGCGACGAGAATACTTTTTGTGTGCAAAAACCCCCCCAAAATAACGACTTTATTCAACTATTAATTTTCCTCTGTGTGTCTCTGAGTGAATTCACGTAGTGTAACAGCGCAGCGCTTCTGGGTTGTACGTCAGAACGCAGGCTCACTATTGGCCGACGCTGGTCATGTGTGTGATGCGTGTGATGCTCGCCAATAGTGAGCCTGCGTTCTGACGTACAACACAGAAACGCTGCACTGTTACACTACGTGAACTCACTCAGAGTGAGTTAACTTAAGTTTGAGCCACTGTAGTCACTTGGACTATTTTAACGATGTCTTTACTAACTTTTATGGGATGGCAGATATCGATTACATAGAAGCCAATGAAGGAGTGAGACAGCTCTCTGATAATCAAAAAGATCTTAATTTGTGTTACGAAGATGAACGAAAGTCTTACGGGGTTGGAACGACATGAGGGTGAGTAAGTACTGACAGAAATTTCATTTTTGGGAGAACTATCCCTTTAAAGTCACCATGAAATCAAAATTGACCATTCTTGTTTTTATGGAATATTGCAGTATTTATTATTATAAATGATTTATCCATGCACGTCATAATTTTTTTAAATTCATGTGCCTCGTAATCTTTAATCAAAATAGCTTCGCCTCCCTCTTGCAGAGACATCTTTTCTCTTCTCTCTCTGATGATGTGTTTACTGGCGTGAGGGCGGGGCGACCTGTCACTCACATGAGATCCACCAATAGAAAACCACATCCATCCAATCAATTCCCAATGCGCAAAATCAAGTCCCACTCTGCATTTTTTCCTTGTTCGAAAAGCCGTTTCACTCGGATATGCATCACAATAGGGAAGAAAAGAGTATTGCAACTTCTGTATCACGCCGTCGCCGACTTAAAGCTGTAGTCTACGATGTTGAAAATCGGTCGAGAAAGCCTGAGACGGTTGGGAAGTTTTAAAAAACTCATCCCGCCCCTCCACACACACCCCCCCCTCCCCTCTGTGCTACCTGATCCCTCCCACCGGGAAACGACCTGAACAACGTCACTCAGTCAAGCTGTGATCACCGGTAGTAAACATCGGCGCATCTTGTTCAAATTCCGATCGAACAGAAACCCGCTAGGCCTACTGAAATATATTCAAGCACTTCAAGAAATATAATTACTTTGACCCGTGATAGACGATGCTAAACGGCTAACATTCCAATGCCGACCGGCAGCATAAGCATGTTGTCAGACTGATAAAAAGCTATTTATGTAACACCTCACACCATAAAAGTATAAATAAATGCTTACCTGCTCAACAAAAAGTCAGCCGTGTCAGCGTCGGTTTTTTCGGTTTGTTTTTTCTCCATTGCTGAGCTGATGCTACTTTGCTAGCTACCATAGACTGTCAGCTGCTTGCCCGCGAAATTTCATGTCGCAGGAGGGGGGCGGGGTGGGGTGCGGTGGGGTGGAGACGCGAGCGCCACGTGGAGTTTCAAGTGGAGCGGGGGATTGGATGAGAGCAGTTGACCAATGTAAGCTGTCCGGCCGGACAGCTTACATTGGTCAACTTCTCTGCAGCTGTACACCCAATAGAGTGAATGGATTTTTTTCATTCTTTTTTCTCTTCATATTGTTAGGATTGTACTGTAGAACCATAACCAGCATCTAAACGAGGTTATTAATAATGAACAATCTTTGAAATCGTAGACCATAGCTTTAAAGTGAAAATTTAAAACAACTTTGCTCAGTTTGAGGTTAATAACAGTGGAAACATGTCTTAACAGTCTGTGAAAAGGGTCAATTGCGTAATAAGAGAATCCTTCTTGAGGAAGGGAGCTGCGTAGTCATTGGCTGCTCTCTGTGTCAATCACCCCACCCTGGCCCCGCCCCCCACATTTGCTCCAGTTTCAACTTGCCACATTTTGCATTAACTCTTTCAGCACTGGCATTGCCTTTGCATGACATTTAAACCCTGTTTCCATTGCAAACCACAATAATACGAATACTCTGAAAACGAATCATTGCATGGGCGTCAGTGAGGTGTCAGATGTGGTCAAAAGCTGAGTCAAAACAACAGCAGCGATGACAAGGCGGTAATCTGAAATCTTTCCACTTGAAGTGTGGTATTGCTTTGTTTGAGGATGGCAGCAGAAGCGCAGCTCTCAAACAGTCAAACAAAAGCCTCTTGTGTTTGAGTAGTTGAGAAGTGAAGCCCCTCAGCACCAGCGTGGGTGTGTGTTCGAGCATGTACACGTATGTCTGCGCTCTGTGGGGAGATGAATCCTGTGCTCTTGGCATGTTGGCCGCACAGACACGCTCTGTCTGGGGTGTGCCAAACGGTCAGGCTGCCTGTGATGACCTGCAGACCGTATGATTGCCCTCGTGCGCCAACATTTCCCAAAACACACACACACACACAGGCATGTTCTCCCAAAATATCACACAGCACCACAACAAACACGTCAACTACAAGCGCTGACATCTTTATATTCGCCTAGTCATTTAAACTCATCCATGCAGCCATAATTAGTTTAGCATTGTAAAACTGTGGTCACTTGATACTAGCCACCACTGTCACCGAAAAATGGCAAAAATGTACTATATTTGAACCATAACATGGAATTTTTTTCTATTTTGAATACACATCATCCAAATGTTTGGGGAGAGTAAGTTAAGAAATTATACTTTTATTCAGCAAGGATGCATTAACAAATGTGAGACATTTATAATGTTAGAAAAGATTTCTATTTCAAATAAATGTTCTTGAAAAAAATCTTTAAAAAAAATGTCCACAAAGATTAAGCAGCACAGCTGTTTTCAATAATGATAATAATAGTAAGTTTCTTGAGCATCAAATCAGCCTATTAGAATGATTTCTGAAGGATCATGTGACAATGAAGACTCGTAATAATGATGCTGAAAATTCAGCTTTGATCACAGGAATAAATTATATTTTAAAATATATTCAAACAGTTATTTTAAATTGTATTAATATTTCTAAATATACTGTTTTTACTTTGATCAAGTAAGTGAAGCAGTGTGAGCATAAGAAACTTCTTTTAAAAACAATAAAAAAATCTTACCGACCCCAAACTTCAGAACAGTAGTGTACTCTGAATATATGATTAGGGCTGTCAATCGACTAAAACATTTTTACTTAATCGCACCTTTTCACTGTAATAATCACGATTAATCACACCTAACATTTAATATATTTTTATATTGTAATAATTTCACAGTTAATCTCCAAATTAATGTATAAACAACATAAAAAAGCAACATAAAGACAGAATATTCTAAATATTTGATCTTTTGACAGGTAGGAAATATACAGAAATTGAATAGTTATCAAACACTACACAGTCTTTACTGCATAAATTATAAATTAAATATAGATTAATCCTTATTAAACAAATGTTATTCAGTCAAGAGCAGTGTGTGATTATCTCTGTCTTTTGTTCTTTGATTAACATTAATGACAGACAGCAGCAGGATTATTAGGCTGCTGTCACTTTAAGATCTGACACATATTTCCATGGCCTCACAACTCTTTACGGTCATTTAACACTTTATTTAAAGGTCCCGTATTATGCCCCTTTTCACAAGATGTAAAATAAGTCTCTGATGTCCCCAGAGTGTGTATGTGAAGTTTCAGCTCAAAATACCCAACAGATCATTTTTTACAGCATATTTAAATTGTCATTTTTTGGGGCTCAGAAAAACGCGCTGTTTTAGTGTGTGCCCTTTAAATGCAAATAAGCTGCTGCTGGACGACCCAGGGGGCGGAGCTTCATGAGCTCACACTCAGTCTCTCAGGACAATTTCATCTCACGGAATGATGATAATATCAGAAACTCTCAGTAACGGTGTTCATTTCGAATCGGACAATAATGCCTACAGAGTCAGAGTGCTGTATAGAGATGGAACAGGTATAGTTTAGTAGTTTAATTATGGTTATTATAACGTATTTGTCATCTGCTTGTATGTATCCATTATTTATTAATAGCCTACAAGTCTGCTGTTTCGGACCAGGTCCGAATGATGATCAAACATATACTGATGAGTTTAATAAAGTTTATTGTACATCACACAAAAGATGAAGCGTCAGTTTTACTTCAGAAAAAGAGCTGAGTAAACACAGTAAGTTATAAGAAGTGCGCAAGTACATAAACGAATTTCGGTAGAGTTGAGGGAGCATTCCTGTGGGCGGAGGTTAGTCAAAAAACGGTTCTACTGACGTCATTAAAGAAGGAAGTAGAGGGATGTAGTCCAAACGGGCCGTTCGATGTAGGCGACTTCTGTTAAATAAAATATCTCGCTTGGCATTGAACTTTGAGCTTTATAATTTTACAGATATTATTTATACTCTAACAACAACAACTAAAGTTTGAAACATGGGATCACGAAGAACGGGACCTTTAAGTAATTTAAGACTGTGCTTATGAGGATACTCGACAAAAGCAGCATTTTGGCTCAGTTTTTGTCCATTCAAGCATGAAAGAGAACTCAATGCGCGCTGGCGCGATGTCTGAAGTGCATTTCTGTGCGCGTTTCAAATGTTTGTTCACACTGAGCCGCTTCACAGACAGCGCACCAGTACAGATTTAACTTTTTTTTTGCGTCTTATTGCGCTTAAATGGTTTAAAAGCAGTTGAATGAATGATAGCGTGATCATATACTGTAGCGCAGCCAAAGGATGATGAAAAAAAACGGATCCTGTGTTAATTGCGTCAAATATTTATTACGCATAAAACTGAAAAAATGTATCGCATGCATTATTGTGTTAATTCTGACAGCCCAAATGAATATCAAATATTGTGATGATTTTAATGCAAATAAATTGCATTTTTTATGTAAGAGAAGTATTTCATTTCTTACATTAAATATTTTAAATAATTTCAAGCTTTTTGCTTGAAACAAAACCAGAATTTTTAGCCATGTCAGAGCACAATACATAAATATTAAGGTACATACATATCAACTGAAAAATATCCACAGGTTTTTTAGCCATAGCCCCAACCCCCTTTTCCGTGCCCAAAAACATTTTCCAGCAGTCATGATTTACCTCTTGCCGAAAGCTTTTTGGTGTTGATGATTTTGGCAGCATGCTCTTGGCCCGTGCACAGCTTGACGCAGCGTCGCACGACTGAGAAGGCCCCCCTGAAGAAACAGACGAGAGAAAAACACAACAGCTCAGAAGATCTGCAGACACACCGCTGAACTTGAAGAACCCCCCCAAAACCCCAAAATCTGCTCAAAACCCTTAACATGTTCATCTTTCTTTAGTGTGTAATGTTGCTGTTTGAGCATGAAAAGGGTCTGCAAAGCACAAAGTCCCTCCAGCGGGAGTTATTCTCTATATCAGTGTCACTAGCCACGTTTCCATTACGAATTGAAAATACGCCCAATGGAAACGGGTCAATTTTGCAAAAACTCCCATTTATCGCAAAAAAGTTTTTCCGCTCGCATGAGGTGGTTTTTCAGGCAATTCGAAAAATAAATATTTCCCAAAACTGCAATGGAAACAGTTTTTGCGCATTTACAGACACCTGACGTAGATGACGCGGTGTGTTTGGACAGAATACGAGACAGAGTTCTTTATTAAATTCATAAAAGACAGAAGAATTACAGGAATAATGGATTCTAAACCTCAAAGAAATGCCACAATCAAGACCTCGCAGCAGATATGAGGGAGAAACACCCAGAAACACCTCATATGTGCCGCTCACAAGTATAATAAGGGTCGTTCCTTACCATTAATGCTTGGAACACACACATACATCTCCTTCGATTAATAATAATGGATAGTGTAGTGGCTGGGATATAGTACATAAAACTACCAAGGTCCGTTGCCATGGTTTTTGGAATGATTTTACTTCTCGCGAGAGGAAAAAATGAAGTTTTAGTCGCATAACATCGGTTAATGGAAACGCCGTCATTTTGCAATAGTTTTTTGTCGACATTAGCAAAAAATCACAAAAATTTTGCACAAATCTGTAATGGAAACGCGTCTACTGTTTCTGAACTCCCTGAAATGCCTCCATTGTAGTCTTGAGTTTTCTTCTGTGAACAAACACGCCACAATATTCCACATTTAAATAATTCCCGCTCAAGATATATGTAAAAATAAAAAAGGGGCGGGGCCTGGTTGAGTTTGTTAGTGTGGTGAAACTTGTGGTTATAGTAAGGGGTGTGACATTTCACTAAACACGTTAGAAATGGATGACTAATCACAACACACTGACCCAGCCAACCAATCAGAATCAATTGTACTTTTTGGGAGGAGGGGTTTCATAGAGACCGAAACTAAACAGAGCGTTACTGACAGACTAGAAAGAGAGGTGCTGCAACAATGACAAAAATGGGGAAAATAAGGTGTTTTTGAACATTCAAGCATGTAAACCTATTCTAGCAGACTTTATGGGGCATAATACAGCCTCTTTAAGAACAACTGTTATGCACACATCTTCTTTTTTGAGAAGTCAGATTGTAAATGAAAACACAACACGCAGGTGTCTGATGCTCAAATATTCCTGATATTCACATGGGAACAAAATGTAGAGCACACGCTGTCTATCAACAGCCTTCTTGGGTCTATTTTCAGAAAGACCTGCATTAAAAAAAAAATCACTTGAGACAGTTGTGATAATGGCCTGATGTCATTCCTTACCAGCTAATTTTAGCACACCTTGTTACAGTTACACAACACACTTAGAATTTCTCAAGCAGACGCTCTGAACAGATGAAGTCGGATCCGTGACTTCCCGCCCCTCACCGACAGGCTCAAATGCCCTTGGAAACATCCATGTGATGTTAACATGTGATAAAAACAGACCATATGCCCCACTGTGACCTCAGGCAAATCACCTGCGCACGATTCGCTTGGCCAGCGCACTAGAAGAAACCAAGTCTGGATGATTTTGGGCATCATTCGACGTAGATCGTCATTCAAAACATCTAAATGCCGATCATACATTTTAAAAAAAAAGAAGATTTTACCGTGACGTTTGGATATGGTAGCATGGTAATACTTTGTTTTTGGACTTTTTAAGATGGTAAAACCATGGAGTACCATGTAAATTAGTGATGAATATTAAAATTATGACTGAAAACAATAAGCTTATAATCTTTTAATGTTTTGACTGATAAAATGTTTGGGATAAAATTGTAGAATATTTTGTGTGAATAAAAAATAAAACATAAAACAATCATTTTAAATGCTAAAAGTTAATGTAGGCATCAAAACATGATAATTTACAGTATGAAAAAAAGGATATTTATTTTAATATTTTATTAATATTAAATTTAACAGTTTTTTAAAATAGTAACTATGTTAGTGCAATTAAATATAAAATTTTGGCCAATATACAATCTCAAACAACACATATAAATTTAAAGATCTAAAACAATTTGCTGATATATGTATATATTTGTATTATATATATATATATATTTTTTTTTTTTGCATCCCGATTCTAAATACAATGGTATTACCATCTGATTTGCAGTAAGGTCAGCATATTAACATGAGCAAATTAACATATATAATGTAATGTAGTGGTTGACTGTTTTAAGATATATCACACCACACTATTTGATTTAAATAGTGTAAATAACACGAGCATATCAATTGCTAAAATTATATTAATTTTGCATACTATTTACTGAATTATGTTAGTATTTACTTTTAAAAGGATATCAGCTCTGTTAAAATCTAGGTCTTGCTTATGACACTTATCGACTAAAATGAAAAACGTATCAGCCAATACGATAATTAGAAAACCCCACATATAATCCGATATACTCGTCAACAACTAATATCATGTTTTGTAATTAATTTCATAAAACACTGCTTGTCAATGTGAGGGAAACAACACATGATGTTCTTCACTCCGATAAGAAGAATGGAAACTTCTCAACTAATAAAGCAGAAGGTCAAAGCGTGTCACAAGCGTGAGCCGTCCGTTCACCTTTGACCTCATGAAGGACTGGAGCCACGTCTCTGTTAGCAAACGTGTTTCATTAGCGCTGGCGTCTCAGCGGAGACACTGAGCTGATTTACTGCTGTCGGCCTGTCAGGAAGACCAAACCACTGATCTACTCAGGTTAAACTACAGAAAACACACTCACAAACAACAACTACACAAAACACACCGCAACTTTGGACTGACAAGTCAAGTCAAGATGAGTTGGAAGTTATTCAACTCATAATATAATAATAAATAATTATATATAATCGAAAATATAGTAATATTGCAAAGTATTATTACAACTCTTTTCTATTTTAACATATTTTCAAATGTAAATTATTTCTGTGTTGAAAGCTGAATTTTCAACATAATTACTCCAGTTTTCAGTGTCACATGATCCTTCAGAAATCACTCTAATATGATGATTTGCTGCTCAAGAAAATAAATATTTCTTAAAAGTTTCGATATAGTAGTGGCCAAAAGTTAGATATTTGTTTTTAATGACCCTACAAGTTTGATTAAATCGTCAAAATATTTTATATATTTTAAATATTTTAAATATGAGGGAAGAACAAAACACTAAACTTGGTTAAGTTATTTATCTGACAAAATTATTTGGTTTTATTTTACTATGCAAAAGAAAATGCTCACAGGAAAAAGCGTTCACTGACTACAGCATAATCAGCTATTAATATTCTGTTGGTTCTCTTGTTTTTTTGTGTGTGTGTGTGCATGTGTTAATTTCTTTGTATGACAGCCTGACCAAAAATTATGTCAGCACAATTTCATTGCATTATCACAAATAAAACAATTTATTTAACTATGCAATATGCTTACGAAATCTTTAACAAATTTTTTATAATATTTGAAAGGGAGAAGATGTCAATTTTCCTTCACCAGACATAACATTTTGCCACTTCTGTACATAACAAACATGATATGCACAAATATCTACTAAAGAAAGTTAAGTAACGGCTAAAATGCATGTCTCCACCACAAATTGAGGATGTGGTAAAATATTCAGCTAAGCATGGTGAAGATCTATTGAAATTTCACACATAGAACACATCTCAAAAGTTGTAAATGTCTGTTTCTCCTCAGTGAGAGAGGACTGGGTTCAAATGAATTGAAAATGAAAGCTAGAGCATTTATTAAAAAAAATAAAAAAAAGAGAAGTTGAAAAAGTTTCAAAGAGAAATCTGTCTACTACTATTTGTGTGTTATTATGACTGTGGGTGATACACACGGGTCGGTTAATAATTCAGGAGAAAACTGTGCGAAAGAAACGCAATACTTACTGACTGACTGGAGGAGGGGGGCGCTGAGAGAGTAAAATAATTTCCTAACGTCAGGCCGCAGGCATGTCTCTCTCTCACACACACACACACACAGATTATAGACAGCAAACAGCCGTCCGGGCAGCTCTCACAGCTCCAAATGTCACACGTTACATTGTAGCGGCCCTTCACTGCTTCCCAGAGTTTATGATACATTGTAACAGACAACTCTCTTAATACATTATATCAACCGTTCATGTGGAGATACAATGTTGCAACCTGTTGACCTGATTAAACTCTCAAATATAAATCACCCTGAACATAACCTCCAAATTACCCCTCAATAGCTGATATTTATGATCAGAGATAAGAATCACTGTAATATTTCCTGACAGCTTCTCTGAGAATTCTGCATGAAATGCACAAGAGGAGGCACAAAACATGCAATATCCTCACGTTTTTTATCTGTAGAGTTAAATACTCCCATGCAACTCCATTTTACGTGTCTTAAAAGCTCCCCTGTGCATTCAAAGGGGCTGCAAACATGCAATATCATCTAAATTTAGCTCTGACTGTTAATATTTATGATCTTTGATTCAATAGTAATGTACTCTTTTGATTCTCTTTGAGTTCTACATATTAAATGCAGCAAAATCCTCCTCAGAATTAACACCTGCTTGCTCATTTCTATGATCAGAGACTGTGTGAATAGGAATATTCACTGTAACATGCACAGTGGTGGGTGTATTTAAATGCAACTCCCCTCTAATGTTTCCTGACAGCTCCTCTGAGCATTCTGCATGAAATGCACCAGAGGAACCACAACACATGCAATATTCTCCAAATCAAACCTCTGACGGCTTATATTTACGAGCAGATTTCAAATAAACACAGTAGTGGGAGTATATGAATGCAACTCCCTCTAATGTTCCTTGACAGATCTTTTGTGCATTATGCACAAGATGCATCGAGTTCAAATGTGCCACACACACACAAAAAAAAAAACCTGAAAAACGAAGCCCTGGTCGATGTGCATATATATATAGTAAATATGAAAACAGTCACTATAACAGAGTATTAAATGCAACAGTGCTCTATCTTTCCAAACTGATCGATACTCCCTTGCATTGCCGAAAAGCATCCAACATCCTCATAATGATCACCAGATTTCTCTTGTTTATTATCAATGATAAATAGTTAAAGAGTAGTGGGAGTATTTAAACGCAACTCTCTCTAATGTTTCCTGACATCTCTTCTGGGCTTTAGGACATTCAATAAATGCGTGGCATCAATATAAGACACTCGGCTCATGCACAAACACTAGCAGAGAAAGCAAATCTTACTTTCCAAGTTCTTCGTACAGCTGGTACTCGTCGGTGAAGCGCGTGCAAGTTGTCGTTGCCATTTCTCAGCCCTCAGCGTTCGCGGCAATATCCGAGCTGACTTCCAGCACTACTGTACGCTTCTGCGCCTTCGACTTGCGGGATTTTCAGGACAAAACTTAAACGTGGATATGGATAGTCGAGGGAGGGAGAGGTTCGCCGACGAGCAGGCTCGACTGCTTTACCGACCTCTCACCGAATGCGCCGTTTAACTGCAGTGCACTTGTTTTCCGCTGTGTGTGTGTGTGTGTGTGTGTGTGAAAGAGAGAGACGCGCTGTCACCGCTGGAGGGCGCAGCGGAGCTTCTGCTTGTGGCGTTACACCTGCAATACCTTTTTCTGTAAAATAAACATAACAGTAACAAATACCGAGACAAAACAAAGAACAATGAGGGTTACATTATATTATCACAAAGCTTATTATAGCGGCTTATATGCATTAGCACTACACCATAAATAAGTCTTACATAAAGGGTTAGTTCACCTAAAAATGACAATTTTGTCATTAATTACTCATCTTCATGTCGTTACAAACTCGCAAGATTTTCGTTAAGATAATTTTGATGAAATCTGAGAGATTTCTGTTCCTCCATTGACAGCTACACAACTAAAATTTTGATGCTTCAAAAAGTTTATAAAGAGATCATAAAACTTTTTTATTTTTCCCCAAAATTTTCTGAATAGACATGATCGCTTTTATGATGAACAAATTTAATTTAGGCTTTTATTCACATATAAACATTCATCCACTCACACATCAGTTGTGGTAAATGAAAGCTCAAGCATGTTTGCTTGATGTGCGAGAACCAATGATGTTCATCGTCTGTTTGAGCTTCTGCAAGAACCAATGAGGTTCATTCTCGTGTTACGCAGCATGTTTGAGCTTCAGCAAGAGGTTTGTTTTGTGCGTCAAGTAGGTTCGGTTGAGCTTCTGTTTATTTTCACTGATCAATATTTATGTGAATAAAATACTAAATTCAGTCTGTTCATCATATAAAGCAATCAAGTCTCTTCAGAAAATTTGGACTAAACCGCTCGATTCATATGGATTAGATTTATGATCTCTTTATGAACTTTTTGAAGCAAAGTGTTAGTTGCATATCTTAATTTGTGTTCCGAAGATTAACAGAAGTGAAGAAACAGCAATAAATAATTTTTCATTAAAATGAGAAGGGTCTAATTTCAGAGAGTCACCAAAAAACAAAAACAAAATTGGTTTATACAGAAGTTTGAAAAAATAAATCCTTTTTATCAAAATTTGAAAAGTCAGACCAAAATACCCTGCGACAAGTACAGTCCCAAAACAAATGAATAATAGTTTCTTCAAACGGATGACAGAAGGAGCACATGGGGGAAATGCTATTATTAAATTTGACAAGTTTATAATTTACAGGGTAGCAATTACATACTATTTTAATAGAGGCTTCAACAACTTTATTAGACAAAAAAATTAAATAAAAAATAAAGTCAAAGAAGCCAGAAATCTTTCCATTCTATATCACTAAACTTCTTATTTCAAAAACTTCCACAAGCAGGTAGCGAAATCTGAGATCTGTTGAGAATTTAACACCTACAACACATTTTTAGTAGGTGTGTTAAGAGGTGACATCATTATGAAACAGTTAAAACATTTAGAAATTAATTTTGTTAAATTTAACTGACCAGATTTGTGGGACATATACATACCACACTTAAAATGTATGAGGGTCATTACGTGAAACATTTGAATGTGTTATGTATTATTTAATTTCTTTTATTTTATCCCAATATACACATTTTTTCTGAAAATATTAAACATTTTTGTTACTTTAACATGTATTAAACGTCTTAATATTTTATAAGTGTGGTACATTGTCTACATACCTCACTTAAAATAAATGAGGATCACATTTTAACGTGTATATATATATATATATATATATATATACACACACATTAGTGCATGTAATGCAATTAGAAGTGTGTTCTAATGCAATGATACTCACACATTTTCAGTGTGACAGCATAACAATAATCAAAGAATAACACAAATTTAATGTTTGCAAAAGGTTTTAATTAGGCACAAATGAAAAAAAAATCTGATGCAATAACATCCATCAGCCAACACAATCTGAAAATGACAGAATTTCATCCCATGTGAGAGTTTGAGCAATCTGCTAACAGACGTTTTATATATCTGATGAATCTTTCTTGTAGGTCACTGAAATAGCAAGAAAACTAACACATAATAAGCCCAGAATAGTCAGTAACTGGGCAAATGTAATGATCACAGACACACGCAGCCAAAGAAAACCTCAATCGACTGATTCCATAAAACACTAAAAATTATAAATGATCAATGGCCCAATTTGCATGCCAAACACTAGCAAAATACGAGACAGTGATCAGTGTCAGCAAATCAGTTATATTGGCTTGATTTGTGCAGTGTAGACACCGATGATGTTCATTTTGTCGCACCGCAAGAAAGCGCCACATCACTGTCCTTCAGTGTGTTTCAGTAAGTGCTGACTTCAAATCTGACATTGTCGTGTAACCTCAAAACTGGACAGCATTGGGTGGGATGTTGAACAAGGAGGGGTCAAAGTCCTGTCCTTTAAACGGAGATCCTTCAGCATCCCAGCCCTTCTTCAGCATCTCATGGACTTTCTGAAATGCAAAATAAAACATCTTTCACTGCAATATCCACATAGTAAGTCCCAGAGCTCTTAAAAATACATAAAAGCATGTTAAAGTGTCCTTGGGCTGAAGATTGGACTGAATTCTTTTATGTCCCACAGAAGTAAGAAAGCAATATAGAAAATAACTTGCATTGCATGCTCACTAGAGCTGCTTTATTATTGTAAATTGACAGTGATCTCTCGATTCAAACACACACGTAAACTCATTCTAAAATGACAAAGATTCGCCTGTTTCTATTAAAGGGGTGGTTGATTATGATTTCACTTTTCTAACTTTAGTTAGTGTGTATTGTTGCTGTTTGAGCATAAACAACATCTGCAAAGTTACAACGCTCAAAGTTCAAAGCAAAGGGAGATATTTGCTTTTAAAGAAATCGCTTTTTAAGGACTACAACAAACGGCTGGTAGAGACTACACGACATTCCTCCCGGGTTAGTGACATCACAAACCCTATAATTTACATAAACCCCGCCCCCAGAACACAATTTATAGATTATCAAGACAGAATATGCTAATCAATGACTAGAAGATAACTACACATAAGCTACATAAATTCATCAACTAACCATTCAGAAATGTCCTGTTGCATTCTACATGTTGTCACTTCTTGAGTCTCTCCATCTTTGTCTGACTCCGGTTTGAACATAAAAGGCTTAAAGTTTTTGAAATTTTCAGTGCATGTCTGTGTGAGTGCAAGCTGTTGAAGCTCCGCCCCCTGTGCTGGGAGCAGCAGCTCATTTGCATTTAAAAGAACAGACACAAAACGGCGCGTTTTTGCTCACCCTCAAAAAGTGACAACTTTAACATGCTATATACAAATATCTGTGGGGTATTTTGAGCTAAAACTTCACATACACACTCTGAGGACATCAGATACTTATTTTACATCTTGTGAAAAGTGCATTATACCACCCCTTAAAACCTTTGACATGTACGTGAACATTCAGATCTGCATTGGCGCTCCAGCTGATATAAAGAGAGAAGTTGTAATGTATAGGTCTAAAACAGCTTCACAAACTCTTTTCAACCACAGTTTTATTATTTGATCACAGAAGTACTATAAAAGTTTATAGTTCAGATATAAACACTGATGTCTATGGTAGTGATCAAAATAGAGTAAATCACCCTTTGAAAGTAACTTCAAATAAAGTACCGGTATATCAATTACATTGTTACACCAGTAGGTGGCGACAAGTGAGTGTTAAAAAAAGTATCTGTCATTAGCTATTTTTCCATCCACCTATTATATGGCATAAAAAACACGGAAATGTGCATAAAAAAACTTGTGCACTCAATTGAGGAGGATACATTTTCTCTCACGTGACTTTGCCTCAACAAAGGACGTGATTGGATAACTGTGCTAACTAGCGGACCAATTTCATTGCACAGCATCTCAAATGTTGGTTTGATCATTCTGAAATGCCTGAGCCAAAGAATGATTTGGTATAATGACCTCCCATAAGTGTCTCGCATGATTGCGCTCCCAAACACCAGACATCCAAATTCAAGATAACATGAATACATTAATACTTTTTAAACAGTCTGCAGCAATTAAAATTTTGTCAGCAGCTCTAGTTATTTTGTTTTGTTGTCTATTCAGAATCGTGATCTCCATTTTAAACAACAGATTGAGATTCTAAATGTCTCCAGAATCATGTAGCTCTAGTGCTCACCATCTCGTGGCTCTGTGGCTTCCCCTGGAGCTTTTGGTGGTAATCAAACGTCAGGCGGTCCAGTACGGCATGCTCCTCTTCATCTACGGTTGCCATGGTGCGTTCCCGGTTGATCTGGTTCACATCGATCTCAGTCTCGCCCTTCAACACGGCGCTCCACCAAACTTCCCCGGTTTTACTGAGGGACAGCTGGAGGAAAAGTCCAAATAATCATCACGACCGTCTACAACTACTAACAAAATACATCAGATCTGTATCCATTTCACATTGACACAAAAATCCATACATACGTAATTCCATACAATATCTAGAGATATAATTCTATGCACACTTATGCTCACCAAGGCTGCATTTATTTGATTACAAATACAGCAAAAAACAGTAATATTGCAAATTATTATTACAATTCAAAATTATTTTTGTCTATGTGAATATATTTTTAAATGTAATTTATTCCTGTAATGCAAAGCTACTCATTACTCCAGTCTTCAGTGTCACATGATCGTTCAGAAATCATTCTAATATGCTGATTTGCAGCTCAAGAAACATTTGTGATTATTATCGATGTTGAAAACAGTTGCAGCCTTGGTGAGCCTAAGAGACTTCTTTTAAAACAGCATTGACAGCAAATGTACACAAAATAGCTCAAATTTCACTTAAAGGGATACTCCACCGCTTTTTCATATTAAACTATGTTATTCCCTTAACTAAGACGAGTTGATACATACCTCTCTCATCTCAGTGCGTGCACTTAATCGCTCTAGCGCGCGGTGACACTCTGATAGTACCTAGCTTAGCCCAGTATATTCAATGGTATCTGACAATGTTATCTGATCCTCTTCCTCTCACTTCTGTCAATAGTGGGAAGAGGATCAGGTGTGACTTTTTACTGCGCCAGTCGAAGTACTCCCAAAAGTGCTATTCCGCCATACATTATAGTTATCCTTTTTAACCCGCTTAGAAAAGCGACACGTTTTATTTTGTGTCACCATACTTGGTCGTGTAACTACTCGTGTAACTGTATTTAAATAGGGAAAACGCTTATGTGTTTGGTCACTTCTAAATTCATTGCTGTCAGATACCATTGAATATACTGGGCTAAGCTAGGTACTATCAGAGTGTCACCGCGCACTAGAGCGATTAAGTGCACGCACTGAGATGAGAGAGGTATGTATCAACTCGTCTTAGTTAAGGGAATAACATAGTTTAATATGAAAAAACAGTGGAGTATCCCTTTAAAAAACTAAAAAAACAAGTGTTTATTATCCACTGACAAGTCACAAAACTGTCAGTAAATTTTAGACCTTACAATGATGAGGTGAAACCCCAGAAAAGCGGAGACCGTATGGCTAATGATTGGCTGATACATCAGTCTATCGAACTTTTAAAAACACACATCCAAAAATAATGTGTACCAGAACGCAGCGGCCGGGCTCCAGACTCCACAGGGAATTCTCTGTGTTAATTTTATGTGTGAATTCTCCCTCTATCAGGACTCTCTGAGATCCTCCCTCGTTCACGGCCACACGTACCCGTCCCGGCTGCAGGTCCACTGACACCTGCACGGATAGACGGAATGGAAAGCAGACTGTTAACGAATTTAGTTTGTTGTAATACTAGACAGCAAGATAAAAGTCAATCTAAATGGGGATGCTGCCAATCTGTAAGACAGTAAGCATGATAAAATCAGATGGCAGCAGGTCACACACCTGTCGGCCTTTAACGACGGTAGGCGGCACATGCACTCGAATTTCCACATCCGTGTAATCCTGCGACCAGGTGTAATCGTCTCTAACGGCACCGTTGTAACTGTCTGCATTGGACTGATAGCTTTCCTGTCCACTGGAGATGCAGAACACAAATAGGTAAGATTTTTTAAAAGAAGTCTCTTAGGCCCTGTTTCCACCTGGTATTAAGATGCGTTTTGGTCGATTGGATCACTAGTGGACGACTCTAAACACAGGTGTAAACGGGGTCTAAAACGCTTTAAGCTTGTCCACTTTCTGCCACTTCCAGAGGGAGTGGAAAACACATTAGACCGGATTGCTTTCGTAGTGTAAACGCTCATGTGGTCGAATGTGTTCAAACAGCCACTAAAGACCGTCTTCTCTCCGTCTACTGACCGAATGAGTGAACATTATGGGAAGCGCGTGAACCTTTGTCCACTGAAGACCCAAGTTTGGTTTGAAGATGATGTTCTCTCACCATTCCTGATTTCTAACACACACTCATAGCGTTCGGCTGATCTTGTGGCTCAGAGAATAAACTAAAGCTGATTCTCTCCATGTGTTTTTCCATCGTCTCCGGGCACGTTCATATGTAAATTGCGCGAGTTTATTTTGTCCATTAGATCGAAAGATCTGAAAAAGTCCATACATTTACCCCGCCTAGACCTTCCCATCAAAGACATCAGGACAGAAGTGGTTGAAAGTGGACAGAAGAGACGGATTAAAACACCAGGTGTAAACGGGAATGTGTCTCCCTCGTCTACTTGTGATCCAATCGACCAAAACATCTCAATACCAGGTGTGTTACAGGGCCTTATGTTCACCAAGACTGCATTTATTTCTCTGCATCATTTCATTAAACTGAATTTTCAGCATCATTACTCCAGTCTTCAGTGTCACATGATCCTTCAGAAATCATTCTAATATGAGGATTTGCTGCTCAAGAAATATTTCCTATTATTATCAATGTTGAGTAATAAACAGTTGTGCTGCTAAAATAATTTTTTAGGGTTATTTGATAAATAGAAAAGCATTTGTTTGAAACAGAATAGATATATTTATTTGAAAGATTATTTTTATTGAAATTACATTATAAATGGCTTTACTGTCTCTTTTGATTTAATGCATTTTAAATTAATGCATTGCTCTCAATTTAATGCATCCTTGATGAATGAAAGTCATGCTCCTAAACTTCTGAATGGTAGTGTGTCTCAGTATTAGTATTTTGTGAGCGAATGTAAAGTCAAACGTACGCCTTAGTGGTGTCAGACTCGGCGTGTGCTGCCGCTGTGGCTCCTGCTGGCGTCTCTTCGCTCAGCGCTGGTGATGCAGTGACAGGTGTGGACTCGTCTGAGCTCCTCTTCTCCTCCACAGGAGCTTCGGCCTCGTGCTCGGACTGAACCTCCAGCTCCTGTATCGCAGGAGGAGCGGCTTTCGGCTCCTCGGCCTGCTTCATGGCCCTCTCTCGGTCCTGCTCAGCAAGCTTCTCGTATAACTTAAACGTCTGGTGGAAGAATGACAGTAAATACACTTGACTCTTCAATTTATTTCAGAAATTATAAAGTTGCATATTATAAATAATATTAATATAAATTAATATTTTTTGTAGACTTTTACAGTGATCATAAAGAGTCATAATATAAATACAAATAATTAATAATGTATTTATTTTAATTATTTTTAAAGACACTAACGGTATATTTAATTATTTAATTATTTTTAGAAGACATTTATAAGGTGGCAAAATATAAACATTGTTTTTAATTTAATAAATCGTATTTATTTTTATTTTTATTAATGTAATATTTTTAAACACACTTAGAGCAATTATAAAGTGGCATCATATACATAGAATAATATTTTAATTACCTTTAAAATGAATAAGTTAATTTAAAAAATTTGATTACTTTAATTAATTTTATTTAATAAAATAATATATATATTTTTTTTTACTGTACAACCAAAACAAAATTACAACACTGACACAAGGCTAGCTGTCACTGTCATTCATTACCAGCAAAACAAGACCATACCAGGATTTTTAACTAGTATCACGACAGTAAACATCATAGTTAATAAATTCAGTAACGTTAACATGGCATTTCCAGCTGGTGCCATCTCTGTACTGCCACATTCATACTTATTTATAAAGAATCCAGTCAGTTTAATGGATCAAAACAAAATTCGCTGAGTACCTTGAACACCATGTTTTCAGCTACTCCGGGTGGGAAGCCCATGCGGTCCTGTGGGCCGCTGAGGAGACGGTAGAAGTCCGTCTTTCTGTACAGGAACCCAAAATAAACCTGCAGGAAATTCTGAATGTTTCCAACATGCTGCAGGATCCCTAACAGCGCGTTATCATACAACTCCGTCATTTCCACCGGAGAAGACATGGCTGAGCAGCTCAGCGGGATCAATTTTGACTCAACGCTGTTTAATTTAGATGCTTGTTGATGAAAAACAAACGTAAAGCAACAGAAGACACGCAGAAAACTTGTGAAAAAGCACTGCAACAACAGATCTTTCGAGAGAGGACGCAGCTGCTTAGGCGCTTCCGGTTCACTCAGTACAAAATAAAAGTCTGTCCAAAAACAAAACATTTGAAAAACACTTTACATATATGATTACAATATTACATCTATTATATTAATATAATTTAACAATATGTAATAATAATATATATATATATATATATATATATATATATATATATATATATATATATATATATATATATATATAATTATTCTAATTAGATTTCAATATCATATTTGACGTGTACTAAGTGTACTAATATGTATTTGACGTTGAAATACATACATTTAAATTATATTATATATACATTACACAGGATAAAATGTTGTTCCAGTGCGGCAGGTGGCAGTAATGCGCTCTTGACGACTGACGCCCTTGTGCAATTTATGGGCAAAAACATGGCGACGTCCTTGGTCAGACAGACAAAATTGTTGTCGGTAAGATTTCATTCTGACTTTTTTTTTGCTTTTGTAACTAATGACCCGTATTTACAGGTGAGGATCTTCCATATATCGTGTAACTGACGTAGAAAATGAAAGGCGTTCTGATAAAAATATATAGAGATACTGGCACTGAACGTAATGTGGGATGTGATGTGAAGCTTGATTTTGGGATTATATAATTAATAAGTGCATGTCATTTATCCAATAATCTGTGTTTTCGTAGATGGTGACCAGCCAGTTAAATTCGGCGGCATGTTTCAGGAACATTCACTGCACTGCAGCTTGTTTGAAGGTATGTGATCAGATCTAGTGATTTCAGATGCGGTTTGTCTAATAATGAGGCTTTTGTGTTATCCTTATTCATCCAGAAACATTTCTTTTAATTTATCTTCAATTTTGTTGGTTTTGAGTTACAAATAGAACATTAGGATAAAAATTTATAACAAAGGATATTTAAAAATAAAATAAAAACCTTTAAATGTTTACAATTATTAACAGATTTTGCAACTTAATATTGCTTTTAGGTATTGACCTGCCTTTAAAATGAAAAACAAAGGCTAATTTCCCCCATATTTACATTTATGTATAACCTTACTAAATTGGAAAATATGAATAAAACATTTTCAGAACACATTTGAAAGTTGGATAGGATGTGATCCTAAAATGAAAGAAACCTGACCAAAAACAAGCAACAACTCCAAAATAAATTAAATGCATGACGTCCACAAAATGTATAAAATATATCAATATTACAATGCTTACCAGATAGTAATTGAAAAGTGAGTTTAAGAGAAATTTAGTCAACTTTATCTGACATTAAAGACCGGTTTCACAGACAAGGCTTAGATTAAGCCAGGATTAAACCTTAGTTCAATTAGTGTATTTAAGTAGCTTTTATAAACATGCCTTAGAAAAAAAACATTACTGATATGCATCTTGGATATAACAATGGCAACAATACCAGGGGTAAATATTTATGATGAGGTAGTTACCACATTATTCCACATCAGCCCATCAACACAACCATTTTAAAATAGCAGGTCTGGTGACAATATCCATTTGAAACAAAAGCTAGAACACATCAAATACTACATGAAACAAGATTTAACCGACTGCAGTATTGGCAAGGGTACACAAGGTGTTTTTAAATGAGTAGTTTAAGTTTACTCTCCCTTAAGTTGTTCCAAATCTGTATGAATTTCTTTTTCTGCTGAACACAAAAGAAGATATTTTGAAGAATATGGTTAATCAAACAGTTGATGGACCCCACTATGGAAGTCAATGGCTACAGACATTCTTCAATATCCTCTTTTGTGTTCTAACTGAAGAAAGAAACTCATACAGGTTTGAAACAACTTGAATGTGAGTAAATGACAGAATTTTAATTTTTTGGTATACTGTCCCTTTAAGAAGCGTCTTTAACCCAGACGATCTATCTTCTGTCTAACAGAACCGCGCAGCTCGTATTCGAGTGGGTAAAGGAGACAGGCCGCTGACGTATGAGCAGGTGCATCACCCTCATCACATCGGCCACAGGAAGGGATGGCTCTCACAGCACACTAGTGAGTAACAATCCAACTCAAACAGTACACTTTCTTTAAAGGGATACTCCACTTTTTTTGGAAATAGTCTCATTTTACAACTCCCCCAGAGTTAAACAGTTGAGTTTTACCGTTTTCGAAAACTCTTTGGTCATTTTTTTGAGAGAGATGCTAATGGTCCTGTCCAATTCAATGATCTATGCTAAGCTATGCTAAAAGTGCTACCGCCAGACCCGGAGATCGGCTGAATGGATTCGAAAACGGTAAAACTCAACTGTTTAACTCTGGGGGAGTTGTAAAATGAGCCTATTTCCAAAAAAAGTGGAGTATCCCTTTAAGCTGCTGGATTCCCAACACTACGTGGGCTGGTACTCCAGACCTTTATGGTTCAGTTTCAACTGTAGTATGTGTACTGTAAGTCACAAGTGCTTGAATAACAATCTTTCACTTCCTCATCCCGTAGGTAATCTTCAGGGTGAAGCTGGAGCGGCGGAGCGCGTGGTGGAGGATGTCTTCATCAGGCGCTTCATATACGGCACGTTTCATGGCTGTTTAGCGGATGAGGTGGTGATCAAACGCAGAGGCAACATCCTGGTCATCTGTGCTGTGATGATACAGAAACTCTTACCGAGTAAATTCTACTTTCTCATTGGCTACACAGAGAAACTGCTCTCACACTTCTACAAATGTCCAGTTAAAATCGAGTTGCAAACAGTAGAAGAAAAAGTAGTCTACAAATATCTCTAAGGCCATATGTTGCGGCTTTAGAAAGCTGGTTATTGAAGGGGTGAAATGTCTATTTTTAGGTGTTTTACAATGTTCAGTAAGTGTAAATTAAGGCGTTACATTTTAATTAAATCAGAAGTAAAAATATTCACATTGCAATGTAAAAAAAAACCCTTGCACTGTGTGTATTTATAAAGATCAAATTATATCTGCGTTTCTTCATACATTGAATTTCTGTTGTTAATAAAGTTTTTTTCCCAAACAAAAAGCAGTGAATTGTATTTTGCATTTTTATTTGGCATTGTGCATTTTATAAATGGACCAAAGGAGATTAAAATAACTTGAGCCTTTATTTGAGCAATTCATACATATGAATGTTATGTGTACTCCATAATGTTCAACATGCTCATAATTTCTTGTTTAATCAGTGTAGATGACTTTTATTCAGAGCATTACACTAATGTAGTTGTTAAAATCTGTCAGAAGGAAACTATTTGTGTTTATTTTATATATATATATATTATATTATATTATATATACACACTTATATATGTGTGTATATGTACTCAAAGTATATCACTTATATTACATTAAATTATATTTCATAAACGTCATAGGTTATTCCAGTGCAGCAGGTGGCAGTAATGTGCTCTTGCATCAAATGGACACTGCAAAGTTAATTAATTTTTTTGAGTAAATTTATTGATTGTTCAAAATTAGATATTTGTATCATACAAAAGGCACAAACACTGATTTAGTGCAAAAAGGCACAATCATATTATAGATTAAAATCAAAGTTGGCAAAATTCCCTTAAATATCAGACATTTCCCTTTATGAAGCAAATTTCATTTTAAAAGAACATCAGAGCAGGATTTCCACTGTGGCACACGAGGCACATACATACATATATGGTTCAGTTCACAGTATGAAAAAAAAACATAAAACAACCATGCATTACCAAAGATAACGGTCTGAAAAAAAAAAAAAAGCTCTTAAAATGCAAAGGGTAAATATTTTTATGATAGTATATTTTAGCCGTCAAAATTTCGTTTAAACATTCATTTACCATAAAAGTGCTCCAAAAACATTGCATGACGACAGCAGGAAGTAAGGAAAGCCTGAGGACGAGTAAACTTCCAGTTGAACTGGTTCAAATCCTTAGAAGTGCTTTTCTTGTAGCTGTATTTCAGCATTTTGAAGAAGAATCACACTTTAGATACATTCACATTTATAGGAGGGGCGTGTGCGTGACTTCACATCAGAAATAAAGGGACAGTTCACTCCAAATAAATGTAAATATATTTACTCACCCTAATTAGTTCATTCCAAACCTGTTTGACTTTCGTTTGCACCAAATGCAAATCCACATTTGTTAGGTGAACTATCCCTTTTAGAATTTCAGGAGAGATTTGTGCAAGTGAAAACCCTGACACATCTTCACATGACCGAACTTGGCGTTCTCCGCTCGAGCTGAACTTTGAGAGCAGGGTTATTTGAGGTTTCGACAGCTGTTTCCCATGCAGGACTGCAGCTTGATCAGCCTTTGGTTCATGATCTGCAGAAGGGAAGGATCGACCTTCTTCACAATGTTCTCCAGCTGATGGGGATCTGCCGTCAGGTTGTACACCTCTACAAATGACTGCAGGAGAACACAGGGGAAATTCAATGAGGCTTACGTCTACATTCATCCAGATGCATTCGAAAATGGCATTTTTCTGTCAAAATGGTCAGGTCGCACTCAATTGCCATTCCATGGATGGTCTAAAATGCCAATGTAGGGCCTATGATTTCCACAATGACAAAAACAACAACAATAATAAAACTTTAAGGAATAATTTTACAATTTGTCTTCCATTTAAATTTTAACAGTAAACCTCAAGCATTTTTGGGGTGCAAATAAATTGTTAATGTTCTATGCCTTCATTTGATTATCACTGTTTTTGATGATAATTTGGTATTGAATCATGAATCCAGAAAAAGTCAAACACAACACAGCACAGCATAAAAAAAAAAACACCATTTAATAGGGCCTTACAGAGTGCAACAGTCGGGTTCCCTAAGTAAAATCTCCATTAATTTTCTCCATAGGGAAATTGATTTTGAACGATAACTTATAATAATAATAATATTATTCTAAAACCCAAAGTGCTACAGACCGTAAAAGCAAATAAAATACAAACGTACAAGAGTAATACAAAAATAATCATTACAGTACAACACTGTAAAATACTAACCATGACAGTCTATATAAGCAATTTTAAAAAGATGAGTCAACAACAACTTCTTGAAACTGGTTAATGTGGGAGCATCTAACAATAAGAGGAAGAGCATTTCATAACCTGGGTGCAGCGACAGAGAAAGCTGAAGAGTAAGCGAATCAGTAGACCGAAGGGAATGGAAAGGCGAGTACAGGCTGACTTAGTCACAGATATAAGAAGGGGCTATTTCGTGCATAGCTTTGTATGTTAGTGTGAGAGTTTTAAAAGCAATACACAACTGAACAGGAAGCCAACGCAGGCTATAAAGCACGCCTGTAATGTGCTGACGTGTGAAGTGTGTGTAAGCACACATGCTGCTGAATTCTGGATGTACTGCAGCCTTTTATAGATTTAGCAGGTAAACCAACAAATAGTGCATTGCAGTAATCAATCCTGGAAGTAACAAATGCATGAATAAGCCTTTCAGCGTCAGGTAGAGTAAGATAAGGCCTAATTCTTGCAATGTTTCTGAGATGATGGAATGCAGATTTTGTAATACTCTTAATATGCGAGTCTAGAGTTAGGTGAGCGTCAAAGATCACACCAAGGTTACGAGCATTAGAAGATGGAAATAAAACACTATCATCCATAATCAGATTAAAATGTATCCATTTGCGAGTAGCCGCAGGTGTGCCAATGAGTAATATCTCTGTCTTGGAATAATTCAATTTAAAAAAATGATGGTGCATCCACGTTTTTATTTCCTGCACACACTCCGAGAGAATTTAATAGGTGACAGTAGGATCAGATTTGGAGCTGATGTAAATTTGAGCATCATCAGCATAAAAGTGATACACCAAATCATATTTCCTAATTATTTGCCCCAAAGGAAGCATATAAACACTTAACAATATGGGACCCAGGACAGATCCCTGAGGAACACCATGGCGGACCAATTTCAGATTTGTTGTTTCCCAAGACAACAAACTTGAAACGATCAGTGAGGTAAGATTTGAACCAGTTAAGCACAGTACCAGTGATACCAAGCCAGCTCTCCAGCCTATATTTAGCAGGATAGAATGGGACACTGTGTCAAAAGCTGCACTGAGATCTAACAAGACCAAGAAGGTAGACAAGACAAGCAGTTCATTCATAACACGAACCAAGGCTGTCTCTGTGTCCCTTTCTAAACCCAGACTGAAAAGGTTCGAAAGGCTTGTTGGATGACAAGTGTGAGTGGAGTTGTGCCTTAGCAAGAAAGGGCAGATTTGAGATAGGCCACATCCAGGCTTTTTAAGGACTGGTGTAATAGTTGCAACCTTTAGGGCTTTTGGAACAATACCAGTTGTAAGAGAGGTGTTCACATTGCTACAAATGAGGGGACTAATTAAAGAGAGACACCCCTTAAGAACAGATGTTGGGATTGGGTCGAGGGTACTTGTAGTTGTACTCATTGTAGGACTGTCACTTTTGTGAAAAAACCCTGTTCGATTTTTGAGACATAAGTTTTCATTGAATCAATTGGAAAAATCGATTTTCCATGTCTAAAGACGTTTCCATTTTAAACGCCAAATATGGGCAAATCCACAGACAACTAACAGGCATTAGGACGAACGTAAAGACGCCGCTTGAGACGCGCACAAGTCAGCAAATATTCCTGATGATTTATTGGCGTGAAGTTTCGTGCACAATGAAACACAGGAGTGCAACATTCTCGAAAAACAATAAGCAGAGTGGACTACCAACATGAATGAAAAACATTACTGCAGGCTTCAACATGGCTGTGTTTACGATTAGAAATGTCAAACAAATTTCACCTACGTAGGCGATTGTAGACCGTAGACCGAATCTGTATCTGTATGCATGAGACTGTCTGAATACCGGCAGAATTCACACTTTTGTTGTAAGAAGAGACACATTATGCAGAGGTAATTTGCTGTTATGTGTGTTTGTCAGAGCCTGCAGTTGCTGTGTGACGCGTTCGCTACGGGCATATCGTGACGAGCTGGACGCGCTCCGAGAGAAGACTGTTAAAATCGATTCCCTATTTTCGTTTTCGAAACTTGCGTTGGTTGGTCTGATCGATTGTGCAATCGATTTTCGAACGTAAAGTGACAGCCCTAACTCATTGCCATCACTAATTCTGAAATACAATCAGTAGTGACTATGTTAAAACTGGAGAATGCAGTTTCAGGAAAACTAACAAGATAGGACTCAGGAATTGCAGAGCAAGGTACAAAACTGATAGACTTAAAGATGCTTAAAATTTTATCCATAAAAGAAAACTAAGAATTTTGTTACACTCCTGCACAGAAGAACAAATTGATTGCTTAATCGGTTAATTTAACATGCTGAGTTATGTTAAAACAGTCTAATACCTCCATGAATTCAACAGATAGATTACTATTAAAGTTATCCACATGGATATTAATGTCTCCAGTGAGAATCATTGATGGACAGACAGAGCTAACAGATGTAAGTAGATCTGTGAGTTCATTGAAAAACAAAGAATTAGGTTTTGGAGGTCGATAGATGAGTACAATAAGAACAGGAGAAGTACCGTTCATTTTGAAGGCAACACACTCAAATGATGATACGCAGGGAATGGTAATTTCCGTAATAGATATATCATTTCTGTAGATAACAGCAAGACCGCCACCTTTACCACTTAGATGCGGCCTCTGGATATATGTATATCCCGGTGGAGTACTCGTATTTAAGTTTATGAAGTCATTTGGTTGGTGCCAAGTCTCAAGTCTGATGATTATAAACCATTAAAGACAACCTTACTGTGAGCTGTGAGGTTGTTAATCGCTGGTATTTGCTTCTGCTGAAGCCATCAGCCTGCGTTATTTCCCAAAAATTGTTTATCGGCAGAATTCATGGTGGAAAAACTACATTACCCATAATGCTGTACAGAAAATTACACCAATGAGTGATTCGAGACAAGCAAAACGTCAAAAGATCTTGTTAGCTCCGCTCACTCCCATGAAGCACCGCAAATGATGTAATCGAGTCGATCTCTCTAAGCCCTCAATATATTCAATATATATGCATATTTTGCAATAATCTTAAATAAAAAAAAGAAATATATATATATATATATATATATATATATATATATATATATATATATATATATGGGCTCGACTGTATATATATACACTCACCTAAAGGATTATTAGGAACACCATACTAATACTGTGTTTGACCCCCTTTCGCCTTCAGAACTGCCTTAATTCTACGTGGCATTGATTTAACAAGGTGCTGAAAGCATTCTTTAGAAATGTTGGCCCATATTGATAGGATAGCATCTTGCAGTTGATGGAGATTTGTGGGATGCACATCCAGGGCACGAAGCTCCCGTTCCACCACATCCCAAAAATGCTCTATTGGGTTGAGATCTGGTGACTGTGGGGGCCATTTTAGTAGGCTACAGTGAACTCATTGTCATGTTCAAGAAACCAATTTGAAATGATTCGAGATTTGTGACATGGTGCATTATCCTGCTGGAAGTAGCCATCAGAGGATGGGTACATGGTGGTCATAAAGGGATGGACATGGTCAGAAACAAAATTCTGACTCTACCATCTGAATGTCTCAACAGAAATCGAGACTCATCAGACCAGGCAACATTTTTCCAGTCTTCAACTGTCCAATTTTGGTGAGCTCGAGCAAATTGTAGCCTCTTTTTCCTATTTGTAGTGGAGATGAGTGGTACCCGGTGGGGTCTTCTGCTGTTGTAGCCCATCCGCCTCAAGGTTGTGCGTGTTGTGGCTTCACAAATGCTTTTTGCTGCATACCTCGGTTGTAACGAGTGGTTATTTCAGTCAAAGTTGCTCTTCTATCAGCTTGAATCAGTCGGCCCATTCTCCTCTGACCTCTAGCATCAACAAGGCATTTTCGCCCACAGGACTGCCGCATACTGGATGTTTTTCCCTTTTCACACCATTCTTTGTAAACCCTAGAAATGGTTGTGCGTGAAAATCCCAGTAACTGAGCAGATTGTGAAATACTCAGACCGGCCCGTCTGGCACCAACAACCATGCCACGCTCAAAATTGCTTAAATCACCTTTCTTTCCCATTCTGACATTCAGTTTGGAGTTCAGGAGATTGTCTTGACCAGGACCACACCCCTAAATGCATTGAAGCAACTGCCATGTGATTGGTTGATTAGATAATTGCATTAATGAGAAATTGAACAGGTGTTCCTAATAATCCTTTAGGTGAGTGTATATAAATAAATAAATATATATAATCAACATTTTTAAATTCGTAGTTTTATATTTCTCCATCGTTTTTAATTTGATTATGCTGTTTATGATGCTTCATGGGATTGTAGTTCTTTCTATCAGTAAAGCAAAGTACACAGTCTTGTACCTTGGTATTGTTGTCTGATTTTCAAATACTTTTTTGCTACAAATTAAAGTTTGTAGTGTTGTGATTCACCTTGTAGCTGATTGGCTTGGTTCATGGCTTTTTTGTGCATAAATCTTACCCGTTTCATTTATGCAAGACTGACAAATATGCATCACATCAAGTTCATTAAAATTGTGCAAGACAAATTCATGGAGGTTTTATATGCGATTCAAATACATCATTTTTTAGCGCAATTTTCCACCGGACAAAATTGCGCTTGTTAACTCATGATTTCTGTTCTGTGCGTCTGTGCGCACCAATCTTGCACTTCTATCTACTCCTCAACCAGACCACCTAGAGACTTCGGGTTTTCGGCATTATGTTAAGGAAGGTCTAATCTCGGGAACGCACAAAAAAAATCCAGGAAAAGATTTCTTTCTATCTCTTAGTGTTGTGATCCCATGAGGTGAGAAAATTGCGCTAAAACACTCACCGAGTTTTTATTACTTGTTTGAAGTGTTCCCAGGGAATACATGAAGTAATAAAATCCATACTTTGAATGCAATGTAAGTCGATTTGGATAATGGCGACTGCCTAATGCATGAATGTAAATTGGGATTAGTGTAGCCTGAGTTTTAGTGTAAAGCTCACCTCATTGTCTGCAAACTCACAGTACTGCAGGTTTCCATCCTTCAGAGTTCTGACGCAGGCGTACGTGTTGTTGAAGGCGTCCTCGCAAACACAGTCTGGGAAACAATGCTGGAAGAAAGAAGAAATATTTGCTTTGTATTCTAAGAAAACAGGAGAGGTTGATGGGAAAATGCTTGATAGGATATGATTCCCAAAACACTTACAGCTAGTCCTGGGCCGAGTTTAGGGCAGCTGGGATCTTCAGAAGCATATCCCTCACCAGTATACTCCACCAGGAAGAAGGGCCGTTCAGTGCCATTACGCAATGATGGTGCCTTCATGGAGAACATTAGAAGAGAAAAGACTCATTTTAGCATTTTTTTTCTCATTGTGACGTTATTAGACAGTTTTCATTGCTCTAATCCTCATTAACTGTGAGAATTCAGATTAAATATAATTCTCATTCTCTGTATTGTGATGCAAAAAAAAGTCATGAACATGATCTTGCTAGGATACACATTTCAAAATGAGCATAAAGACCAATGGCAAAAAGTATTATTTACTCATTAAAATATTTTGTTGCTTTCTTGTAATGAGATTTGAGAAAATGTGCTTAATTGTTGCGATCTAAATGGTCCTAAAACATGCTTCAATTGTTTTCTTTATGCAAAATATAATTTCTTTCTTCTGATTTTACCATGCAATATGATTTTAAGAGATTCCCAACCAGGTCTTTACAATAATCAATTAAGACTTGCACTACCGTTCAAAATGTTGGGGTCAAAAGTTGCTCACCAAGGCTGCATTTATTTGAGCATAAAAAAAACTGGAATATTGTGAAATATTATTACAATTTGAACTGTTTTCTATTTGAATATATTGTAAAATATAATATAATATTCATATTCCTGTGATCAAAGCTGAATTTTCACAAGTCTTCAGTGTCCCATGATCCTTCAGAAATCATTCTAATATGATGATTTGCTGCTTAAGAAATATTTAAACTCTTCTTTTCATATTTTTGTGGAAACACTGATAAAAAAAATTCTTTGATGAATAGAAAATTCAGAAGGATGGCATTTGTTTGAAACTGAAATCTTTTGTAACATTAGAAATGTCTTTACTGTCACTTTTGATCAATTTAATGCATCCTTGCTGAATACAAGTTAATTTCTTTCAAAAACAAATCTTACTTTTGAACAGTAGTGTGATATAATTAAATAATGCTGCAATGAGGTAGATATTGTAGTGAAAAAGGCATTAAAGCATGCAAATGAGTAGCACAAAAGCAGTTGAAATGGCATCAAAATACTTAATTCACAGTAATGAATAATCTATAGTATAGCACAGTATAGTATAGTATAGTATAGTATAGTATAGTATAGTATAGTATAGTATAGTATAGTATAAATAACCTAAGTATAGTTCGTAATGAAAAGAAACACACACTACAGGGCAAAAAATAAATAAAAAAATGGGCCAAGCACAAAATGGCTGAACACTAAGCTTTTAATTGTCTTAACCACAAATGTTTGCTTGGGAAATTAGCTGAATTTAAGCAAATGTACTACCTAAAAAGACACAGCCGTCTCAGAAAAACATCAAAAACAGAATTAAGTTTTTGGCAGAATATGGGAAGTTGTAAATAACAATGAAACGCGTTTCTTGGTGATGCTCCCGAGTGATGTCTTCGAAAATATGCAGAAATATAATGCATCTCTACCACAGTGAAGCATGGAGGAAGAGTGTCATTACACAGGTGTTTCACTTCCATGTGTAGAGCTGCTTCACTGTTAAAAGTCATTTAATGCTTTGGTGTACAGGAGAATATTGCAGAATGGCTCGCTTCCCACAAATGAAAAGTCATCTAAAGAGGAATGAGCTGATTTTATTGTTCAGCAAGACAATGTTCCTGCCCAAACCGCAAAGACAACCAATAAGTGGCTCAAGAACAAGTCCATCAGGCTCATGTCCAGGTTTGAAGCCTATGGCAAATATTTGGTCTCACAATTAAACTCAAACGAACTGGGAGACATTTTCTACTATTCATGAACTGTTTGAGCCATTAACATTGAGTGAAACAACACTGACTCATCAACCAGGAAGGCTATTTCACGGCAAGTTACTTTATCAATAGTATTTGTGCAATCCTTGCTAAAATCTTAAATCTAAAATGTTTAAGACCATTAAAAGGCCCCTAAATATGTTAGCATTTTTGGCTTGGCCCATTTTTTTTTTTTTTTGCCCATGTGTATGTGTGTATGTGTGTATATGTGTGTATAAGTGTGTATAAGTGTGTATATATATATATATATATATATATATATATATGTGTATGTGTATGTGTATGTGTATGTGTATACACACACATACATTAAGAATATAAATACACATGTTCTGAAACAGGAAGTGAAAAACATGACGCACTCACCATCTGCGGCAGGAAAGACTGTCCGTCCATGTTGACGGTGGAGAGATTTACTCCAGCGATGTCCAGGATAGTCATGGGGAGATCTATATTCATCACTGGAGACTAGTGGACAGTTAAACAGATGTTACAGCATTTTACGTAAAATAATACATTTAGACATATCGCTCAATAAATCAGTAATTCATTCCTCTAACCTGAAGTGTTTGGTTAGCTTTGATTCCTGGACCCCGAACCAAGAGGGGGATGCGAATATCGAACTCATACAGTTGTCTCTTGTCAATGGGCAATGAGAACTGGCCTGAAATTGATTTTTAAAATATGGTGTTATAAAGACAAGACAACAACACATCGATAGAAGCGTGGCGACAGAGGACACACCAGTGTGATAGCCGTGATCAGACGTGTAGAAGATGAACGTGTTGTCCAGTTCCTTTAATGAATCCAGTTTCTTAATCAGCTGTTCCACCATGTCGTCCACCGACAGAAGCGTCTGCCACCTATCAGAGATATTAAATACACATATCAGATCACATTACATGTGTGATGTGATAGAATTTGTTATGAAATCTGTATTGTTGTACCTCCTGCGGAAAGCGTCATCCAGGTACTCAATGGAGCTGTTTGGCATGGGATTCACAGGCTGTCGTAATAACCAATGTTTGTCCTGAGATCAGAGAAAGAGGATTTAATCTTACACTCATGCTGAGGTCATACACATCTGACCTTGTTCATTTTGCTTCATTTGACACACTAAAATAACAACTAAAACTGAAATATAAATTTATAAAAACTAAGCATATTTTTAAAAAGGCAAAAACTACTAAAAATGACAAAAACACCAAACAAATATTACTAAAAATTAAAATGAAAACAAGAAAATGTTTAAGTATTAATATTTAACAAAATATTAATAAAAGCTATAATAGTATCACAATTATACTAAAATAATGATTGCATCAATATATAAGTTAGCCACATTGAAAATACAGTAAAAATATATATATATATGCGTGTGTGTGTGTGTATTATATACATACACATATTATACATTTACAACGGTTTATGTTAGACGTGATTAATCGATTTGAGAGCACTAATTTATTAACAAACTCAATGGCTGGAATTATTTAAATCTATTCAACAAAATATTTAAGCATGTTTAAAAAAAACATACTTTAAAAAACATGCTTCTTGCGCCATTTACAAAAATAAAATACAACTATCACCACCAATATTATTTAAGAAGTAAAATACTTAATTTAGATCAAATCTTCTATAAAATATCGTGAGAAAAATGGCTGCTGAAAGATGTGAATATTTACATATTATTTATATACATTTATATATAAATTACAAATCTTTTTGATATAAAATAATATTTTACTAATATTTCTATTACTTGTTTTAGATTAGTTTTCTCTAAGCCTAAAATATTGAGGATATATCCAACCCCGTCTCATCATTTACGCCTGCAGTCCTTGCTCTTAACTATCAGATGTCATGAAGGATGAAACTGTAAGCTGAACCTTTCCAGGCTTGTTGAAGCTGCCGTCGCGTGGTGCTCTCACTTCGCTGAAGGTCTTCTGATACTGAGGGGCGGCCGTCCACGGCGAATGAGGAGACGGCGGACACAACATCATGAAGAACGGATGATTGGGGCTCCGCTCCTCCAGAAAATGCAGCGACCGGTTCAACTAGAATCAACAAAGACTTTATTTCAGATTTAAACCATCTATTTTAAATATAATATATAACTTTATGCAAACAAACCAGATTGTCTGGCACTTCATGTGGTTTGATAGTGGATTACATTTTAAGACCTGATTGTACGAACTAAATACCCTGGAAATCCAGAGTTCTCATGAGAGCACAAGTTGAATTTCTATTCAATTATTTTTTCAGATTTAGGTCTGGATTTCCAGGCTACGAACTAAAAACATGCATCAAAAAAGTTTTTTTTGTTTGTTTGTTTTTTTGCGGATGCCACTTGGTTTATAATAGTGGCAAATCCACTATTGTTTTATATACAATCGTTCTGTGATTACATCAAAAGTAACTAATTGAATTACAGAAAAACGACTTTTTACATGAACAAAATAATTAAATTACAATAAATAATTATCTAGTAATGCCCTACACCCAACACCGGTGGAGAATCACTATTGTGAGTGGAGTTTAATCTTTTTCCAGGACACCTAATCTTAGTTAAACAATAACAGAGCAGGTTTTAGTGTCAGATTAAGGGCTGTTACAGCAAGTATTAAAGGGGTCCAGTCATGAATCTTGCAGAAGTCACATGACACACTGCTGTGTGGACAGTCTGACGGGAGGAGGCTCGATCTAACATGCAATGCAACTATGTGGCTTATTAGTCACTATGAGGCAAACAGCTCGTATCTTGTTCTAAAACAGCCAATGGGAACATTATTTGGTAACCAGATTGTTAACTGATCCATTTCAAACGTAAAACATGTTTAGCAGGTGATGAGGCAAATTCATTGGCTTTCACATTTACAAGGAAGTAAATAGTCACACTTAAGTATACATAGTGATATAGTGACTGTTGACATGACAAGTTTCAACTTAATGTCAAATTAAAATTGACTATTTACTTTCCAAACACACAATCCTAGTCTTATTGTGCACTATTTATCAGTGCAACTTATTCAAAATAAGTCATAACTTGTCTTAGACAGATTTTAAAACCCTTTCTAAAGTCTCATGATTTTATTCCTCATTGAACATCCGGTTTCACCCAGAAGTACATCACAGAAAAGTAAAATTGAAGCCTTAATACTGACTCTACACTTTAAAGCTTTAAAGACTCACAACCAGGTCTGTGAGATAGTCCTTCTCATAGTTGTCCCCGTGTTTTTCCTCTTTTCCATTCGCAGAAAGTGTGTAATTGTAATACTGAGAGTTTCCCACCTGTGGATACACAAAACCAAAAGATCGCACTGAATTTAACATACGCACAATGAAATATCTGCCATTAAACAATCAGTAAAAGTGAGATTAAACGGTTAAAAAGTGGATCTGCTTTTGCGGTGCAGGGTGTGATGAAACCACCTCACATGACTGAACTAAACCATGCGTTCTGCATGAATGCGTGTCTATAGGCGACACATACAGATTTTCCCTGCTGATCTGAATGCAGATAGAGTGAAACGGGAAGTAATGTGGGACTGATGCTTCAGTTCGTGACTTACCAGCGCGTGCCACTGGTCCCAGCCGGGAGGCACATGAGCCACACCGCCTGCGTCCTTACTTCCATACTGAAGACACGGAGAGGGATTTATACAGGTTGAGTGAAAACAGTAGAAGAATCTCACAATACTGGTCAAAACATGCCAGGGTCACACTGCCCCCTTCAAATTCAAACAGGAAAAAAATAAGAAACTATATTCTGTTGATGAAATGAAAACCATTTTAAAGGGATGGTTCGGAGTAAAATCAACCTAGGGTCCTTTGCACCATGACCTCGAGCCAAACACCCCCCAGAAGCTTTTTTTCCCTTGGCCGAACATTATTAAAGTTAGAGCTTATTTAGAGATATCAGCCGGATGGCTTAGTGCAGGCGCTAATGGATCCTATGATGTATCTTGTAAATTACCCCACTAATAATGCCCAGAATGGCACCAAACTTCTACAGTAGTACAAATAGGTTCTGTACTCATAAAACGAGACATTGTAAAGTTTGTAAGTACATCAGGAGTTTATTTAAATAACACTTGCCTGGCGGCTCATGCTACCGCTAACCCGGACGTCGAGGTCACTTCAGTGGTTTGGGAAAAGTACGTAAAAGTCCTGTCAGAAAGCGATGCATAAGGATGTAGTGTAATGACAAATTATTTATTTTTCCAAAGTGTTTACAACTTAGTGTTAACTAATAATTGTTATAAACTGGTACTACCAACAAAATATTAGTGCATTCCTGGAACTGGGCGTCGTTACACTACATCACTACAGAACTTTTACGGGCTTTTCCTAAATCACGGAAGTGACGTCGACGTCCGGGTTAGCAGTAGCATGAGCCGTCAGGCAAGTGTTATTTAAATAAACTCCTGATGTACTTACATACTTTCCAATGCCTCATTTTATGAGTACAGAACCTATTTGTACTACTGTAGAAGTTTGGTACCATTCTGGGCATTATTAGTGGGGTAATTTACAGGATAAAAATTTGGATCCATTAGCGCCTGCTCTAAGCCATCCGGCTGATATCTCTAAATAAGCTCTAACTTTAATAATGTTCAACCAAGGGAAAAAAAGCTTCTGGGGGGGTGTTTGGCTCGAGGTCATGGTGCAAAGGACCCTAGGTTGATTTTACTCCGAACCATCCCTTTAAGATTTTTTTTAATCTCTCCCAATTCTTATTACAATGCAAAAAAAGTATATTAAATAGTATTTTACATGGTAGCATTTGTTGTACTATTGCTGATTGAAAAAACTAGTATTATTGTATTATAGCGCGTTTTGATTATAGTAATCAGAATTTGGGAGTAAAATGTGCCTTTATTTTCATAATGATTAAGCACATCATTTTTTTTAGACCTTTTTTTTTGGGGGGGGGGGGGATTTCGGGTGAAATATGACCAGGACTGGAAAGTAGTTGACGAGAAAAAGTGACTTCTTAAACTCTTAAAGGGATAGTTAAAATACTGTCATCATTCACTCACCCACAAGTTGCTCCAAACCTGTATAAATTTCTTTCTTCTGCTGAACACAAAACAAGATATTTTGAAGAATGTTGGTAATCAGACAGTAGATGGACCCCATTGACTTCCATAATTGTTTTTTTTCCTACTATGAAAGTCAATGGCAACCGCCAACCATTTGGTTACCCAACATTCTTCAAAATATCTTGTTTGTGTTCAGCAGAAAAACAGAAACTCATACAGTGTTTGAAACAAAATGAGGGTGAGTGAATGATGACAGAATTTTCAATTTTGGGTGAACTATCCCTTTAAGAGTGTTGTTGGTTAAGAACATTTCAAATATTTGAAGGATTGTGAAGCTTCTGATAACATTGTTGACAATTTTAAAGAACAAACACTCTGCAAATAGGCCAGTGAGATTTCACAGAGTACCAGACGGGTTAAAGGCTGACCTGATTCAGGTATTTCCCCCCGTAGAAGGTCTGGTAGTTCATCTTATTGAGGTAAACCGGAAAGGCTAAGGGCTCGACCTCTTTCTGCCACGTCACGCTGCTGCAGTTGCCAGAGATGGAGTTATTTCGGACCAAATGATTGTGTGGATATTTGCCGCTGAGGATGCTGCTACGACTGGGACAGCACAGAGGGGTGGCAGTGAACTAAACACAACAGGAAAGGGGAAACTTGTGATATTTGGTCAGCTCTATGAAGAGGTCTTTATGGCTGAGCACTCACCGCATTGGAGAAAGTCACACCAGCATCACCGATCAGTACTTTGGTCTTCTTCATGGGTGTCTGTGGAAACAGAAAGATCCAATGTGACAATTATAGCATTAATATAATGAATCATCTAACACCTAAGATGTCAACAGGATGTATTATTTCACACACTAAGTTTTGCCTAATGACTTGCTTCTAAACTTGATATGAAACAACTGCAGGTTCAATATGACTTTAACATCCTCACCCTGTCTAGCCAGTATGAGACTGGTTTAGTAGTTCATATGTAGATATATTTCAAAAACATAACAGAAATCTGTTGTGTTGTATATCACAAAAGTTTGGAATAATTAAGATGTGTGCGTTTGTTTTTGAAAGAAGTCTCTCCTGCTCACCAAGGCTGCAATTATTTGACAAAAATACAGTAAAAATTTCTGAAGGATCATGTGACACTGAAGACTGGAGTAATGATGCTGAAAATTCAGCTTTGATCACAGGAATACATTACGTTTTACAAAGGATAACAATAGAAAGCAGTTATTTTAAATTGTAATAATATTTCACAATATTACTGTTTTCACTGTATTTTTTTTATGTATTGTGAAATATTATTACAAAATATAAAATAACTGCTTTCTATATGAATACGTTTTAAAATAAATATTTAAAATGATGTATTTTAGGATTTATAATGTATTCCTGTGATCAAAGCTGAATTTTTAGCATCGTTACTCCAGTCTTCAGTGTCACATGATCCTTGAGAAATCATTCTAATATGATGATTTATTATCAATATTGGTAACAGTTGTGCTGCTTAATATTTTTTGGAACCTGTGATACTTTTTTTTAGGACTCATTGATGAATAAAAAGTTTAAAAGAACAGCATTTATTCAAAATAGAAATCTTTTCTAACAATAGAAATCTTTACCATCACTTTTGATCAATTTAACACATCCTTGCTGAATAAAAGTATTAATTTCTTTAAAAAATAAAATAAAAATTATATATATATATATATATATATATATATATATATATATATATATATATATATATATATATATATATATATGAACAATTTCTGACCCCAAACTTTTGAACAGTAATGTATATTGTTACAAAAGATTACCATTTTAAATCTTTTTGTTACTTTTTATTCATCAGCATATCCTGAAAAAAGTATCACAGGTTATAAAAAAATATTAAGCAGCATAACGGTTTTTACAACATTGATAGTAAATCATCATATTATAATGATTTCTGAAGGATCATGTGACTGAAGACTGGAGTAATGATGCTAAAAAAATTCAGCTTTGCATCACAGAAATAAATTATATTTTAAAGTACATTCAAATAGAAAACCATTATTTTAAATTGTAATAATATTTCACAATAATACTGTTTTTTCTGTATTTTTGATCAAATAAATGCAGGCTTGATGAGCAGAAGATACTTAAAGAAAACATTAAAAATAGTAATGTATATATCTTTGGACGTACACCGAAGTAGTACCATTGTATTTTTGGAATTTCACTGAAATACTATGTCAACATAGTGTATGAATTTCAGTACCACGTTAAATATCAAAGTACCATGGCATTGCTATTTTATTAAGTTACCAGAACAGTACTTTTGTTCAAAGGTGGCACTGTCATGGTGCACGATCAATAAAAAAACATTTGTAGTGTACTTTTGTACACTTACCATTCCCCCCATTTCCACATCCTGGTCGTCGGTGAGGATGAGAACGATGTTGTTCAGTTTGGCGCATTCTGAACACCTGAGCGTGCAGGTAAGAAGAGTGACGAGGACACAGGTGGACACGACGCGCGCGTTGGACGTGCGCGAGCTCGCCATAAGGCCAAAATCAGGTCAAAATCAGCCCAAACCCGCGATCTGTGTGTGTGTGTGCCTGCCCGGAGAGACGGAGTCTGTCGAACACAAGAGGGTTTCGCGTGGCGAACTGCAGCACTCGCGGACCTCGGTGGTGGGATGAGCTGAGAAAGTTTGAGGAAGTGAGAGACACTCGGTGTGTCATATGACTTCAGCCTGATATAACAGCTGATACAGTCACAGTACAATTAAGTAATATAATCAGAAAATGATTCGCTGTTTTGTTGTTTTTCTTCCACTGACACAAAGTTTGTTCCTGTTAAACGATGTTCAGAGTAACTTTGGATCGTTTTTTTTTTTTTTTGTGTGTGTGTGTGAATAATTCTCTGACACATTTTATTTATTTAAATATGACACATGTAAGTTTATTAATGATTTATATGACATTTTATATGCAAAAATATTATATATTTATATTATTTCAATTCACGTATGTTATAAGAATTGAATATGATCATCATCGTCAATAAAGAGAAATAGGACTAAACCATAAATACATAACGTACTCCTCTCAAGTCAACTAAATACAATTTTAACAAACATGACAATGCAAGTTTTATTTCAAGGTCACACCCCCCTCTCTTTCACGTGATTGTTTTAGAATCGAGAATGACTTGGTATTGCACATGCATTTGAGGATCAAGTAAAACTTTCTGTACCTTTCAAATTCATTGTTTTATTTATGTTTTATTTTGATAGGCCTATTTCACAAAAATGGCCGCCGAGACCGGAAGTAGAGTAAACTCTTTTCTGGTGAAAGCGCTAGCAGTAGCAGTCGGAGGACAAACGTGGAGACTAAAAACGGCCAGTCCTGTTGCATACCTTTTTATGTTTGCACTCATAGAAGAAACAACCCTATTTATAATTGCACAGCTTTCCTTGTGACGAAATGTTGAAAAAGCGTTGGATTTGGGCTATACCGAGAGAAGAGGGGCACTTTTTTGTGTGTTAAGCACTTCACGGAGGGTGAAGTCCGTGTAACTTAAGAGTCTACGAGAGTCCGGTCGTAGATATCTTACACCGCAGGCCGTGCTTTGCAGGTTTTCATGGAACAACTGGGGAGAAGTTAAATCACGCCAGACACAGACGGCAAAAAGACGTGTCTGTGGTGTGAAGGAGGAAGCAGATGTTGAAAATGGAGTGTTGATGCTGGTTCGGGAGTGATGCCCTGACAAAACATGTTTATATTGCACTTGATTGTTATCTGATTTGCACGTGATGCACTTTTATTTATTATTATTAACTGTTGGTAAATTAAAATTGTTTGTAGAAGTTGTTTTCTGTAACTTACTTATAAATGAGTGAACACGGAGCAGTTTTTCCGTGAGCGGGACTGGAAAACCCGGAGTGGATCAAGAGCGGAATGATAACAGAACGCTTAGAGTGGAGAGAGGAACGTGCTTTTGCTCCACTCCAGGCTTTGATCACACCCCCCTAAGCAGGGTGAATCCCTACACCATTCAGTCTTTCCCATTCAAACTAAAATTAAGACATTTATTATACTATTTGAGAAATGCAAGCATATTTACAGCATTAAAATTATGAACAGTGAATTTAAGACATAAGGACAGGGGGAACCCTGATATTGACGGAAATCCGTCGTATACTCTCGTAGCGACTGAGAACTTTAATCCCTGTATATATTATGAAGTGTATTCAGTGACGTGCGGTCTGGGTAGGCAAACTAGGCACTGCCTACCCTGCCAAAATTCAAAAATAAAAATGTTTATTAAATAATAAACTTGTATTTGTATTTTTACTGTTTATTCTTGTGATTTATATATGCAATATGTGTGTTATTCCACGTTATGATGACAAATGTAGCAGTTACGCATAATCAAATAAAAAACAAATCGTAGAATAAGCAGTGCTTCTCTGTGTCCTCAAAAGGGCAGATTGAGCTCTCTATCACCCTCTCGAGTACTTGTTACTGCAGTTGTCAGCTATGTATATTGGACACACATTTGCTATATGTTGGCCAAGCACATGAGTATTTATCTTGCTTTTGACAGTTGACTAATTTTACTTAATTTTAGAGGTGTATTAATAATTTATTTATTGTTAAAAATAATTATTTAAAGGGTTAGTTCACTCAAAAATGAAAATTCTGTCATTAATTTCTTATTTGACTTTCGTTCATCTTCGGAACACAAATGAAGATATTTTTAATAACATCTCAGTGATTTCAGTTTTTTATATTTTAAAGAGACATGGTCACTTTATACACTGAACAGATTTAATTTAGGCTTTTATTCACATATAAACATTCAGCAAAGCACATGTCATTTGTGGTTAACGGAAGCTCAAGCATGCTTGCTTGACGTGAGAGAACCAATGAGGTTCATTCTCGTGTTACGCATAATGTTTGAGCTTTCTCACAAATCAATGAGGTTTATTCTTGCGCTTCAAGCTGGTTTGGTTGAGTGATCTGTTCGGTGATCAATGTTTATATGTGAATAAAAGTCTAAACTCAATCTGTTCATCATATAAAGCGATCGTGTCTCATCAGAAAATTTGGACTAAACCGCTCAATTCATATAGATTAATTTTACGTTCTCTTTGTGAACATTTTGAAGCGTCAAAGTGTTCGTTACACAGCTATCAATGGAGAGTACAGAACTGGCTCAGATTTTATTAAAAAATATCTTAACTTTTGTTCTGAAGATGATGGAAAGTCTTAAGGGTTTGGAACAACACGAGGGTGATTAAATGATGACAGAATTGTAATTTTTGGGTGAACTAACCATTTAATATAATTAAAGATGGTGTGGATTGCATTTCAGCTCTTTTTGTGCTATTCATACATCTCAAACCAACTTGTTTCATAGGATCTGGAGCAGCATCAGCTGCTTCTAATCAGTCCCCAATGCCTCCTGGATCAACTCCTCCTCCTCACCAGCCAATTGGTCTCGCCCAAGCACAGACTAATAACAGCAACAACAAGACAGATGATGCATTCACACAGCAGCTTCAAAGACACATGGATAACTGGGCAGAAGGGTTAAGGCATCCTTCACGCTCACAATCCCTCAGTCTAAAACCACAGCAACTGACCCGATCCAGGATCTGGAGCGCTATAGAGGTGAGATTATTAAAATACTCCCTTACCAAATATTAAAGGATATGAAAATGAACATTCTGACATTATTTACTCACCCTCATGATGCCATAAAATTCTTCAAAAAATCTATTATATGGATTCATACAGGTTTGTAATGACAAGAGGATGAGAATGATGACTGAAGTTTCACTATCTTTAAATTGTGACAATGATTTTATGCCTCTTCAATGCTCAAGTTAAAAAAGGTTGGTGCTAACTAAGAAAGATATTCTGTGATGTCTTGTCTTTAGGCTCCGGTTTCAACAGAAAGATTGAATGCTTCCCAGCTGCCTCTTTCATGGCCGCAGATTGATTTCCACGCCCCTGGGATGGCGACTGACACTACACAAGTACTCCAGCGCAGTTGTTTGGTGCCCGGTAGCTCGTACGGAAAGATGCTGAATGCCCAACACTTAGACATGGACTACTGGCCAACAATGACTGCCAATCTTAACCAAGAAGTCTTTGCTTTCCCTGCTATGCACTCTCCTTCTTGGACAGCACCTTCTTCCCCCAGCAAGGTTCCTAGTTCTAGAAATAGGACCATGTAGCTTTATCATCACTGTACCTATTCTTCTTACTCTGTCGCCAAAAATACTTTAGTTTCTTTAGAGTGCTGGTTAGGCCTTTCAGTGTGCAATTCTATCTGTTGCAGTTGCTAGCATGTAGTCGTTTACAATGCGCATGTAGTAATCCCACTTGAACATGTAAATATTCAGGCCAACAATGTAGACATATGTGATGAATCAGTTATGTACATTGAGTATTATTGTATATATTCATATAGCCTATGTAGCATAACTGAATTTTAGCATAGGCATATGTACAGAATGTATATTTTTCATCAAAATTTGTTTAGCTTACTTGTGTTTGTGCAGAATCAATTTCCTTAACACTTTGAGCTGTACACATATGTAAATGCTATAAGGTAATATGCTCTTAAATTTGGGTAGATGTGTATAGACACTGTTTATAATATCTTCTGTAAATATAAGCTCTATCTGCATATGTGCATAAACCTGACATGTGAATGAAGTTGAGGTTTAGGTTAATCAGTGGCTTGGGTTGAATCGTATCACATCACAGCTGGGTGAAAACACTGGAGCTTGGAGCGATGATCATGACATCACTGTGAATTGTTCACTACTACGTCCTGCAGCGATCACTAAGTAATTTCACAATGAACTGGTCAACAAAACACATTATCGTATGCTAGAAAAGTAGCGACCACGAACTGCACTGAGAAACAAGAGAGAACTTTAACAGACTGTACATTTCAGGTGAATAAGCCTGCAAGAGTGCCTTGAACAGCAACTGCAGACTGTGCTGCGTACCAGCCAATGTACCCAGGGTAAAGGTGACTGCTATTAATCTTCTGTTACCAAGCATAATACCAACTAAATTTATGTTTTCCCCACCTGCAGTTTATGATGTCCTTTATGGATGTTTATAAAAATGCATTTCAACACTACATGGTATAATTCAGTTAAGTTAATTTTTGTGTGCATTCGTTATTATGAGGATATTGTTCTTTTGTCATTTTCTACATCATCTGATACAATACAAAAAAATACATTGCTTTCGAGGAAAACTGTTTTCAAAATTGTAATGCGGTCAAGTGATCTTTTGAATAGAAGAATCTAATTTTACAATGAATGAAATGATGAGCTAAATGATCTCCGCTGGCGCGGTCATCTGTGGTTACTACACAATCTTATAGCACAATGCCATCTCAATGCTACTGTTTTTCCTTAATAATGCTAATATTTGACTGTCTAGACTAGAGTGTTTCGGAAGACACTGACTGATGCTTTGCAACATTTAAAATCTATACTTAAACTTACAAATGTTCTGTAGAAAGTCCCATGATGAAGTACTGAAACCTGGCAAAATCTGCTCATATACACTTTCTATACTTGTACAACAAATTATTAAAACAGGTTACATTTTTTAAAATGGTGTTATATATTTGGAAGACTTAAGTGACATTAGGTCTCATCTTGCACTAAGCAGAGGTGTAGGCAGGTCATTGTTTTTGTCATGGTAAATGGTGCTCTAATGTATCAGTCTTTATAACTTTCCTCAAAGTAAACAACCATAAAGCTAATATCGGGCATAGAAAAGTTGTATGCCTCCATACTTTTGTATGCTTTCATTTGTTTTCTAGAGTAGAAGGATATCTGGAAGACAAGGTAGTTGCTTATATCTATCGCCTCAATGTAAAGCAAGTATTTCAATCGCTTCTCTTCATAGGATCACGCACAACATACACTCACCTAAAGGATTATTAGGAACACCTGTTCAATTTCTCATTAATGCAATTATCTAATCAACCAATCACATGGCAGTTGCTTCAATGCATTTAGGGGTGTGGTCCTGGTCAAGACAATCTCCTGAACTCCAAACTGAATGTCAGAATGGGAAAGAAAGGTGATTTAAGCAATTTTGAGCGTGGCATGGTTGTTGGTGCCAGACGGGCCGGTCTGAGTATTTCACAATCTGCTCAGTTACTGGGATTTTCACGCACAACCATTTCTAGGCTTTACAAAGAATGGTGTGAAAAGGGAAAAACATCCAGTATGCGGCAGTCCTGTGGGCGAAAATGCTAGAGGTCAGAGGAGAATGGGCCAACTGATTCAAGCTGATAGAAGAGCAACTTTGACTGAAATAACCACTCGTTACAACCGAGGTATGCAGCAAAGCATTTGTGAAGCCACAACACGCACAAACTTGAGGCGGAGGGACTACAACAGCAGAAGACCCCACCGGGTACCACTCATCTCCACTACAAATAGGAAAAAGAGGCTACAATTTGCACGAGCTCACCAAAATTGGACAGTTGAAGACTGGAAAAATGTTGCCTGGTCTGATGAGTCTCGATTTCTATTGAGACATTCAGATGGTAGAGTCAGAATTTGGCGTAAACAGAATGAGAACATGGATCCATCATGCCTTGTTACCACTGTGCAGGCTGGTGGTGGTGGTGTAATGGTGTGGGGGATGTTTTCTTGGCACACTTTAGGCCCCTTAGTGCCAATTGGGCATCGTTTAAATGCCACGGCCTACCTGAGCATTGTTTCTGACCATGTCCATCCCTTTATGACCACCATGTACCCATCCTCTGATGGCTACTTCCAGCAGGATAATGCACCATGTCACAAAGCTCGAATGATTTCAAATTGGTTTCTTGAACATGACAATGAGTTCACTGTACTAAAATGGCCCCCACAGTCACCAGATCTCAACCCAATAGAGCATCTTTGGGATGTGGTGGAACGGGAGCTTCGTGCCCTGGATGTGCATCCCACAAATCTCCATCAACTGCAAGATGCTATCCTATCAATATGGGCCAACATTTCTAAAGAATGCTTTCAGCACCTTGTTGAATCAATGCCACGTAGAATTAAGGCAGTTCTGAAGGCGAAAGGGGGTCAAACACAGTATTAGTATGGTGTTCCTAATAATCCTTTAGGTGAGTGTATATTGTGATTCTCCGTTTATACCTTCTCTTGTAATAGTGTTTAAACCAGTAAAGGTTTCCCATATAAGAGCATTTTTAACAGGGGCAGTGTCTGTGCCCTGCCATAGATAACCAATAGTGGCTTCTAGGGATGCACCGAGTTTGTGGCTCGCACTGTCTTCACTCGGACGTGCACTTCAGTCCGTTGCGGATACTCTCTATTTGTTCTGGTGAAATCACAAATCCCTGCTTGATATCCACTGATGAACATAATTGGTTTTGATGAGAGAGAAAAAACTATACGAGGAAAAAAAAAACTATTCGAGTGCGGATTAGAACCCAGAACCTCTGACACGCTCAGCGAAAGTTCTACCACTGGACCATTAAAATACACATTGGTCAAATAGGCGGATCTATGTATTTATTCACACGGAAATTCTCGCACTGACAACATATATTAAGCTATATCTCATTAAATGACAAATTAAACCCCATGTAGCCTACTATTTAAATCGATTGCTGGATATCGTAATGTTATTGTACATGTATCTGATTTAGCATTAAATACAGTTATTTAATAAAGTAAAAGCAAATTAATTTGTAGTGCATTGACAATAGTTTTATATAATTAGTTTATTAATTAAATTATTAAACAGACAAAAAGACCAGATAAGCCACATAGCATAATTGCCCAAGCCATATTTAAAAACAAAAAACAAAAACTACTACTTAGGCAATCAGCCTATTCCATGAGGCTAACGATATGATGAATGTCCAAATGATGGCACCCACATGATGACTGTTTTTAAATGGGGTTGGATAAATATTTTTTTTCTTTTAAACTGTGTGTGTGTGTGTGTGTGTGTGTGTGTGTTAGAGGTTACAGTTTGACAAAAGCACAATGTTGTTTTATTGTGATACAAGTAAACACTTTGCAGTTTGAATGATGTCCTGGTATAGGGATGTAAACGGTTAATCGATTATCAATTAATTGTCGAAAAGAATTTACTCAGTTAAATTAATTGTCGGCTAATTTAACATTAAAAAAAGAAAATGCAAAAAAGAAACCAAACATGAGGCGGTCAAAACGGAGTGGAGTGTGGGAGCATTTCAAATTAATTAATGATGACAAAGACGCCCAATGTAAACTCTGCGACTACGACTAGCAACAGCTCTACGAGTTCGCTAAGATACCTTCATAACTTGCATGCAGCCGTGTTGCAGGGAGGAAGTCTGTCGCCTTCACAACCTACAATCGCTGCTGTGGTGGGAAGGCGAGTATGTGAACACAGGAAAGTGGAGGGCATTACTCAGAGGATTTGCGGCATGATTGTAAAAGATATGATGCCAGTTAGCACCACTGATGGTAAGGGGATTATAAGTGCTGCTGCTGCTAATGTTTCAAGTTTTTCATACAAGTAGTTTACCAGATAGATTATTATATGTAGGCCTAGGCTTAATATAGTGTAGGCCAAGCCTACCCATATAGATTTTTCTTTAAAATGTATTTTATGTTGCTTAATGTTTCACATGCAACAGGTGAGCCAGTGCACACTTATTTTTTTATGTAGCCTATTTTAATTTTCTGTGCATAATTTATTTTGTTAAACTACATAAATGCCATTATCTGTACCGTATCCCAACTATTAAACAATAAAACATCAATCGAGCAATATAACATCCTATATTTCTCTTTCCGGTACTGACAGCATAGCCTCTATGGGACTGACAGGAAGAACGAAAGACTCGGACCCGAACCCGAACTCGAGACTCGAAAGATGAACTAATCATTTCTGTTTCCGGCCCTGCTTTATCACACACCACACGGCACGGCCCAGCAGACAGATCAGAGTCAGACACTGACGAGTCGACAACTAACGTCTCGAGACACGAGAGGAGGAGAACAAACGTGATAAATATGAAGTTGCAAAAGAAAGAACGTCTCGGATCAGGAGTTGAGGTGAACTAACAGAGTAAGACTGAAATAGCCTGAACTTAAGACCCAACAACTAATCAATTAATAAAACATTTCGGTTTCTTATAATTTGGCTTTGGCGCTGCATTAGCCTACCCTATAGTTTATTTTTTATTCTTTTTACAAATGTAATCAACATTTTCGTAAGTACTAGATGTGTTAGGATATTTAACATGCAATTTTAATTATATTATGCTGAAATGAACGAAATGACTCGAAAAAAGATTCCTTCATTTTGCTGAACGAGACTCAAAGATCCGAGTCAGTAAAATGAGCCGAACTTCCTACTTGCGCTGACAAAAACATTCGAAAAATAACCTCGGTCACTCGCCTGTGACGTCACAGAAGGTTTTCGTTCAGTTTTCTAGCAGCACAAGCGATCTGAACAGTAAGGCTATCTGTTTTAACTGTGAAGGACTACACATCTAATTAGCGTATATTTTATTTATTATTCTATCTGTGGATTTGCTTGACATTTCGCGGCAGCTTTATTACATCCTGTGCACGCGAAACAGGAGGAGAGAAGGAGAAGCAAGCTGGTAAATATGTCAATTCCAAGTTTAGTCTTTATGCGTTTGTGTGCGATGTATGGGTGATTCTTCAATTGGGGGCTATTTTGCCATCTTACATTTTGATGAATGAAATTTGGTTGAATTTTGTTAGAATTATGTCAAGATAATGTTTACATGCTTTGATGTAAAGATATAATAATGGCCACGACTGAGCTTAAATATAATTTGAGTATTTTATATCTATTTGCCAACTGGCACTGCAAAACGTCATTCCCGTCACAACATCAGAAAGTCTAATAATGCAAAGAATGTATCAAGGAGATCATTTAAACTCATTTATCTTGCAAACCTTCAACAATGCGTATAAAAAACAAAATGTTTCCATTCGGCGAATTACATATATTTTCTTGTTCTTACCATCAAAATGTGTTTTTCTGTGTTCATCAAAGCACACTTTTGTTTAATTTCTGGAAAATTAATTTTAGATGTTTTTTCTTTGAATAAGTGGATGAGTATTTCATTAGGCTTTTCATGTAGCACCTCAAGATTGAACATAAAACAGTTTTAAAGGTATGTTTGCTGTAAATTAAGCAACGTGGCGGTAATGACATACTGTTCTGAGGGTTGTTCCATAAAACAAGATTAGAATACAAGCCAGGCTTATTTTGGTTAGTCAGACGTATTGTCGGTGGATTCTGTTTCATAAAGCAAACTTAAAATAGTTCAAACTCAGTTACCCTGGCAACTTATGCTGGGAAACTAGCCTGGTTCAGGGCAGGCTAACTGTCAGGCTAAGCCTCAGCTGTTACACAGATCCTCTAACACTGACCGACAAGAACACAATGATATTACCACTGACACTCTCTCATACCATTATTGGACTTTATTAACCACTATTAGTCCAAAAATAAATACACAATATACAGAAAATCAACTTAAATAAGGCTACAATAATAAATTAGACTATATATATATATATATATATATATATATATATATATATATATATGTACTTTATTGTGTCTTTCAATTCAAACACATTTAACACAATTATACAACTGGACAGTTCCTTTAAAGACATCATATTTTCCCCCAATAAATATTCCTTATTTTTTTGGGGAAAACTTTTTTCTTTTGTGATAATACCCACCAACACATAGCCTAAAAAAACACATGATTAGAACAATAACCAAAAAGTACATAGTTAGACATTTTTACATATGATTTAAGGGGGAAAAGACAAAAAACAATAAATAAATATGAATAAAAATTTAACATTCACATATTTATATCAAACTCTTATAATGACACATAATTCCTAATAGTTATTCAAGTAATATTATTTGAATATCAAATATTCAATATTAAATAAGTCAATAAATAAAATAACAAATAACTAGAAATAAAAGGGAGGGAGGGTTATATAAAAATGTAGTTAATGTAGGCTAATATATATTCCTTTATTTTATGGAATATTCTTTGATTTTAAAGTTGCACATATCTTTTCAAAATGTATACATTTGCTCTTAATTTCATGTTATCCTCTCCATAATGTACTTTAGAAACTAAATCTAACCAGTCATTTAAAACTGGGGATTCTTGCTTTCTCCAAAAAATTATTGCATTAAAAGCTGTAATTCTCAGCATTCTAAATAAGTATACATCATCTTTATTAAGTAGCACAGGTCCTATACCCAAAACTATATTTTGTATCTTTATATATTTAGTTTCTTAAAAAAAACTTCCCTGCCGCTACTTCTGGTCACTGAAGTACTTCTGTTCGCTAGAAGTTCACTGCAACTTATCCAACATCCTAAAGATACATTTTTATAATTAGAAGATATTTCTAGTGTTATAAAATATTGCATATTAATTTTCCAAGCAAAATGTATATTTTAGTCAGAATTATTGCGCTCCTATTTGGCGCGCATGCGCGCAGCAGCGCTCATTCAATATGAAGATTAGCAGCAAAATGGATACATTTGCATGACTTTCTAACATTTACAGATGGAGAATATAACTGTAAAATGTAAGTTTTGCACTGAGGAAAAAAAAAAACATGTCACAAACGCATAAAACAGCACAAAATATACGCTGTTTGATGGTGGATCGATTTGATCCACGATCGACCTCTAGGGCTGTTTAAGAAATGCGTGCACACGCAATTATCTAGACTTGATAAACCTGGATCAAATTAGTGAGATTGCGTGAACTTCAATTACCTTTTATGGAACCACTTTAGCCCCAACTTATTTGTTAGGCTCATTCAAGTCCGGTTTTGGAGTTTAATATATGGAGCGAATTATGTGCCATAATTTAACAAACAAATCCAGAATTTTGCAAACAAACTCAATCTACTTCGCAAAGGAAAACTCCACTCGCAAACAAACTCGATCCGCTTTGCAAAGGAAAACTCGACTCGCAAACAAACAGAAACCAATGTGCAAGCACAAAGGTCAGTTTGAGTGAAAATGCAGTGGAGTTACAAATATGTATTGTGTTTTACAAATATAAATAAATGAACCAAGATAATACTTCACAAATATATACAAACCATCCTTCAAATTGCATGTAACCTTTGAACAAATACCAAATCTAGTGCATACAAATGCATATCTGTCTGTTATGATTGTGTGACACTTGGCTTTTTATGAGATCTCTCTGCTCGATTTTCTCACAAATGCGTCCAGGCAGATTTTCTCACAAATGCAGTTGAGCAACTTCCTCTTCTAAAACAGTAGATAGCGCTAAACTAGAGGCTAATTTAGCGCTAGTCTCCCAGGAGAAGCACTGATTTGAAACTTGCCTTTGCCTACAGCTGAGGAAAATGACCGGTGAACGGGTGTGTTTCTGTCTTATTTGATCTATAATTAACCTTTTTGAGGTTTTCTCTTGCAAAATGTTTATTGCATATCTAGACAGAAATCCACATTAGCACTTAGTAGCACTTCATTCTCTCTAGGATCGGGGAATCTATAAGCTGAAAGCTCTGCCATCATGTTGCTTTTTGTCATTTTTTTCTGCATCGGACTCATGCGAAATTACTAAATTAGTTTACTAATGTTCTCATTCATTTATGGAGAACGAAAGAAATAGATCTGTTCAAGTATAGACATAATCACTAATTTAGTAATTTCGCATGAGTCCGATGCAGAAAATGGATTCCCCGATCCTAGAGAGAATGAAGTGCTACTAAGTGCTAATGTGGATTTCTGTCTAGATAGGCAATAAACATTTTGCAAGAGAAAACCTCAAAAAGGTTAATTATAGATCAAATGAGACAGAAACACACCCGTTCACCGGTCATTTTCCTCAGCTGTAGGCAAAGGCAAGTTTCAAATCAGTGCTTCTCCTGGGAGACTAGCGCTAAATTAGCCTCTAGTTTAGCGCCATCTACTGTTTTAGAAGAGGAAGTTGCTCAACTGCATTTGTGAGAAAATCTGCCTGGACACATTTGTGAGAAAATCGAGCCGAGAGATCTCATAAAAAGCCAAGTGTCACACAATCATAACAGACAGATATGCATTTGTATGCACTAGATTTGGTATTTGTTCAAAGGTTACATGCAATTTGAAGGATGGTTTGTATATATTTGTGAAGTATTATCTTGGCTCATTTATTTATATTTGTAAAACACAATACATATTTGTAACTCCACTGCATTTTCACTCAAACTGACCTTTGTGCTTGCACATTGCTTTCTGTTTGTTTGCGAGTCGAGTTTTCCTTTGCAAAGCGGATCGAGTTTGTTTGCGAGTGGAGTTTTCCTTTGCGAAGTAGATTGAGTTTGTTTGCAAAATGCTGGATTTGTTTGTTAAATTATGGCACATAATTCGCTCCATATTAATCCCCGCTTTTCTAAGCGTCTTTTATGGAACAACCCTCTGGTAATGACATAGTGTTTTGGTAATGACATAAATGAAAAGTGCATTGATACATAAAGCAAATTTAAAGGCTTAAATAATGACTTCTGGTGAGTGTTGTTGAATGAAATGGACAGATGTGAGGATATATATATAAATATGACACAACCATCAACTTGAACATGTTTATTTATCAGTAATTTGTTAGTCAGAAAAATATTAGACTACCTTAAAAGTATTGCTTAATTTAACAGACCTGTGTGTGTGCGTTTTATATCACTAGTGCAGTGTCCGTTCTCTGAGCATATAAGCCCGGCCCGGGTGAGGTGCGCCGCTTCCGCTCGCAGTTCTGTAGTTTACTAAAAGTTTATTAATTCAGAATGTGTCGCGTCTCGCGTGTCCATCTATATTGCACCAAATGCGACACTGCACTCCCTTGTGAAGTCGATTGGATGAACGGTTCTAGAAATAATAAAAATGCAAACGGACATACCGACACAGAGAATACTGCCTTTATTAGAGAGAAGAATATGTTCAGCCCCCTCTCTTCGAAGCTTCGAATATTCGATGTTCATTACACAGCTTCGAAGCTCAAAAAATGGTATTCGGACTAGCCATAAAAATCACACTATTATGCTTCTTTAACTTAATTTATAAACACATAATATGATATAGATAGTGACACAGAACATGTCATTACCACCATCACTTGTCATTACCATCACAACAAGTTGTGTGTTGGTAATGACGTGTTGCGGTAATGACATTTTTTTAAAAAATTTTCAGGAAAAAAGATGCTAGGTCATGGATTTGCTAACATCACTCAACAGCTAGTACAAAAAGAACTTTAAATACACATAAATCATGTGAATATATATATACATTTATCAAAATATTGCTGCTACAGCATTTATGGTAATGACGCTGAATAAGTCTACTCCATGATCAGAAGGAGTTCATGATTAAATTACTTACTTTTTCAGACATCAAATATCACTGTTCTTTCATGGCTGACATGTGCTCCCCTGCTAGTCTTCATTTCCATGGTTACGGCATAAACAAGTCTTACCCTCAAAAATATCCTTGTTGTAATCATAGACTGTTGCGGTAATGACAGTATTGTTGTGGACAATACTAAATTGTTAAAAATATTCACAAATTGCACAGATATGAACCCGAATTATGCATCAAGTGCCTTTTTAAGTTACTGTTTAAACCTATATTGTGATTTTTTTTTTTTTTTTTTTTTTTTTTTTAATGAACTGATAACATTTTATCACATTTTCAGAGCAGATAAGTTTTAAAGTCTGGGTTGGGGACAAGGCCTGAGTAGCCAAATATTAGTGATGAAAACATTTTTCAAAATGGAAATCATACTGATTTTAGTGTATAATATTTTTTGGTGATGCAATAAATATTATTTGAAATAACTAAACTATTTTTTTTATAATATAGTATTTTTAACATGAATGTATAACCTGGGGACATAAAAGTTCCCCTAATTGAAGAATCACCCGTATATTGTCTATTATGATAGTGTGATCGTTGTTTTAACGATGTATGCGTGCTTTCACTGCTTGATGTGTGCAATTATAGGTAGGCCATGTTCCCAAATGAGTTTTTGTCTCATATTTATATCATATTATGATGTTCATAGGCCTACAATATCACATCAGCAAGACTTCCGTTTTCCTGTGCACAATTGCAAATATGATTATTTTATATAAGAGTTAAATTAACAATAAATTACCATTGTGAGTTCAATTTTATAAACAATATTGTCAATATTGTTTGTTTTCCCTTTATTTTGCTGATGAGAATTTCAAAATGAAGCCATAGCAGAGTCTCAATGCAACAGACAGCGATGATTTTTATCCGCGTTTTGAACGAATCAATTTAATGATTCAATGAACAATCACTTGCTTCTTTCCCGAATGAATCAGCCATTTGAACAAATCGGTTGAATGAATGACTCCCTCAACTCACTTAAGACAATAAGTGGTGACTTGCCCCCACTTACTGGCAGTTTTAGTTTAACATTGAGTACCTTTTAATTAGAACATTAAAATTAGAAATCAGTTCATATTTAACGGTCTCATAGCTTTTTTTTATGCAATTGTAAATGTAGTGTAAATATATTAATGCTAGATCTGATGCCAACTTCTGTGTCACCTCTGCACTGCAAAGATGGATTTTGATTTAATGATTTAATTTGACTGGTAACAGTGGTATTGTGTATTATTCTAATAGAATTTAATTTGAATGTTAGAATTTGACATAAAAGGTGATGCATGCATCTACAAATGCCCATATAAGTGAAAATGCCCCTGGAAATCAATTTAAGATGGCAAATATTACCCCTTAATAAAAAAAAGTTAATTTCTGTCACTGCTGTGAACTGACCACTGCATAGAAAATGAAAAATATGAATATCATCATCAGTCAGCTGTCAACATCAGGCCTAAACCAGCCATGGCACCAAGCACAAAAACAGAATCAGTAAAATGTTATCTAATTATTATCAACAAAACTTAGAAAATATCGATTGAGACATATTTTGTCAATATTGCACACCCCTAATGCATGGTATTCATTTTGATTTCTTCGGGTCTTATAAAGGTCTTAAAAAGCCTTAAATTTGACTTTAAAGCCCATGTTGCAGGTTAACCACCACTGTCAATTAATGGGTACATAAATCACTCAAGATATGTATATCATTTTTAAAATGTCTCGAAAATGGTCTTAAAGACCAGTTTTTTACGTTTTGGTATTAACGTTTTTTTTAATGCAATTCTGTGATGACGGCACGTTGGGGAGAAGTGGAGGAAAGGTAGCCTCAGCCTAGTATTATAGTGCATTCAAGTCATCTCTTATAGATCGTATTTATGAGGTGAACGCACATGAACGCCACCACAATGTCGTAAATACCAGTGGGGAGCTCGGGATTTTCTCTAAGCCCCGATATTTATGAGTTGAGGGCGTGTCACTGAGAAACATGGCAGAATACCAATAGTTCAAGGTATTTTAGCAGTGATAGTGTCAGGCTTTTCTATTTACAGCGCAGTAAGCTAATTGCCTGCACAGAATATGATGGCATTATAATATAACGATGCAACATGTAACGATAAAGTTGGCAGTGGCTTCATAAATTAATTAAAAACATTAAAAAACAAAGTATGCGCATTTCTTTGTTCTTCATTTTCTAGAACAAGAGTTTAAGAAACTTTTGTCTTTGTCATCTAGAAATAGAAGGCATCATGCTAGCTATATGGGCGTTTCTAAACGTTTATCTCTTCCTCCGGTGAAAATGTTGTTGCAAACGTAGCCGCCGCGTGTCTGTCGCTGTGTTTGGCAGGTGCTTGTGTGGGCGGTGCCGTCCCATGGAAACTGCGTTAGAAAGCTTGTGCTGTGTAGGGAAGTGAGTGCGTTTTGGTCGCTGGTCGAGGAGCTCACCCCGCGACCAGATGTCAATCTACCTACTATATATTTCTATCTATTCATCTATCTAGCTGCTAGCTATCTATGCTAACGTTATGCTATCTGGCTGTCTGCCTATCTCTCTCTATACTAACGTTAGCCTATCTATATCTATCTATCTGTCTGTCTATCTATATATCTAGTCTAGTTTATCTATCTATCTATATCTATGTATTTATCTATAATCTGCGCTATCTGAATACTCTCGTCTACTACTCGTCTCTCTAGTCACTCTCAATGCTCTCAAAGCGTTGGGGCTTTGGTAAATTCTCTCCCCAAGGTGACGTAATGCAATGCATTGTGGGGGAAAGGAGAATCGTTGCAAACCGCTGTAAGATAGTACCTACTTTTTCGTATTATATTACGTTTTGAGATACCCAACAACATAAAATACAATGGATAACAGTTTAAATGTTTATTACCAACAAGCAAATTGCACAAATTCGTTGAAAAATTAACCCTGCAACACGGCCTTTAAAAAATGTGCAGAAACCCTGGAAAAATTGCTCAAATTGTTTTATATCTCTCGATCTGTGTTTTATCTCGCAGTTACAATGTGGAGGAAGATGCTGCTGCATCTATGTCGCCAAGGCCTGTCCCAGAGAGAGTAGAGAAGAAGAAGAAAGGGAAGTTCTTTAGATGGGCTTTGTCTTGGAAATCCAAGAAAACTTCCAAAGAAGCCCAACAGAGTCAGTGCGGAAATGACAGCAGCCAACAGCCTGAGAGATGCTCTGCAATCAGCAATCCTTCTCTGACTCTGCAATCTATAACTGAGGAGAGCAACAACTCAGCTTCGACATTGGATGACATTTCTTGGAAGAGTGAGGATGAATGTATCCATATAAGTTCAAAGGGAAAGACAGGTCAGTTTATATAACAAGCCCCAAAATGACTCATAAAATGTACAAAAAGTACCTCAGTTTTAACATCTTTTTCTGGACATTGTCTTTATTATCCAAATGAAAATGTGAACTGAGGATGGATTTTGGTTGTGTGAGGCACCACAATAATGTTTCCATTCTACAGCTATCTTTAATCTTCATTTTTTTGTCGTTTATACTGTAAATGTATTATGTCCATTTTTTTAACAGGGGACATCTTGCAACATTATGAAATTATGAAAAAACTGGGTATAGGAACATTTGGAGATGTCTACGAAGGGATCCGTTTGTCTGATTCACGAAAGGTTTATTTATTTTTTGCACTCTTGGAAATTTGAATTTAAATTCATTAAAAGTTACATCAAGGTTAATTACTGGAATCATGTGACCTCTGGACATATAGTTAATTAATTGTAAAACATTCTTACAAAAAATTCTTTCCCTTTGTGTACAGGTGGCACTCAAAATTGCGCCGAAGACAAAAGCCATGAAAAATGTCCGTATTGTAAGTAAGCAATTCCTCTCTACTCTCATAGTACACAGTCACATTAATAATAGGACATTTTAACAAAATTTTGCAGTCAAAAAATGACCATTGTCAATAGCGTACGAACTTTCGAACCAAGCAGCTTTCTGTTAGTCAGCATAGTTAATTCGCGTGACTTTACCCTGAAAAACTTTGCCGGTCGACAGTAAAAGTGACCGAAACTTTAATAACTATTTCCAGTATTTCAATTACTTAACTCTTTAAACCTATACTTACCCAAATGCAGGACATAATTCTGTAGTAATTCATTTAAATTTAACCATGTCCCCTAATTATCTCACTTTTGTATAACTATTATCTCTCCTGTAGGGTCTATTTGGCAAATCCCTTCCAAGTGAGGTTGCTATGATGGTTCTTATGAACAAAGGTCCCAGTGTTCCTCAAATAATAAAGCTGCTGGACTGGTACGTGACACCAGAGGAATATATACTGGTCTTAGAGCGGCCCATGCCATGTGAAGATCTGTGGGAGTTTCTAACGCAAAATGGCATACCTAATGAATCGACGCTACGAACTGTGATGCGTCAGGTTGTCACTGCTGCAATAACATGCAGTGAGAGGGGCGTCTTCCACAGCGACATCAAGCTGGAAAACCTGCTCATCAACCCAAACACCTTGCAGGTCAAATTAATAGACTTCGGTTGTAGCAGACGCTTGAAGAAGTCTTCTTATTCGAAATTCCATGGTACGTATTATTCACAAATCTATGGTGAATAAATCGACAAAAAGCTATGGAAATACAAATTCATTGCAATGGACGAAATCTTGTTCTTTCTTTCAGGCACAAGAGTTTACACTCCCCCTGAGTTTTTTGAAGATGGAAGGTATCATGGCAAGCCTGCAACAGTGTATTCTTTAGGCGTACTGATGTTCGTGATGCTGTCTGGGAAGTATCCTGACAGGGACCTCCGTCAGATGTTTAGTGAGCCCTGGTACACAGAAGACATTTCCAAAGGTGAGAGCATGTGGACGGGTCATACAGGAACTTTTATTACAGCTTAAAATAATATGATCAGTTACACAAAGTATAACACTTACAATAATAACTGGACATCTCTCCCCTCTTCACAGAATGCAGGGATCTGATCTCTTCATGCTTGGAAAAGGATCCAGCCAAGCGGATTAATATGGAAAAGATCCTCCTCCACGACTGGTTCCAGGTATCGTCCTCACCTAAAAATGTTTGGAAATATATCGTCATGAGAACCAGAACAAGAAACAGAAGAAACCCAGAGAGTAGGTAAAGAAAAAACCTTATGTGCCTAAAAGAAAAAAGGTAAGGAAAGGAAGTATATATGTGTATACGTATACAGGACTACACTGCAATGCATTCTGGGTAAAATAAGACATTTTCAAAACAAAAAACATGGCGGATCGAGTAAGCGCATTCAACCACTCAGTGCAGTTTACCCCAGCGGGAAATATGTGTTTGTTGGAGGAGTATAACAGTTACAAGGGCATTTTATTTGGGAAATTTAGCGGAGAATGTAGTAACAAGAAGAAATGTTTAATTTGGAAAAAGATTGCTTCGACAGTTAACAGTGTTAATCCGATCGTTGAGCGGAGCGTTAAAGACATACAGAAAAGATACAAAAACATGGTACCCTGTATACCACCCGTGACACAGAAGCTTTGCTGAGACCCACTGTGTCACCAACAGCATTCAGAAAAGTTCCTGTTGCATAAAATCTCAACGCAGTGCAAACCTGCGCCATTCTGCGTCTGTCCATCAACGGCTCAGGACCTTGTTCAAAATCCACAGAGCGCCATTTACATTTTTGTCTCATATTTGTCTCAATTCGTCGTTAATATATACTGATATAACTGATATAATATATACTAATATATATCGGATTTTCAGGTGGTATTCTCAATTCATTCAGTTAACGGACGGTCAGAGGTAAAGTGTTCAGACTGCAGTAACGATTGTATTTAATTGTACAGTACAATCATGACATGGTACAGACATTATCTGAATTCCATAATGTCCTTAAACATAACAATATTGCTGGCCATAAACTGAGAAAATGCGCGTCCAGTGTGCGATACCTCGAGTTGTCCTAGACGCGGCGCTGCGCTTCTCGTCCGGTGTGCGACCTCCTTTAGACCTAAGTTAGCCTGGGGCTCAGGTCAGGAAGCAGACAGACTGGCTTAACCGAACGTCTGCTAGCTGTCTCACATCACCAAGGTCAGATAAATCCCAGACTGTAATCTAGATGTGCTGTGTTTGACAGAAACCTGGCTTAAACCAGACAATTAAATTACTTTAAATGAGTCCACCCCGCGCAAGATTACTGTTATAAACGTGAACCTCGTCTGAAAGGCAAAGGGGGAGGTGTTGCTGTAATTTATAGTAATATCTTCAGAATTACGGAGAAGTCTTGTTTTAAATATAATTCTTTTGAAGTGTTGTTGCTAAATGTAACACTTTCTAGTGTAAATGATAAATCACGTTTAACATTTGTGCTGGCTACTGTATACAGGCCACCAGGGCACCATAAAGACTTTATCAAAGAATTTGCTGATTTTCTATCAGAGTTAGTATTGGCTGCAGATAAAGTACTAATTGTTGGTGATTTCAATATACGTGTAGATAACGAAAAAGATGCATTGGGATCGGCATTTAAAGACATTCTGAACTCTGTTGGAGTTAGACAACACGTGTCAGGACCTACTCATTCCCGTAATCATACTCTAGATCTAATATTATCACATGGAATCAGTGTTGATGCCGTTGAAATTCTGCAGCAGAGTGATGACATCTCAGATCATTATATAGTCTCGTGTAAACTTCATTTAGCCAAGGCTGCAAAGTTGACTCCGTGTTACAAATATGTTAGACCTATCTCCTCTGCCACTAAAGTTGCTTTATTAATGATCTTCCTGATCAGTTTCATCATCTCAGCATCCCAGATAGCTTAGAAGAACTAGATATTGCGACAGAAACCTTTAACTCTCTCTTTTCCAGCACTTTAGACACAGTTGCTCCTTTGCGCTTAAAGAAGATTAAAGAAAATAGTCCAACCCCGTGGTACAACGAGCACACTCAGGCACTTAAGAGAGCAGCCAGAAAAATGGAGCGCAACTAGAAGAAAACTAAACTAGAGGTATTTCGCATTTAATGGAAAGAGAGCTCGATTGCATACAGAGAGGCTTTAAGAGCTGCTAGATCTGCTTATTTTTCAAACCTTTTAGAAGAAAATAAACAAAACCCTAGGTGTTTATTTGAAATAGTGGCTAAACTAACGAAAAACAAATCTTCAACCCCAGACGTTTCCAAGCAGCACAGCAGTAACTTCTTTACTAACAAGATTGATAATATCAGGCAGAAAATTATAACTATGCAACCGTCTACTACTGTATCGCATTGTAGTCTCCTTGAAGAAAAATTTTCTTCATTCGTTGCTATAGGAGAGGAAGAATTTACTAATCTCGTTAAATCCTCTAAATCGACAACATATGTTAGACCCTATACCGACTAAGCTACTGAAAGAGATGCTTCCAGAGGTCACAGATCCTCTTCTTAATATCATTACGTCATCTTTGTCACTAGGATATGTACCGAAAACTTTTAAGCTGGCTATGATTAAACCGCTTGTTAAAAAAACGCAACTTGATTAGTCATTTACAGGCCGATCTCGAATCTACCCTTTCTGTCAAAGATACTAGAAAAGGCAGTCTCTTCACAACTGTTCCTTTTTAGACAGAAATGACACCTGCGAGGATTTCCAGTAAGGATTTAGACCGTACCATAGTACTGAGACAGCTCTCATTAGAGTCACAAATTATTTGCTCCTATCATCCAATCGTGCTTGTATCTCGCTATTAGTGTTACTCGATCTTAGTGCTGCATTTGACACTATCGACCACAACATTCTTTTAAATAGACTCAGAAATGATGTTGGCATTAGTGGAATTGCATTAGCATGGTTGAAATCATACTTATCTGACCATTATCAGTTTGTAGCAGTGAATTTAGAGATGTCTTATCGATCACAAGTTCAGTATGGCGTACCACAAGGCTCAGTACTAGGACCGCTGCCGTTCACTCTGTACGTGCTACCCTTAGGAGATATCATTAGGAAGCATGGCATTAGTTTTCACTGTTATGCTTATGATACTCAGCTCTATATTTCTTCACGCCCAGACGAAACCTGGGTGTGCTCTTTGATACCAATCTTTCATTTGAAAGTCACATGTCTAGTATCTGTAAAACGTACTCGGTTACTAACGTAACCTCGGTTCTCTCTAGAAGAGGGAACGAGTCAGAACCGAGGTTACGTTAGTAACCGAGTAACAGGCTCCTTTAGACCTAAGTTAGCCTGGGGGTAAGGTGTCTAATTTTTTTGGTCTAAATGAAGTCGGTCTTTATTTTTGTGAAACAGTCTAACTTGCATTAGACTAGTCTATGAGCAAATTTTAGACTTGTCTAACACTATAGGCCGGTCTAAAATAGCTTTGTGAAACCGGGCCCTGGGGCTCAGGTCAGGAAGCAGACAGACTGGCTTAACCGAACGTCTGCTAGCTGTCTCACATCACCAAGGTCAGATAAATCCCAGACTGTAATCTAGATGTGCTGTGTTTGACAGAAACCTGGCTTAAACCAGACAATTAAATTACTTTAAATGAGTCCACCCCGCGCAAGATTACTGTTATAAACGTGAACCTCGTCTGAAAGGCAAAGGGGGAGGTGTTGCTGTAATTTATAGTAATATCTTCAGAATTACGGAGAAGTCTTGTTTTAAATATAATTCTTTTGAAGTGTTGTTGCTAAATGTAACACTTTCTAGTGTAAATGATAAATCACGTTTAACATTTGTGCTGGCTACTGTATACAGGCCACCAGGGCACCATAAAGACTTTATCAAAGTATTTGCTGATTTTCTATCAGAGTTAGTATTGGCTGCAGATAAAGTACTAATTGTTGGTGATTTCAATATACGTGTAGATAACGAAAAAGATGCATTGGGATCGGCATTTAAAGACATTCTGAACTCTGTTGGAGTTAGACAACACGTGTCAGGACCTACTCATTCCCGTAATCATACTCTAGATCTAATATTATCACATGGAATCAGTGTTGATGCCGTTGAAATTCTGCAGCAGAGCGATGACATCTCAGATCATTATATAGTCTCGTGTAAACTTCATTTAGCCAAGGCTGCAAAGTCGACTCCGTGTTACAAATATGTTAGACCTATCTCCTCTGCCACTAAAGGTTGCTTTATTAATGATCTTCCTGATCAGTTTCATCATCTCAGCATCCCAGATAGCTTAGAAGAACTAGATATTGCGACAGAAACCTTTAACTCTCTCTTTTCCAGCACTTTAGACACAGTTGCTCCTTTGCGCTTAAGAAGATTAAAGAAAATAGTCCAACCCCGTGGTACAATGAGCACACTCAGGCACTTAAGAGAGCAGCCAGAAAAATGGAGCGCAACTAGAAGAAAACTAAACTAGAGGTATTTCGCATTTCATGGAAAGAGAGCTTGATTGCATACAGAGAGGCCTTAAGAACTGCTAGGTCTGCTTATTTTTCAAACCTTTTAGAAGAAAATAAACAAAACCCTAGGTGTTTATTTGAAATAGTGGCTAAACTAACGAAAAACAAATCTTCAACCCCAGACGTTTCCAAGCAGCACAGCAGTAACTTCTTTACTAACAAGATTGATAATATCAGGCAGAAAATTATAACTATGCAACCGTCTACTACTGTATCGCATTGTAGTCTCCTTGAAGAAAAATTTTCTTCATTCGTTGCTATAGGAGAGGAAGAATTTACTAATCTCGTTAAATCCTCTAAATCGACAACATGTATGTTAGACCCTATACGGACTAAGCTACTGAAAGAGATGCTTCCAGAGGTCACAGATCCTCTTCTTAATATCATTACGTCATCTTTGTCACTAGGATATGTACCGAAAACTTTTAAGCTGGCTATGATTAAACCGCTTGTTAAAAAAACGCAACTTGATTAGTCATTTACAGGCCGATCTCGAATCTACCCTTTCTGTCAAAGATACTAGAAAAAGCAGTCTCTTCACAACTGTTCCTTTTTAGACAGAAATGACACCTGCGAGGATTTCCAGTAAGGATTTAGACCGTACCATAGTACTGAGACAGCTCTCATTAGAGTCACAAATTATTTGCTCCTATCATCCAATCGTGCTTGTATCTCGCTATTAGTGTTACTCGATCTTAGTGCTGCATTTGACACTATCGACCACAACATTCTTTTAAATAGACTCAGAAATGATGTTGGCATTAGTGGAATTGCATTAGCATGGTTGAAATCATACTTATCTGACCATTATCAGTTTGTAGCAGTGAATTTAGAGATGTCTTATCGATCACAAGTTCAGTATGGCGTACCACAAGGCTCAGTACTAGGACCGCTGCCGTTCACTCTGTACGTGCTACCCTTAGGAGATATCATTAGGAAGCATGGCATTAGTTTTCACTGTTATGCTTATGATACTCAGCTCTATATTTCTTCACGCCCAGACGAAACCTGGGTGTGCTCTTTGATACCAATCTTTCATTTGAAAGTCACATGTCTAGTATCTGTAAAACGTACTCGGTTACTGACGTAACCCCGGTTCTCTCTAGAAGAGGGAACGAGTCAGAACCGAGGTTACGTTAGTAACCGAGTAACAGGCTCCTTTAGACCTAAGTTAGCCTGGGGGTAAGGTGTCTAATTTTTTTGGTCTAAATGAAGTCGGTCTTTATTTTTGTGAAACAGTCTAACTTGCATTAGACTAGTCTATGAGCAAATTTTAGACTTGTCTAACACTATAGGCCGGTCTAAAATAGCTTTGTGAAACCGGGCCCTGGGGCTCAGGTCAGGAAGCAGACAGACTGGCTTAACCGAACGTCTGCTAGCTGTCTCACATCACCAAGGTCAGATAAATCCCAGACTGTAATCTAGATGTGCTGTGTTTGACAGAAACCTGGCTTAAACCAGACAATTAAATTACTTTAAATGAGTCCACCCCGCGCAAGATTACTGTTATAAACGTGAACCTCGTCTGAAAGGCAAAGGGGGAGGTGTTGCTGTAATTTATAGTAATATCTTCAGAATTACGGAGAAGTCTTGTTTTAAATATAATTCTTTTGAAGTGTTGGTGCTAAATGTAACACTTTCTAGTGTAAATGATAAATCACGTTTAACATTTGTGCTGGCTACTGTATACAGGGCACCATAAAGACTTTATCAAAGTATTTGCTGATTTTCTATCAGAGTTAGTATTGGCTGCAGATAAAGTACTAATTGTTGGTGATTTCAATATACGTGTAGATAACGAAAAAGATGCATTGGGATCGGCATTTAAAGACATTCTGAACTCTGTTGGAGTTAGACAACACGTGTCAGGACCTACTCATTCCCGTAATCATACTCTAGATCTAATATTATCACATGGAATCAGTGTTGATGCCGTTGAAATTCTGCAGCAGAGCGATGACATCTCAGATCATTATATAGTCTCGTGTAAACTTCATTTAGCCAAGGCTGCAAAGTTGACTCCGTGTTACAAATATGTTAGACCTATCTCCTCTGCCACTAAAGGTTGCTTTATTAATGATCTTCCTGATCAGTTTCATCATCTCAGCATCCCAGATAGCTTAGAAGAACTAGATATTGCGACAGAAACCTTTAACTCTCTCTTTTCCAGCACTTTAGACACAGTTGCTCCTTTGCGCTTAAAGAAGATTAAAGAAAATAGTCCAACCCCGTGGTACAACGAGCACACTCAGGCACTTAAGAGAGCAGCCAGAAAAATGGAGCGCAACTAGAAGAAAACTAAACTAGAGGTATTTCGCATTTCATGGAAAGAGAGCTCGATTGCATAGTATACAGAGAGGCCTTAAGAGCTGCTAGATCTGCTTATTTTTCAAACCTTTTAGAAGAAAATAAACAAAACCCTAGGTGTTTATTTGAAATAGTGGCTAAACTAACGAAAAACAAATCTTCAACCCCAGACGTTTCCAAGCAGCACAGCAGTAACTTCTTTACTAACAAGATTGATAATATCAGGCAGAAAATTATAACTATGCAACCGTCTACTACTGTATCGCATTGTAGTCTCCTTGAAGAAAAATTTTCTTCATTCGTTGCTATAGGAGAGGAAGAATTTACTAATCTCGTTAAATCCTCTAAATCGACAACATGTATGTTAGACCCTATACCGACTAAGCTACTGAAAGAGATGCTTCCAGAGGTCACAGATCCTCTTCTTAATATCATTACGTCATCTTTGTCACTAGGATATGTACCGAAAACTTTTAAGCTGGCTATGATTAAACCGCTTGTTAAAAAAACGCAACTTGATTAGTCATTTACAGGCCGATCTCGAATCTACCCTTTCTGTCAAAGATACTAGAAAAAGCAGTCTCTTCACAACTGTTCCTTTTTAGACAGAAATGACATCTGCGAGGATTTCCAGTAAGGATTTAGACCGTACCATAGTACTGAGACAGCTCTCATTAGAGTCACAAATTATTTGCTCCTATCATCCAATCGTGCTTGTATCTCGCTATTTGTGTTACTCGATCTTAGTGCTGCATTTGACACTATCGACCACAACATTTTTAAATAGACTCAGAAATGATGTTGGCATTAGTGGAATTGCATTAGCATGGTTTAAATCATACTTATCTGACCATTATCAGTTTGTAGCAGTGAATTTAGAGATGTCTTATCGATCACAAGTTCAGTATGGCGTACCACAAGGCTCAGTACTAGGACCGCTGCCGTTCACTCTGTACATGCTAGCCTTAGGAGATATCATTAGGAAGCATGGCATTAGTTTTCACTGTTATGCTTATGATACTCAGCTCTATATTTCTTCACGCCCAGACGAAACCTGGGTGTGCTCTTTGATACCAATCTTTCATTTGAAAGTCACATGTCTAGTATCTGTAAAACGTACTCGGTTACTAACGTAACCTCGGTTCTCTCTAGAAGAGGGAACGAGTCAGAACCGAGGTTACGTTAGTAACCGAGTAACAGGCTCCTTTAGACCTAAGTTAGCCTGGGGGTAAGGTGTCTAATTTTTTTGGTCTAAATTAAGTCGGTCTTTATTTTTGTGAAACAGTCTAACTTGCATTAGACTAGTCTATGAGCAAATTTTAGACTTGTCTAACACTATAGGCCGGTCTAAAATAGCTTTGTGAAACCGGGCCCTGGGGCTCAGGTCAGGAAGCAGACAGACTGGCTTAACCGAACGTCTGCTAGCTGTCTCACATCACCAAGGTCAGATAAATCCCAGACTGTAATCTAGATGTGCTGTGTTTGACAGAAACCTTGCTTAAACCAGACAATTAAATTACTTTAAATGAGTCCACCCCGCGCAAGATTACTGTTATAAACGTGAACCTCGTCTGAAAGGCAAAGGGGGAGGTGTTGCTGTAATTTATAGTAATATCTTCAGAATTACGGAGAAGTCTTGTTTTAAATATAATTCTTTTGAAGTGTTGTTGTTAAATGTAACACTTTCTAGTGTAAATGATAAATCACATTTAACATTTGTGCTGGCTACTGTATACAGGCCACCAGGGCACCATAAAGACTTTATCAAAGAATTTGCTGATTTTCTATCAGAGTTAGTATTGGCTGCAGATAAAGTACTAATTGTTGGTGATTTCAATATACGTGTAGATAACAAAAAAGATGCATTGGGATCGGCATTTAAAGACATTCTGAACTCTATTGGAGTTAGACAACACGTGTCAGGACCTACTCATTCCCGTAATCATACTCTAGATCTAATATTATCACATGGAATCAATGTTGATGCCGTTGAAATTCTGCAGCAGAGTGATGACATCTCAGATCATTATATAGTCTTGTGTAAACTTCATTTCATGTAAACTTCATTCAAAGCGAACCGAGTACGTTCTCTTACGAGAGGTCTCTCGTACTGCGTAATATCTTACGCTAGGGGAACACAATGCAAAACGCCGTGCGTGCTGAGATCCAACACCAAAGTCCCAAGGGCAGGTGCCCGGGGCTCATATAGTGCATGATCACCAGGGACTTGCAGAGAGTCCGGGAAAGAGGGGCTAGAACAGCATCATTTCCGTAAAAAGTAGCGTCCTATTAGGAGGCAATTATATCAAGTGTTCCACACAGTCAGGGCGAAAACTCGGCCTGAACTGATGAATATTAAGGGTCTTACATTAGACCGAAAACAGCTTAGCATGCAAGGCGGGAACTTCTATGTTATAGATCCTAATAAATTAGACGGGGAGGCCCAGCCCGCCGCCGTACAGATATCTTGCAAGGCAATCCCGCTAGACCATGCCTCTCGTGGAGTGCGCTCTGACACCTAATGGGCACTGTAGGCCCTTAGAAGTGTAAGCCAGTGCTATAGCATCAACTATCCATCTGGATAGGCTCTGTTTCGACGCGGTTAGTCCCTTAGAACGTCCGCTGAACGAGACAAAGAGCTGCTCCGTCTGTCTGAAAACAGACGAGCGAGACACAAGCCCTTAAAGCCCTGACAGGGCAAAGGAAGCTCGCGTCCTTTTCCTCATTAGAGACCGGCAAGGCTGAGCCCTAAACGGTGTGTTGAGGGATTTAGGAACGTACCCGTGCCTTGGTTTGAGTATGACTTTCGAGTCATTAGGCCCAAACTCCATACACGTCGCGCTCACTGAGAGCGCTTGCAGGTCCCCTATACGCTTTACCGAAGCGAGAGCCAAAAGGAACACCGTCTTGAGCGACAGGTGTTTGATATCTATCGATTGGATTGGCTCGAATGGGGCACCTTTTTTGGCTTCCAGAACCGTAGAAAGGTCCCACATGGGGACTGAGGGAGGTCTGGGAGGATTTAACCTCTTAGCTCCTCTAAGGAAGCGGATGACCAGATCGTTCCTTCCCAGTGACTGGCCAAGCGCCGGTTTAGTAAACGCTGCTATGGCAGCCACATAGACCTTGAGCGTGGATGGGGTTCTGCCCTTATTCAGTAGCTCTTGCAGGAAAGAGAGAACCTCCGTCACCCCACAGTCTGGGGGTGATATGCCACGAGCTGTGCACCAGCTAGAGAACACTGACCACTTCGAGGAATAGAGCCGTCTGGTAGACGGGGCCCTAGCCTGTATGATCGTGTTTAGCACTCCCTCCGGGAGGTTAGCGGGTACCCGTTGATGGCCCACACATGTAGGGACCATAGCTCTGGGCGAGGATGCCAGATCGAGCCCTTGGCTTGAGAGAGGAGGTCCTTCCTCAATGGTATTGGCCATGGGGCAGTGCTCGTCAGCTGCATCAGAGCTGGAAAACAAGCCTGGTTCTTCCATAACGGAGCCACCAGTAGCACTGAGCATCCGCTTTCCCTGATCCGCTCTAGTACCTGAGGCAAGAGCGTGATGGGGGGAAAGGCATAGAGCGGGCAGGTTGTGCTGAGCCCAGACCAGGAGGCGCTCCGTCAGCCTGTAAAGGTTTCGGGACTTGATACCTCCTTGGCGATTTATGTAGGCCACCACCGACATGTTGTCCGAATGGACCAAGACGTGGTGACCCCTTATCTGGGGACAAAAGCGCCTCAGCGCATTGTCGACTGCCATCATCTCCAGGCAGTTGATGTGTAGAAGCTTTTCCCGTTCTGACCACTGGCCGAAGGACGGTCTGCCCTCGAGCAGCGCTCCCCATCCTGAGGTGGAGGCATCCGTAGACACCACCTTCACACTCAAGGAAGTCCCCAGGTTTACACCTGACCGGTACCAGTCGGTCGCTTTCCAAGGTTTCAGAGCTGAGACGCATTTCTGATCGACCTTGAGGCGAAAAAGACCGGAGGTCCACGCTCAACGCGGTACTCGCGCCTTTAGCCAAAACTGCAGTGGGCGCATGCGAAGCAGACCCAGCTGGAGTACTGATGATGCTGAGGCTACGAGACCCAGCATCCTCTGAAACTTTCTGAGCGGGACTACAGTGCCGCAGCGGAAGGTTTTCGTCATGCGCTGAATATCCAGTCTGCGCTGCGGCGATAGCTGTGCTGTCATAGACAGCGAGTCCAGTTCTGTGCCCAGAAAAGATATTCTCTGACTGGGAGACAGTGAACTCTTCGCCCAATTGACTTTGAGACCCAGATCCTCGAGATGTTCGAGTAATATAGTCCTGTGTTCTATGAGCTCTGAGTGTGATCGCGCTAGAACCAGCCAATCGTCCAAGTAATTCAAAACTCGCATTCCCCGGAGTTTCAGGGGTGCGAGCGCCGCGTCCATGCACATCGTGAATGTACGGGGTGCTAGGGACAGGCCAAACGGCAGGACTTTGTATTGATGTGCCTGGCCCTCGAAGGCGAATCTCAAAAATCGCCTGTGACGTGACGCTATTTGTATTTGAAAATACGCGTCCTTCAGATCTATTGACATAAACCAGTCCCCTTGGCGAATGTGCGAGAGGATTTTCCTGGTTGTGAGCATTTTGAACCGGCGCTTTGAAAGCACTTTGTTCAGCTGTCTTAGATCCAGAATGGGTCTGAGACCCCCGTCTTTTTTCGGTACCAGAAAATATCTGCTGTATAGACCCCCTTCGCTCTGAGCTTGAGATAAAGGCTCTATGGCCCCTTTGCTCAACAGATTCGCTATTTCGGCTCGAAGTAGATGTGCTACTTTCATTTTCACCATAGTTTCGGTTTGTGCAGCGTAACGGCGGGGACGTCAAGCGAACTGTAGCGAATAGCCTCTTTTTTATAGCTTTGCCCATGCACTTGCACGAATAGCTAGGGGTTGAATGAGATCTGGGCTCTGGCTGTGACATAATGGCGACCGGTGAGCTTCGGTATGCTGTAACATAGACGCCGTGCTTGCAGCGTTCGAGGCGGGGGGCACGCTGATCACAGCGGGCAGCCTGCCCGCGCTCGACTCTCTTATGGCGGCTTGCTGAGAGAGAGCGAGTGGGGTGAGCCCCGTGGGGCTTGTCATGTCTGTGAGTGAATGTGGCCGCGGGACAGCGGGCACATTTACTATACTGAGAACACCGTCGGCTTGAGCCGACTGTATGTGCGTTGGTTTCTTTTTTACAGAAACCGTGAGACATGCATTGTGCAGTGTGTGTGGGCACTGGGTCGTGGGCACATTCACTACATTTAATGCACAATCGACATGAGTCGATTTTATGTGTGTGAGCCCTGTAATGTGGCGGGCTGTGCTTGCGTGTAGGAATGAGCACTGGGCTGTGGGCATTTTTACTACACTCATAACACCATCGGCCGTGGCCGGGGGGGAACCCCGTGGGGCTTGTCATGTCTGTGAGTGAATGTGGGCGCGGGGCAGCGGGCACATTTACTACACTGAAAACACCGTCGGCTTGAGCTGACTGTATGTGCGTTGGTTTCGTTTTACAGAAACCCATTCTGGATCTAAGACAGCTAAACAAAGTGCTTTCAAAGCGCCAGTTCAAAATGCTCACAACCAGGAAAATCCTCTCGCAAATTCGCCAAGGGGACTGGTTTATGTCAATAGATCTGAAGGACGCGTATTTTCAAATACAAATAGAGTCACGTCACAGGCGATTTTTGAGATTCGCCTTCGAGGGCCAGGCATATCAATACAAAGTCCTGCCGTTTGGCCTGTCCCTAGCACCCCGTACATTCACGATGTGCATGGACGCGGCGCTCGCACCCCTGAAACTCCGGGGAATGCGAGTTTTGAATTACTTGGACGATTGGCTGGTTCTAGCGCGATCACACTCAGAGCTCATAGAACACAGGACCATATTACTCGAACATCTCGAGGATCTGGGTCTCAAAGTCAATTGGGCGAAGAGTTCACTGTCTCCCAGTCAGAGAATATCTTTTCTGGGCACAGAACTGGACTCGCTGTCTATGACAGCACAGCTATCGCCGCAGCGCAGACGGGATATTCAGCACATGACGAAAACCTTCTGCTGCGGCACTGTAGTCCCGCTCAGAAGGTTTCAGAGGATGCTGGGTCTCGTGGCCTCAGCATCATCAGTACTCCAGCTGGGTCTGCTTCGCATGCGCCCACTGCAGTTCTGGCTAAAGGCACGAGTACCGCGTCGAGCGTGGACCTCCGGTCTTTTTCGCCTCAAGGTCGATCAGAAATGCGTCTCAGCTCTGAAATCTTGGAAAGCGACCGACTGGTACCGGTCAGGTGTAAACCTGGGGACTTCCTTGAGTGTGAAGGTGGTGTCTACGGACGCCTCCACCTCAGGATGGGGAGCGCTGCTCGAGGGCAGACCGTTCTTCAGCCAGTGGTCAGAACGGGAAAAGCTTCTACACATCAACTGCCTGGAGATGATGGCAGTCGACAACGCGCTGAGGCGCTTTTGTCCCCAGATAAGAGGTCACCACGTCTTGGTCCGTTCGGACAACATGTCGGTGGTGGCCTACATAAATCGCCATGGAGGTATCAGGTCCCGAAACCTTTACAGGCTGACGGAGCGCCTCCTGGTCTGGGCTCAGCACAACCTGCGCTCGCTGATAGCAGCGCACGTGCCGGGCCACCTGAATGTAGGATCAGACAGACTGTCCAGGAACAATGTTCCAGCAGGGGAATGGTCCCTACACCCGCAGACAGTCCAACTGCTGTGGAAGACATTCGGCAGAGCGAAGGTAGACCTGTTTGCGTCTCAAGAAAACGCTCACTGTCTGGAGTTTTTTTCCAAGAGCAGGGATGCGCTGGCCCATGTCTGGCCCCGCTGCCCGCTCTATGCCTTTCCCCCCGTCACGCTCTTGCCTCAGGTACTAGAGCGGATCAGGGAAAGCGGATGCTCAGTGCTACTGGTGGCTCCATTATGGAAGTTTTCCTGTAGCTCAAACAGTAGAGCGTTGGTGCTTGCAACGCCAAGGTCATGGGTTCCATTCCCAGGGAAAGCAAGAACTGATAAGAATGTAAATGCGTACCTTGAAATGCAATGTAAGTCGCTTTGGATAAACATGTTAAAATGTTAAAAGAACCAGGCTTGTTTTCCAGCTCTGATGCAGCTGACGAGCACTGCCCCATGGCCAATACCATTGAGGAAGGACCTCCACTCTCAAGCCAAGGGCTCGATCTGGCATCCTCGCCCAGAGCTATGGTCCCTACATGTGTGGGCCATCAACGGGTACCCGCTAACCTCCCGGAGAGAGTGCTAAACACGATCATACAGGCTAGGTCCCCGTCTACCAGACGGCTCTATTCCTCAAAGTGGTCAGTGTTCTCTAGCTGGTGCACAGCTCGTGGCATATCACCCCCAGACTGTGGGGTGACGGAGGTTCTCTCTTTCCTGCAAGAGCTACTGAATAAGGGCAGAACCCCATCCACGCTCAAGGTCTATGTGGCGGCCATAGCAGCGTTTACTAAACCGGCGCTTGGCCAGTCACTGGGAAGGAACGATCTGGTCATCCGCTTCCTTAGAGGAGCTAAGAGGTTAAATCCTCCCAGACCTCCCTCAGTCCCCATGTGGGACCTTTCTACGGTTCTGGAAGCCATGAAAGGTGCCCCATTCGAGCCAATCCAATCGATAGATATCAAACACCTGTCGCTCAAGACGGTGTTCCTTTTGGCTCTCGCTTCGGTAAAGCGCATAGGGGACCTGCAAGCGCTCTCAGTGAGCGTGACGTGTATGGAGTTTGGGCCTAATGACTCCAAAGTCATACTCAAACCAAGGCACGGGTACGTTCCTATTTCCCTCAACACACCGTTTAGGGCACAGGTGATTTCCCTGTCAGCCTTGCCGGTCTCTAATGAGGAAAAGGACGCGAGCTTCCTTTGCCCTGTCAGGGCTTTAAGGGCTTATGTGTCTCGCTCGTCTGTTTTCAGACAGACGGAGCAGCTCTTTGTCTTGTTCAGCGGACGTTCTAAGGGACTAACCGCGTCGAAACAGAGCCTATCCAGATGGATAGTTGATGCTATAGCACTGGCTTACACTTCTAAGGGCCTACAGTGCCCATTAGGTGTCAGAGCGCACTCCACGAGAGGCATGGCCTCGTCGTGGGCTTGGTCTAGCGGGATTGCCTTGCAAGATATCTGTATGGCGGCGGGCTGGGCCTCCCCGTCTACATTTATTAGGTTCTATAACCTAGAAGTTCCCGCCTTGCATGCTAAGCTGTTTTCGGTCTAATGTAAGACCCTTAATATTCATCAGTTCAGGCCGAGTTTTCGCCCTGACTGTGTGGAACACTTGATATAATTGCCTCCTAATAGGACGCTACTTTTTACGGAAATGATGCTGTTCTAACCCCTCTTTCCCGGACTCTCTGCGAGTCCCTGGTGATCATGCACTATATGAGCCCCGGGCACCTGCCCTTGGGACTTTGGTGTTGGATCTCTTTGCATTGTGTTCCCCTAGCGTAAGATATTACGCAGTACGAGAGACCTCTCGTAAGAGAACGTACTCGGTTACTAACGTAACCTCGGTTCTCTCTAGAAGAGGGAACGAGTACTGCGTATCTTGCCGTGCATGCATCACGCTCTGGTTCGCTTCGGCGATGAAAAACCAGATTCGATCAGCCTATCGAGCTATATTTATAAGCCTAAGTCACACCCGTTTCGGCGGGACATGACGTCATGAGGGGCCTCTCTCGATAGGCTGCTGCAGTTGCCGCAGGGCAGCCAATGGGCACGCGAGCTGTCTCGCCTATGTCTGCATGCTGCCGCAACGCGTTTTGCATTATTACAAAATTACCAGAACCAGGAAGTATGACCATATTAGCCCTGTTCTTTCAAAACTGCATTGGCTCCCTATTAAACATCGTATAAATTTTAAAATATTGCTGATTACTTACAAAGCACTAAATGGTTTAGTGCAAGCTCTTAACGCATTATAGTCCTTCACGTCTATTGCGATCTCAAAATTCCGGCCTGTTGATAATACCTGGAATATCAAAATCGACTGCTGGCGGTAGATCCTTGTCCTATTTAGCACCAAAACTTTGGAAGAGTCTTCCTAACATTGTTTGGGAAGCAGACACACTCTGTCAGTTGAAAGTTAGACTAAAAACACATCTCTTTGACCTAGCATACACATAACACATTATAGACTTCTCTAATTCAATGTTAGGCTGCATAGATTAGGCCAGCCGAAACCGGGAACACTTCCCATAAATCCTGATGTACTCGTTACATCATAAGAAGAATGGTGTCTATGCTAATATTAGGGCCCTATTTTAACGATCTGAAACGCAAGTATCAAGCTCAAAACGCAAGTAGCTTTGTGGGCGGTGGGCGGGTCTTGGGCGCTGTTGCTATTATACCGGCGGGATAAATGACTCTTGCGCCCGAAGCAAATCTAAAATGGGTTGGTCTGAAGTAGCTTCATTATTCATAGGTGTGGTTTGGGCGTAACGTGAAATAAACCAATCAGAGCGACATCTCACATTCCCTTCAAGAGCAGGCGCGCTTGTTCCATAGCGGATTGCTATCATTACGGCGGATTTGCCAGACGCACACCAGGAGCGGTTCACAGCCGAGGAGACCGACGTTCTCGTCAGGGCTGTAAAAGACAGAAAAGTGACATTGTATGAGGATGGGAGAAACGCACCCAAATCAGCTTCGGTTAAACAGGCGTATAAAAATTTGGGTAAATGTGTAAGCTAGATTTATGCCTATTTTTTCACATCTTCATGGACACAACAATGATTTCCCTCGTGTAATATTTTTCCTTGTAATAATGTATGGTTTTCTAAAAATGAGAACTGCTGTGTCTGTGTGATGATGAGATAAGCAAAGTGCACACGCTACATTGATTATGGCCAAGCATGCGCCCTTAAATAGCATATGAATAACATGCGCAATGTGCCACTGACTTTTGACTAGGTTTTTCCTGGTTAGTGGCGGAATTGTTTTCTAAACCTGCAAAATACATTTGCGCCTCCTCTTTGCCCTCCCCCGGGAGCGCAAATGCATTTGCTAGTCTATCGACGTGAGTCTGTGGAGGGAAAAGTCCGCTGTGCGCGGGTGCAAAATAGGAATGATACATGCGTCGGTGTACAAACTCAATTGCGCTGGGTGCAAGATAGGGCCCTCTCTGTTTATACCGAGGTCTACCGCAGTCTGCCGGATCCAGATCTGATGAACAACCAGTGCCTGGACGCGACGACAACTCAGTCCTGAAGTGTCAACTAGTCTCTCCTCTTCCGCCGAATCCATGCCGTATCTAAATTCGATGAAGGACCTGCGCCTGGACGCGACGAGAAGCCATGGAAAATGTCCGTATTGTAAGTAGGCAATTCCTCTCTTCGTTTTATTACTCTGAGTACACAGTCACATTAATAATAGGACATTTTAACAAAAGTTTGCAGTCAAAAAAGGACCATTGTCAATAGCGTATGAACTTTCGAACCAAGCAGCTTTCTGTTAGTCAGCACAGTTAATTCGCCTGACTTTACCCTCACGCAAAAATTCCCATTAAAATGACAAAATTTTGCCCTGAAAAACTTTGCCGGTCGACAGTAAAAGTGACCAAAACTTCAGTAACTTTTTCCAGGGTTAACCATTAAAGGTATCATGGCAAGCATTCAACAGTCTATTCCAGGGGTCGTCAAGTAACTTTGGCCGCGGGCCAATATTTTTTTTAGCCAGTAGATGGCGGGCCAGCTACACAGAGTAGGCCTATGGATACAAATTAAATACTCTTATATAGGCCTATAATCGCAGAATATGATGGGTCCGTCACCGTCCGTGGATCATTCGTTCAATCGTTTTTTTCAAATTAAAACCAAAAAAAAAAAAAGATGAAAAACGACTTGTTTTTCCATTATTTATTTCCTGAACTAAAATGAAAAAACGAATAACGACAGGTTTTCTGATTTTCTGATTGTGCTCAGATCAAAAATAGAAAAAATTAATTACTGGATTAGACATTTTAATTTTGATTTTTAATTTAACACCTATATCAAGGAAATCATTTAAAACAGATCAAGTACTATGGTAACAGATTACAGCCATTTTAATAAAGGTGTGAATAGCAATCATACCTCATTCGCTTACAGTCCGACTTTTGAACTTTATTCCTTTTTTTTATTATTATTTATTGGGGACACACACATACACACCTAAGGTTTAAGGACTGCGCGGGACTGTTTTTTTTCCGTCCCGCTCCCACAAGGTTCTATTCAGCAACCGCTTAAAATACACTCGGTGTTCACCCGCTTTATTTCCCGACCTGACGGGTCTGCAAAATTTAGATCTCGTTTCCATAATCTCACATTCAAATGTCTCTAACGGAAAGGAGGAGATTAAGTAGCCTATAATAAATGCTATACAAAAATTGTGTTCGTGTCAATTAGGCTATTTTAACATTGTAGCCTACTGTCAGCAGAGAAAAAAAATGAAATATAGCATAAATTAATAAATAGGACAAAGCCTATCACTCAAATTTCTAAGCAACATAAGCGAAAAACCATATTGCCCTACTGACAAATGAAGTAGGCTATTTTCTGCCGAACTATTTCAAACATCCTTGCAAAAAAAGAATGTTGTTGACTGACAATGGTTTCAGTACCAAACAGCTCCTCAGAGCTAAGTGTACAGGTGGTCAGAATTAAGTGCGGATACGCTGTCAAAAGATGTCGGGAGTGGGCTATTGTCAGTCAGACCGCCCGCTCTGTCCAAAGTACACCAGAGTTCTGACCGCTACCGTCTTTTGACGTGCGAATGGACACAAAGTGGTCAAGCGTATAACTAGAAGGGGCAGGCGTGAATTTGACGCGCTATTCGCGTCCGGTGTGAACGCACAGTTATACTTTAAAATGTAATCCCGCGCCGCATGATTCCCTATGGGTGTTTCACACAGTATGCGGCGGTGAAATGGCCGCGCGACTACGGCTTTTCTCAAGTAGTGGAAGAGTTTTGTGCAGCATTTAGGACTTCCAAAATAATCCGGCGGGCCAGAAAATATTGCTGGCGGGCCAGTTTTGGCCCACGGGCCGCCAGTTGTCGTTCCCTGGTCTATTCTTTAGGCGTACTGATGTTCAAGATGCTGTCTGGGAAGTATCCTGACAGGAACCTCCCTCAGATGTTTGGTGAGCCCTGGTACACAGAAGACATTTCCAAAGGTGAGAGCATGTGGACGGGTCATACAGGAACTTTTGTTACAGCTTAAAATAATATGATCAGTTACACAAAGTATAACACTTACAATAATAACTGGACATCTCTCCCCTCTTCACAGAATGCAGGGATCTGATCTCTTCATGCATGGAGAGGGATCCAGCCAAGCGGATTAATATGGAAAAGATCCTCCTCCACGACTGGTTCCAGGTATCGTCCTCACCTAAAAATGTTTGGAAATATGATACCGTCATGAGAACCAGAACAAGAAACAGAAGAAACCCAGAGAGTAGGTAAAGAAAAAACCTTATGTGCCTAAACGAAAAAAGGTAAGGAAAGGAAGTATATATGTGTATATGTATACAGGACTACACTGCAATGCATTCTGGGTAAAATAAGACATTTTCAAAACAAAAAACATGGCGGATCGAGTAAGCACATTCAACCAGTCAGTGCAGTTTACCCCAGCGGGAAATATGTGTTTGTTGGAGAAGCATAACAGTTAACAGTTCCTGTTGCATAAAATCTCAACGCAGTGCAAACCTGCGCCATTCGGCGTCTGTCCATCAACGGCTCAGGACCTTGTTCAAAATCCTGCCGTGCCACAGAGCGCCATTTACATTTTTGTCTCATATTTGTCTCAATTCGTCGTTAATGTATACTGACTTCACCCTGACCTGCAATATACATTTAGTTTTATATTCATTTACAGAAATCAGCTGCATGGATGAAAACTGCTGATGTTATCGGATTTTCAGGTGGTATTCTCAATTCATTCAGTTAACGGACGGTCAGAGGTAGACTGAGAAAACTGAGAAAATGCGCGTCCAGTGTGCGATACCTCGAGTTGTCCTAGACGTGGCGCTGCGCTTCTCGTCCGGTGTGTGACCTCCTTTAGACCTAAGTTAGCCTGGGGGTAAGGTGTCTAATTTTTTTGGTCTAAATTAAGTCAGTCTTTATTTTTGTGAAACAGTCTACCTTGCATTAGCAACATTTTTTTTGGTACCAAGGTTACTTTCTGTAGAGCATTCCAATATAAAGCCCCTCATGACTGGAATAACCTTCCTCTTTTTTTAAGGTCTATTTCTACATTTGGGTTATTCAAATCGTCACTTTTTTCTTTTCTTAAAACTACATGTTCTTGTAATTAGGGACACCAATGGTATTACATATAATTGGTTCATGTAAAAAACATTTAGTAATATGTGTACAATTATGACTTTCTTTGTTATTTTCTTTATCTTGATTTTCTTTTACATTTCCATGTGAGATGTGACGTTATCCTGTATGTTACATTTTGTCATAAGGCATATTGATAATCGATTTATTATTATTATTTTTTTATTTTTTTTTATTTTTTTATGTATTCGGTTGATTATTTGTGAATATACTTTAATATGTGTGCTATGTTAATTATGGGTGCAAGGGCAGGTGAGCGAGGTATTGTTTTGTATATATGTTTGTATCTGTGTTTTTTTCTGTGTGATTAACCTTTGTGTCTGTATATATGCGCAGGACCCCCTTGAAAATGAGATGATACATCTCAAGGGGTTATCCTGAAATAAATTCAATTCAATTCAATTCATTAGAGCAAATTTTAGACTTGTCTAACACTATAGGCCGGTCTAAAATAGCGTTGTGAAACCGGCCCCTGGGGCTCAGGTCAGGAAGCAGACAGACTGGCTTAACCGAACGTCTGCTAGCTGACCTATTATGCAAAATTCACTTTTGTATGGTGTTTGGACATAAATGTGTGTTGGCAGTGTGTGTACACAACCACCCTACAGTGATAAAAATCAACTCACTCCTTTTTTTTTTAATCCCCATAAATCATAAGCAGTCTCTCCAAACGACCTGTTTTCAGAATGTGGCTTTAGTGATATCACTAAAGCCACAGGCCCCGCCCACGAGTGTTGACTGACACTGCCGTTATAACTTAGACCCGCCCTGATCGAGTTCACTGTGAGTTGTACACATCAGCCATTGCTGCAGCAATGCACTCACGAGACGCGTTGAAGCATCTCCCAAGCGTTGAAGGTGTTGTAGCTGGATGTATTCATTCACATAGCTCTCTCTATTTTCTCTTGAAATCTGCCAGCCACTGAAGACGAGGTGGATTTATTTTGTTTTCAAAGAAAATGCTCCCTTAACTCTACAGAAATTTATGTAAGTTACTTATGCACTTCTTATACTGTTTACTCAGCTCTAACAGTGATTTTCTGAAGAAAAACTGATGCTTCATCTTTTGTGTGACATACAATACTTTATTAAACTCATCAGTATATTTTGTGTCATCATTCAGACAATTCAGATCGTCAGACGGAGTCCTACAGCAGGCTTGCATTAATAGTGTATGCAAGCAATGCCAAATAGGTTATAATCGTAATTAAACTAAACTATACCTGTTCCAACTCCACACAGCATATATTCTCTGACTGTGTAGGCATTTTTATGGTCGAAATGAACACCATTACTGTGACTATCTGTTTTATTATTATCATCTTCCCTGGTCTGGCTCTGATCGTGGCTGCTTAGGCTCCGCCCCCTTTGCCGTGAACCAGCAGCTCATTAGCATTAAAGGGGAAGCACTAAAACAGTGCGTTTTTCACAGACCCAAAAAATTATGATTTAAACGTGCTGTAAATAAAATTCTGTTGGGTATTTTGAGCTAAAACTTCACATACACACTCTGGGGACATCAGAGACTTATTTTACATCTTGTGAAAATGGGCATAATAGGTCCCCTTTAATGCTATGATTCTATTTTAATGCTTTGATGCTATGATTCAGTACATATGAAAGCGCTATATAAATGCCTCATTCTATTCTATTCTACAGACTGTAATCTAGATGTGCTGTGTTTGACAGAAACCTGGCTTAAACCAAACAATTAAATTACTTCAAATGAGTCCACCCCGCACAAGATTACTGTTATAAACGTGAACCTCGTTTAAACGTTTAAACGTTTAAACATGGAACTTTTCCTTGACATGAAACGGTAAATAATCAAACCAGTGGAAGCCTGCAGTGCATGAAACTGCTGTATCTAACCTACCTTTTTCATGCAATATCTATTCAGTCAGTACAGTAGCCTACACTTTAGTAATGTTTCTGTTTAATGTTAATGCTTCTTTCTGTGACCTGTCCCTGACCCCTCAGGCAGCGCGTCCACTCGCAAAGCAGACAGCCGCGCCTCTGCTACCGCGGGCGTTTTTCCACATTTGAATATTAATTTTGACATTCGAAATTCTGTTTTTTAAAACTATTCCAATATATATTAGAATTTAGAATATTCGTTGACAGCCCTACTGCAAAGTCAACTCCGTGTTACAAATATGTTAGACCTATCACTTCTGCCACTAAAGGTTGCTTTATTAATGATCTTCCTGATCAGTTTCATCATCTCAGCATCCCAGATAGCTTAGAAGAACTAGATATTGCGACAGAAACCTTTAACTCTCTCTTTTCCAGCACTTTAGACACAGTTGCTCCTTTGCGCTTAAAGAAGATTAAAGAAAATAGTCCAACACCGTGGTACAACGAGCACACTCAGGCCCTTAAGAGAGCAGCCAGAAAAATGGAGCGCAACTAGAAGAAAACTAAACTAGAGGTATTTCACATTTCATGGAAAGAGAGCTCGATTGCATACAGAGAGGCCTTAAGAGCTGCTAGATCTGCTTATTTTTCAAACCTTTTAGAAGAAAATAAACAAAACCCTAGGTGTTTATTTGAAATAGTGGCTAAACTAACGAAAAACAAATCTTCAACCCCAGACGTTTCCAAGCAGCACAGCAGTAACTTCTTTACTAACAAGATTGATAATATCAGGCAGAAAATTATAACTATGCAACCGTCTACTACTGTATCGCATTGTAGTCTCCTTGAAGAAAAATTTCTTCATTCGTTGCTATAGGAGAGGAAGAATTTACTAATCTCGTTAAATCCTCTAAATCGACAACATGCATGTTAGACCCTATACTGACTAAGCTACTGAAAGAGATGCTTCCAGAGGTCACAGATCCTCTTCTTAATATCATTAATTCATCTTTGTCACTAGGATATGTACCGAAAACTTTTAAGCTGGCTATGATTAAACCGCTTGTTAAAAAAACGCAACTTGATCCTACAGAATTAGTCAATTACAGGCCGATCTTGAATCTACCCTTTCTGTCAAAGATACTAGAAAAGGCAGTATCTTCACAACTATGTTCCTTTTTAGAAAGAAATGACATCTGCGAGGATTTCCAGTAAGGATTTAGACCGTACCATAGTACTGAGACAGCTCTCATTAGAGTCACAAATTATTTGCTCCTATCTTCCGATCGTGCTTGTATCTCGCTATTAGTGTTACTCGATCTTTGTGCTGCATTTGACACTATCGACCACAACATTTTTAAATAGACTCAGAAATGATGTTGGCATTAGTGGAATTGCATTATCATGGTTTAAATCATACTTATCTGACCATTATCAGTTTGTAGCAGTAAATGAAGAGATGTCTTATCGATCACAAGTTCAGTATGGCGTACCACAAGGCTCAGTACTAGGACCGTTGCTGTTCACTCTGTACATGCTACCCTTAGGAGATATGATTAGGAAGCATGGCATTAGTTTTCACTGTTATGCTGATGATACTCGGCTCTATATTTCTTCACGCCCAGACGAAACTTACCAATTCACAAAATTAATGGAATGCAGCTGATATAAAAAGTTGGATGACTAGTAATTTCCTACTTCTAAATTCTGAATAAACAGAGATTCTATTTATTGACAAAAAAACGTCCTCATGTAATAACCTAGAATACTGTCTAACACTTGATGGCTGCTCTGTTAAGTCTTCATCGTTGGTTAGGAACCTGGGTGTGCTCTTTGAGACCATTTGAAAGTCACATGTCTAGTATCTGTAAAACCGCATTTTTCCATCTTAAAAATATATCTAAATTATGTCATATGCTCTCATTGACAAATGCAGAACAATTAGTTTATGCGTTCATGACCTCAAGGCTAGATTATTGTAATGCACTAATGGGTGGTTGCCCTGCACACTTAATAAACAAATTAGGCAAGGCAAGGCAAGTTTATTTATATAGCACATTTCATACACAATGGCAATTCAAAGTGCTTTACATAGAAGAAATTAAAATAATAAAAAGAGATAAGAATAATTAAAACAGTTTAGAAAAATAAAATAAAATACAGTGCAGTACAAACAGTCGGACGAACAGTGCTCAGTGCTCATTCAGTAAATGCATAGCTAAACAGATGTGTTTTGAGTCTGGATTTGAAAGTGACTACTGTAGGAGCACACCTGATCTTCTCTGGAAGCTGGTTCCAGCTGCGGCTGGCATAATAGCTAAAAGCAGATTCGCCATGTTTAGAGTGAACCCTTGGTATTTCTAGCTGATATGATCCTAATGATCTGAGTGATCTGTTGGGTTTATATTCAGTGAGCATATCTGCAATGTATTGAGGACCTAGGCCATTGAATGATTTATATACCAGTAATAATACTTTAAAATCAATCCTAAATCTAATTGGGAGCCAGTGTAAAGACCTGAGGACTGGTGTGATATGTTCATATTTTCTGGTTCTGCTCAGAATCCTGGTGGCAGCGTTCTGCATGAGCAGTGAGGAGTCCATTACAGTAATCCACCCTGCTGGTGATGAAAGCATGCACAAGTTTCTCTAAGTCTTGTCTGGAAACAAAGCATCTAATTCTTGCAATATTTTTCAGATGATAGTATGCTGATTTAGTTATTGCTTTGACATGACTACTGAAACTAAGGTCTGACTCTAGTGTCACACCAAGGTTCCTGACTTGATTTTTAGTTGTTTGACCCCTAGAGTGAAGGTATGCGTTCACCTTGAGAACTTCATCTTTGTTTCCAAATGCAATGACTTCAGTTTTGTCTTTGTTTAACTGAAGAAAGTTTTGACACATCCAACTGTTGACTTCATCAATGCATTGGCACAGGGAGTCAATGGGGCTGTAATCGTTAGGCGATAGTGCTAAGTAGAGCTGTGTGTCGTCTGCATAGCTGTGGTAAGCGATTTGGTTCTTTCTCATTATTTGGCTCATTGGGAGCATATACAGGTTGAAGAGGAGTGGCGCAAGAATTGAGCCTTGAGGGACTCCGCATGTCATGGATGTCCACTCAGACTTATGGTCTCCTATACTCACATAATAACCTCTCCCATCTAAGTATGACCTGAACCATTTTAGGACTATCCCAGAAAGCCCCACCCAGTTTTCCAGCCTGAGTCAGTATTTAAGCGAATATCGTTTATTGTCTTTATGAGCGCTGTCTCTGTGCTGTGGTGTGGTTGGAAACCTGATTGAAAATTGTCAAAGTATCCATTCAAGCATAAGAATTTGTTCAGCTGGTTGAAGACAACTTTTTCAATGATCTTGCCTATGAAAGGAAGATTTGAAATCGGCCTATAGTTGCTTAATATGGTCTTATCCAGATTGTTCTTTTTCAGGATGGGCTTGACAACTGCAGTTTTCAGGGAGTTTGGAAAACTCCCAGAGAGAAGTGAGGCATTTACCACTTCTAGAAGATCTGCTTCTAAACTGTTTAACACACTTTTGAAAAAAGATGTGGGAAGTGTGTCAATAGCGCAGGTTGATGTTTTAAGGTGCTGTACGGTTTCTTCCAAAATTTTGCCATCAATTTCTTTGAAATCAGACATAGTAACTACTTTCTCAGGTGGTCTGATCTGTCTGACCCCAGAGCAACTCAAGGATGTGCTGATCACCTTTCTGATATTATTGATTTTCTCAGAGAAGAAAGAAGCAAACTCACTGCACTTGCTGTCTGAGAGCATTTCACTGGGAATCTGGCTTGGGGGGTTTGTCAGTCTCTCTACAGTAGCAAAAAGAGTGCGTGTGTTGTTTAAATTGCTGTTTATAATATTTGAGAAGAAAGTCTGTCTAGCTTTGCCTAGTTCCATATTGAAAGCATGCAGGCTGTCTTTGTAGATGTTATAATGGACTACAAGTTTTGTCTTCCGCCACATGCGCTCTGCTTTTCTGCATTGTCTTTTCATATTTTGTACTGCTGTTGAGTTTCTCCAAGGTGCTTTTTGTCTGCCACTCTTCTTCCTGACTTTAACAGGAGCAATATCATCAATTACACTTTTAACTTTTGAGTTAAAAGAATCAAGGAGAAAATTAACAGAGTCTGCAGATATGCTTGGTGTTAAGGATATAGCCTTCATAAATAGTACACTAGTGTTCTCATTTAAGCATCTCTTCTTGACAGACACAGATCTAGCTTCAGTGGCAGGAGAGATCAATATATCAAAGAAAATACAGAAATGATCAGACAGTGCTACATCCTTAATAACAATCAGTGAAATGTTTAGACCCTTACTGATAAGTAAATCTAGAGTTTGTCCGCGATTGTGTGTGGGTCCATGTACATGCTGAGTCAGATCAAAAGTTTTTAAAACAGTTTTGATTTCTTTTGCCATATTGTTTTCTGCATTATCTATGTGAATGTTAAAATCTCCAGCAATGGCAAAACAGTCAAACTCTGAGGTAACTGTTGATAACAGTTCTGTAAAGTCCTCAGCAAAGGCTGGAGAGTATTTTGGAGGCCTGTAAATAATGATAAGTAAAATGCGTGGAGCACCTTTTAACACAATACCCAGATATTCGAAAGAAGGGTAATTCCCAAGTGATATTTGCTTACATTGATAGATATCTTTAAAAAGAGCAGCTAGACCCCCACCTCTCTTAACAGCTCTGCAGACACTCATAAAAGTAGTTAGGAGGGACTGCTTCATTGAGGATTGTTGCACTGCAGCTGTCTTCTAGCCAGGTTTCATTTAGAAGCATAAAATCCAGTTGTTTGCGGTTATTAAGTCGTTGACTAGAAGTGATTTATTTTTAAGTGAGCGGATGTTTAAAAGTGCTAACTTAACAGTCTTACTTTTTGTCCCCACATCAATCTTAGTTTGACATGTAATAGGCACCAGATTAGTTGGGTTTGCTGTATGGCTATTGAAGGCCTTAGACTTTCTATCTTGTAATAGAACATCAATAGAGAAAGATACAGGCACACTGGGTTCCTGCTTGTTCTGTAAACATTTGAGAAAGTTACTGTTATCATAGCAGGGACCCAAAACATATCACTGAGAGCTGGTATCAGTTGTTTTTGGTTCACCTCGAGCAGATGGAGGAGGGTGTGAAAGGGGCTGTTGCTCTGGTGTTATCGGAGGCTGTGATATGCTGTCCTGGCTTCCCTGGCTGTTTTCCAGGAAGTCGTCCTTGGGTGCTGAATCTTGGAGCAGATATGTCTATCTGTGATGAGCTCTGTGGGCAGGGTTCAGCTGAGATTGAGTCCGTGAGCAGAGGTGGTTGTGGCGGAGTGGTGTTATCATTGTCCTTGTGTGATATGTCCATTTTGCTGCTGAAGTGAAGTCCCGTGGTCATTCATACTCTGTCCAGGTGTGTGTGTGCCGTTCAGATTGAGTGGATTGGCACACACTGCAGAAGGATGATTGAGGGAGAAGTAGATATTGTCCTTTAGCACAGTTAGCATCAGTGTTAGCTACTGGCGGATTCAGTCTGTGTTCGATCACATTCATCACATTTGGGGATTCCTCATTTACATTCATTAGTACTTCAAATCTGTTCTCAAGATGTATAGGCAGTGGTAGGAGACCAGTGTTTGCAATCCTTGTCAGAGCTGCAATCCTTTGTAAAAGTCTGTGGCAGTTAGTGCAGCAAGTAGATTCTTGAACCAGAAGAGGCATTTTCTCTTATCCTTGTAGGCAGTTGTGTTTTCCTTTCCCGGAATGTAAGCTGGTCGGGTAAAAGAATTATGCGTTTTTGTAGAAATCCAAACTTTGTCATATGAGCACTGTGCTGATTTGCTGAAGATAAAATTAGGTGATAAAAGGAAATAAAATATAAAAATGTAGGAGATAAAATGTAAAAGCGATAGAGCAAAGCGCGGAGCAGTAAGCAAGAGCGTCCGGACAGTAGCTGAGCAGGAAGTAAGATCACCTGGTCCAAAACGCAGCAGCTCGAGTTCTTACCAGAACCAGGAAGTATGACCATATTAGCCCTGTTCTGTCAAAACTGCATTGGCTCCCTATTAAACATTGTATAAATTTTTAAATGTTGCTGATTACTTACAACAAAGCGGTATTTAACCCTCTGATTATCTTCATTTGGGACGACACTAGTTATCTTTGGGGTCCCCAGACAATAACATTTAATTTTGTAACAGAAGAATAGTTTGTTTTGTTTTTTTTACAAATGTAATTTTACACTGTTTATTAATGTTTTTACTCAACATTTGTGCAGTTTTTGGAAAATTTATGATCTATTTTTAATTTCTATAAATAAATATTTAAATAGGCTTTTTACAAAAACAGCATTTTATGTAAAATTCACTTTATAAAAGACCCATATTTCTAACTTTCATTCATGGGGATAACATGGATAATTTTACATGGTTTAGTGTAAACTTTTTGCCCATATTTTGTAAAATGTAGTTTTAAAAGTAAAAAATTATCATTTTAGCTACTAGATGGCTATAGAGCTCCACTATATGCTATTTGACTAACTGAAAGATATCTTTTCACAAGATTTTCCAGTTGGATTCATATCTAAATATTATGAAATCACAATTCTATCACAAAATGGGTTTTTTTTGTACTGAAATTTTGTTTTTTCAAATAATGTTACATTATGATTAGAATCAAAAGTTGAAATTTTAGAGTTTATCATTTATTTCAATCATCTTTTTTTCATATAATTGTACAAATGTGATCTACACTTCAGTTACTAACTGTAACAGAACAGATATGTACAGTTAGATTATATATTGAGTACAAATACATGACATGAACATCAAAATGCAATGAATTGAAAAGCACCACTAATAAGCAAATAAAGCCAGCCACCTCCGTTTCTCATAACAAGCGCGGGTGAAGCTCCGGGTGTAGCTTCGTCCTCTGTCACTGGCCTGCTGCTGGATCTGTAAATCGGGTTGGTCCGGTCCGAGATCCTTTATCCTTTTTTTTTTTTCTTCCAGCGAACGCCTTGTGAAATTTTTTTTTTGTAAATCAATGACAGAATTTGGTTTAACTTCTGCCATTCTCTCTACGAAAATGATCAGCCTAGCAAGGTTTTGACGGAGTCGGAGTGACGGTGTCGCCCGCGCACTCGCAGTAGTGACAGAGCGTTGAGTTGAATGGCAGGTGACGAGAACCAATCAGATTGGATAAAATAACATGTATCCAATTCTGATTCCTGCGTCCGGAGGAGAATCTTTAAGAAACCAATTAGAGACCAGCTTCAGGTCACATGCTGCCCGAAAATTTGAGGACTCAGACACGTTTATATACTGTCTATGGATAGACATCCATTTGTCCGGCGTCCCTCTCACATGAAACCGCATGAAACTTATTGAAAAACATAATAAAGAAAATAGTTAACCGATTAAAGCCAGTTTTGATTAAATGCTGAGGCTCTTACTACTTGCATTGTATGAGTAAACTATTTTATTTTTTATTTTTATATAATTTTTGTATACATGTATATTTCTGGAATTTTGATGGGGGCTATACATGAATATCAGTCACGTGACCTCTTACCTCATCCGCTCTTTTTCCAGTTGACTTCCGCCATCTTGAGTACCTACCGAGTACTGTCTATGGTACTGACAAACCTATTATCTCAAGTCTTGTTAGAAAAAAAAGAAGAAAAAAAAAAAGAAACCTATTCTTGAAACATTATTTGAATTCTTTAAAAAAAATTATTGTATGGAATATAGAATATTATAGAATAGCTCCTGCAGCAGGTGCATTAGCACAACAGGTAGCATAAAGCTACATGACACAATTTAATTGATTAATATTACACTTTTACTTTAAACATACTTTAAAACACCATAGAGTATTCCCAGATAGCACACGTACATCGCGGAGACGTCTTTGAAAGATGGTAGCGTCTGGTAAACATCGCATTCGAACGATTGTTTTTTAATATTAATGAGCCTCTATACGATGTCTATACGATGAATCTTAAATATTTTAAATTGCATGCTGCCACGCGGATCGAGCAGATCAGCAGACGCGGCCGGGTGTGGCTTCGTTTTTTTTTTTTTTTTCAGTACAGACTACAGAATAATAAAATATAAGCATTACACACATGGATTTATTTAAATAATGCTTTCAATGATTTGTTAAGGGCAACTTTATCCTCTTACTGGATACAAATCCGTGTAACTTACGAGTCTACGAGAGTCCGGTCGTAGATATCTTACACCGCAGGCCGATCTTTGAAGGTTTTGATGGAACAACTGGGGAGAAGTTAAATCACGCCAGACACAGACCGCAAAAAGACGTCAAGATGTGGTGTGAAGGAGAAAGCAGATGTTGAAAATGGAGTGTTGATGCCGGTTCGGGAGTGATGCCCTGACAAAACATGTTTATATTGCACTTGATTGTTATCTGATTTGCACGTGATGCACTTTTATTTATTATTATTAACTGTTGGCAAATTGAAATTGTTTGTAGAAGTTGTTTTCTGTAACTTACTTAAAAATGAGTGAACACGGAGCAGTTTTTCCGTGAGCGGGACTGGAAAACCCGGAGTGGATCGGGAGCGGAGTGATTACAGAACTGCTGTAGAGTGGAGTATATTTCCCTATCATATATAGGGAAATATATTTTCTTTTCATAAGGGGACCCGACAGTAAAATGTGATTTTGTAACATCATGATTCTTTAAAACATGTAATATCACTCACTTAATTCATGTTTTTAGTCTAACCATTTTTTTATTATTTGCCTTAATTTCATTATTAGACCTACTAGCAACATTAGGTCAAATTCACTGTAAAGATGTACAATTAGTACAATTCTTAGTTTCATTCATGGTGGTAACATGAAAAATGAGCCATAATCTAGTTACTAGTGGAAGATTGCTGCAATTTCCGGGACAAACTAACACTTAGTAACATGAAATTTTAACAAAACCAACTAGATTTCAAACATAGCCTACAATCAGACATCATTTCAATTTATTTATTTATTTTGTTTAGCTATAGTAAGTGTGAGCTTAGTCATCAAGTGCCATGCCATTTAAATGAATGGAATTTTTTTTTTTTTATGTAAGTAAACGTCAAGAATAATTTGTAACCTTCGTCCAATTTCGATCTTGTCACAGCTCCCTGAAAACTATCCAAAAAAAAGGACAACATCTGCTATTCTTACTTTTGTCAGATATATTAATGACAGAGAAAACAAGCTGTGCACAGTCCATTTTGAGAATGAATGGCGATCGTAGCGGGCAGCGGCGCGACCGGAAGTATCGCTACCCTACTTCCGGTCTCGGTCGCCATTTTGTGAAATAGGCCTATTCCAGAGCCCGTCTACGGAGAGCCTGCCCACTCCCTATTAAGTCCTATTGTACCGAATTTTGGTTGTAGTTCCACCAGAGTTCCACTGGGGGCGATCGTCCATGAGTGCAGAATGAATGGGAGTCTATGGGGCTATACGGCTAAATTTGTCTCTTTCACCCGATTGCCGTTGAGAAATCTCAGATTTGATTGTAGGTTTTGCAAGTTCAACATGGGTTATAGGTCGAAAGTTGAATGAACGAGTACTTAAGTCCTTTTGATTTCTTACAGGTTGAGTTGTTGTTGCCCATAACACGCTAGCATTCTGCTAATGAACGCTGATTGGTCAGTGAAGGACTGATTACGACCAGAGATGCTGCTTGATGGCATCGTGGCATCCGAAGCGGGACCAGAAACAAACAAAACAAAAACTCTTCTAGCATGTGTATTTACCTGTGTCAGCTGTGTTGTCGATGCCTCGAGTGAAAAGAAAGTGCAGAGCGCGAAAGCACCAAAGTGACTGAAGGATTGCCGTAAAGCAGTATCTCTGGTCGTACGATGTGTATGACGTCATTGACACTTTAAAATACTTTTTAAAGCAAATAAGTGACTCTAAAAAATCTAACACCCAGCAATGTGTAATTTCTTTGCATCTCCTTTCGAATACAACATTCAAATTACTACACAAAAAATTATATCCTGAGAAAAGTGGATTTTGATGTGTATAGCGCCATAGACCTCCATTCATTCTGCTCTCGTCCTGTGAGCGCCCTCATATGGAATCAGAGTGGAACTGCAACCAGTTCAAAAGCCGGAAGTGTACTGAGAGTGAAACTTCTCGCCTTATTAGACATTCTCTGCCTATTCTTAATTAAGTTAATGCATAGACAGTATGGCTGCGTTCGAAACCGCATACTTGAATACTATTTAGTATGGGGAAAAGAGTAGGCGAGCGAAAAAGTATGTACGAATCCAAAAGAGTAGGCGAGAATTACCTGGGTGACGTACTAATTATTGCGAGATTCGGACTTAAGTGCGTTCGAATCATAGACAGTATATAAACCGGACACAGCGACCCCATTGGATTCAACGGAGACAAGTGAAGTCATTTAGAAGCGTTCACTTCCTGGGGGTCGAGCGTACTGCGCAGACTCAAACTGAGCTTGACGACGTAGATGTGACGTGAGCAACCCTTCTGTCTTCTAGTAGCTGTGCCAAGAGAAATCTGAATCATTCCCTTCCGAAACTTGCAGAGACAGAGAGTGTGAGTAGGAGGTGTCCATGAGATAGGAGCAGGAGAAACTTTTAGTAGGTATTCTGATTAATTACTTTGTCATTTTGCCTCCATGTCCCCCCGATTGCCCGCGAGCGTCTCTTCCTGTCCATACGGTAATTTCCAGGCGGGAAGGAAGTCGACCGGAAGTTCAAGAACAGGCCGCGTGCCACCATCTTGTAGCAGAACTACACCTGCAGTTAGCATCCCATTGACTCCCATTCATTTTGGCGTCACTTTGACAGCGAATAACTTTACATCTGAGGCGTTTGAAGACTCCATTTGTCCATTATTTATTTCTAAAGAAACACGACAATGTATAAAATGCTCCATTACCTTGTAGCTTATGTTATGGCCCCGTAGAAGCAGTTTTTGTAAAAGTAGGCTAACGATTGCGTCATAACCACACGACTCTCTGTCGCACAGTAGAGAGATTACCGTATGGACGGGAGGAGAAGCTTGTGGGCAATCGGGGGGACGTGGAGGCAAAATGACAATATAATTAATCAGAATACCTAGCAAAAGTTGCTCCTGCTCCAAGCTCATGTACACCTCCTACTCACACTCTCCGTCTCTGCAAGATTCGGAAGGGAATGATTCAGATTTCTCTTGGCACAGCTACTAGAAGACAGACGGGTTGCTCACGTGGTCCGTGTAACGCTTTGCTCGGTTTGAGTCTGCGCGTCAGGAAAGGAAGTGCTAAGAAATCGCTAAAAATGGGCTTCACTTGTTTCAATTGAGATCCAATGAGATGGCTCTGTCCACTTCTTATACTGTCTATGGTAATTTCCTACCGTGCGACAGAGAGTCGCGTGGTTATGACGCAATCGTTAGCCTATTTTTACAAAAACTGCTTCTACGGGGCCATAACGTAAGCTACAAGGTAATGGAGCCTTTAATACATTGTCGTGTTTCTTTAGAAATAAATAATGGACAAATGGAGTCTTTAAACGCCTCAGATGTAAAGTTATTCACTGTCAAAGTGACGGCAAAATGAATGGGAGTCAATGGGATGCTAACAGCAGGTGGGGGTCCGCTAGCCAATGGCGGCGCCCGGGGGTGGTACAGAAATCGAGCGCTCAATTACCCCCCTGGTTCGAATATGCCTACTTTCCTACTATATAGTAGGTGAAAACAGTGCGTGAAGGAAGCAGTACGTTCGAAACATCAGTATTCACAAAAGAGTAGGCGAGAAGTTCCCGGATGGCTTACTGCTTCTGGACAGATTTTCGAGTGCTCAACCGATGGATACTCTTCTATCCCAGGAGGCCACGCGAGAGGATGCGTCATAATCAAACATCGCAGAGATCGGCGACGCGGGTGCTTTCAAATGTGAGTAAACACGGTTCCTTGTGTTAAAATTGCATGTGTTGAACTACTGTAGAGTAAACTGTTGAATTGTTGAAGGTGTAAAGACGTTACACAGTATAGTATAGTTGTGATTTTGCTGTAAAAACACGTTTTATTATGTATAACGTTAGCTAACAGGGGAGCTCCAGTAAGGACACGTAAGTTAGTTCTAAAGTGGATTTACATAAACCATATACATCTTTAAGACGCTTATTTTAATGTCTATTTACATCTGACAGGAAAATCTTCAGTAAGTATTGCAGAAGAGCACATCACAACATGAAATAGACATCTGAGTGATGAATGTGTGCTATTATGTAGAACAAATCTATAAAGTAACTAAAAATAAATTATGTATTTTATTTGTCCATTACTGTTGATAAATTGAGGAACATTTATGTTGGATAAAAAGTTAAAACAACCTCAACATATAAATGTAGTGTTGAGCTGATAAATCTCAGAGATAATGTGAATCTCGTCTGGATGTTACAGGGACAGATGAACGTGTGTGTTTATCCGGTGGAGAGTGGCTCATGAAGACTTTGAGTGGTACTACAGAAATGAATAACAACAACTATATTTAAATATTAAGTTGTAGTTTATTTTAATTATTGTAATTTCAAACAGAGCTATTACAGCACTTTTCTGATTCTTGATTTCTGTGAATTTCCTGCACAGCTTTTGTGGTGGAGCAGGACCTGCAAGGAAAGATGATACATTTGTGAAAAAAAGCGTTTTTGTCTTCTAAATAATACTGAAATCAAATGACATTGTGCGGTTGAAATGACTGCTTTTGTGTTATGTTTGTGCATTTTTGTAGGATCTGAAATGTCAGCAGGCTGGTGTGAGCACTGAGGATGAGGAGCCCAGAGCTGAATCCTGGAGATGGTGCCATGGATGAGACCCTCCATCACTCCACCTGCCCTTCACTCCACCTGCCCTTACGAGACCCTCCATCACTCCACCTGCCCTTACGAGACCCTCCATCACTCCACCTGCCCTTATTGCCTCAGATTGTGAAGCACAACACAACACGCAACAACCTCCGGCACGAAGGCATGGCTCACCTCTGGCGGTCAGCTGATTCATCAGGATAAAGCCGCAAAATGGGAACCGCTGTGTTGTGATGGCAGAAGGATATGGGGTTCAGCGCCTGTAGTCTGCATACATGATTGTAGTTTGAATAAAGCTTTGTTTCATGTGTTGACTTGTATATGCATTTGTTTATTGTCATTCATTTCATTCATTCTTTCATTCATTCTTTGATTTCATTCATCATTGTCATTTCATTCATTCTTTTACTAATTTATTAATATTTCTCATTGTTGTCTGTAAATAAAATCAAATTATTTAATTAATGATTTATTTAATTGTTTGAATGAAAATGTAGATATGTTCACTATATACACATCTAGAGTGTATTCAATCATGCATAGCTATGTCATATGACATACATTACATTTTGTTTGTTTTATTGAATATATCATTTTAAGTAAAAAGTAATATAATTAAGTGTTGGTCAGCATTTATTGTTGTTATTATTGTATGTTTTGGGGTGGGATAGCAATGCAATTCATTCTGGGGTAATATTAATTTTTAATAATAATGATACTTAAATTTTTTGAGTATAAAATCAAGTTTTCTCCAAAGGCGAATCTTCGCACAGCTGCCCTTTGTGCAGACATTACAAACGCTGAGGAAAACCGTTCTAGGTAGGGCTGTCGAGTTACTGGTGTTATGAGATATGTATATATATATATATATATATATATATATATATAATGATTTTGCATACATAATGAGATTTTTTTACACAGGAAAAAAGAACCTACAAGGTTGAATATCTTAATATATATTTTCTTAAATAATTCATTATAATACATTTAAAAAATGCATTTTTTTTGTTATTTATAGGCCTGAGGGATGAAACGAGAGTTAAATTCAACAAGAAAAAGAGGAAAACATAAAGCAGTAAGCCACTTTTGCTTGTGGATGAAAATGTTTGGATATTAAATAAAATAAAAATAACAACATATTCAAGAGATGACAATTTTGGGATTTCGTAATAAAAATAAATAATATCGTTAAGGATAAAACGTTGGGTCACATTAGTAGGGTTAAATATAAGAACTTAAATCAACCCTAAATGTATTCACAAATTAAATGGGCAGCAGTTTCTTCAAAAAGACCACAAAATGAGCAAGTTTAATCAATAGAAGATATTTACAGATAGATGAATTAAACGTGTCGTTCAAATCTTTTAAGTTGTTGAGCGTGTGATAACCTATTTTTTACAGTCTATGGTGATAACGCGTCGTAGGTCATGATAACGTCAACATGGCAGATGTCCGGTTCGCATACTCAACGAGATCTGGCTATAAAGTACCTACTCTTTTAGCGCGTTTGTTAAGTAATGCCGCGTTCCAGGCAACCTGTAACCCGTGTTTTTCCAACCTTATACCCGTGAAAGTGCACTGGAACGGCAGTCTAACCCGTGACTTCCCACCCGTGAACTCGTACTAGATCGATGTACTCCCAGTTACGAGTTGCCTGGAACGCGGGCTATGTACTCACTGAAATTAAGTACCTAAGTTACTCATTGAGTATGCGGTTTCCAACGCAGCCTATGAGTTAATGTGGTAATTATGTCTGCACCATAGACGGTCTGCACCCAGTCGGAACTGTTTATGAGTGCACCAACATGTGCATCACTCAAAATAGACCCCCCTGTGTAACTTAACGTTACATGAGATACGAGATTCCGAGAGGTGTCACCTGTGGTGGCCCGAAAACCTGAACTGAATTCTGGACTTTATTTTTTATTTTTTTAGACGTTTCTGAACAACCCCATTGTCGTTTACATTTGTTATTTAAAATGCGTGATACGTTGCTACTACATAATTAGAAATCGGATGCAGTAATCACAAATGGCTGTGATTGGTCAATCCTCACCAGCGCTGAAAAAAGTAACAGAAACCACATGATAACACCACATCCTTTCGCTGCGGTTATGACACTTTTCACCTGAAAATGTATAAGAGAAACGTACTTTCTTTATAGCAGTTTCATTTAAAAGTAGTAAGTGAAGGGTCAAAACACAATACTTATTGTTTATGTCCACCGAGACCAATTAAAGACACATTTCGGGCCACTAATGCGCGCAAATAAAGATTTTCTGTGACTCACACGTGACATCGTTTCCCTCAATCTTGTGAAAATGCAGAGGGTTGGATTACATCTGATCTGTGGTGGTTAAAATTGGCAGAAGCGGGATCCAAAGTGTTTACTCTAGTCTAGACTATGATCCCATTAAAACGCAGGAAAGTATCTCTAACTGTTAGCCAACAGAATGACATCTGTAAATTTCCCCATGTTTCTATATTCATCTTGGAGAGAAAGATGGGAACATCTAGAAGAGCATTTCTTACACGTCTAGGACGGAGCAAAGGATTTCTTATTAAAGAAACGTACAGGTATGTTTACACTACGAACCGTCGTCAATTTATCATGGTATTGCCATAGTTCTTTTTTGTTCCATAAAACACAGGTTATTAATCTATTATACAGATAAAATTGGATTTAAATAATACATACTGTTGTGCATTACTATAGTGAGTACAAATATATAAATAATGTAACTTAATTTAACTAATTTTATATATATAATATACATTTTTCAGTGTATAAATTGGGTGTTTATAAATGATAGATGGCTTTTAAGTTTTAGGATGGGTCCTTCACACGAGAGTCCGTGCCATGGCATCTTAAAGATTAAAACCCCTGCCATGAAAGATAACTTTTGGACTAGCCCAGTTTGTTTTCTTCTACAGTTCCTCCATCACACATATTGTGTCAGAAAACAACAGTGCAGATGAACTGCAGGCCTGGCTGGACAACCAAACAGGACCAGACATTTCCAGTTCTGTCCATTTCTTAGATATTAAGTGGTTTACGGAGAGCATGGAGGCAGGACATCCCGTTACTGTTCAGGACAGACACACATTACAGGTACAAGGGCATATCTCACTTGCAGGATCTGCTTTTATGGACACATTACTTTAAAAAGAGCAAATGAACTAAGTATGTAAATGTAAATATGTTGCAGGTTAACCCAAAACCCAACATAGACCCAACTGCAGTGCTGATGAAAAGTTATGCCTGTCAAAGACGAACACCTTTGAAACACCACAATTCATTTCTAACAGTGAGTTATTTGATGTCTCAAATGCTTTCTGTTTATTCACTGCCATTGAGCTAAAGATGAGCAGTTATTTGACACTCTGTCCTGTAGGATGCTCTTGAAATCTTGTCTCAAAATGCCGAATATAATGACAATGAAGGACGAAGCGTCGCTTTTAGACGGGCAGCTTCAGTCCTAAAGGCACTTCCCTATCGAGTGAAGAACATGGAGGATCTGAGGTCTTTGCCCTGCCTGGGTGACCATTCACAGAGGGTTATTAAGGTGACAATTATACTTTATTGTAGCCTGAAGGGAAAGTTCACCCAAAAATTAAAATTTTGTCATTATTTACTCGCCCTCAAGTTGTTCCAAACCTGTATAAAATTATTTGTTCTGCTGAAGAAGAGCCATTGCCTTTGTCGCTTTGGATAAAAGTGTCTGCTAAATGCATAAATGTAAACTTCTCTCAAAAATCCATATTGTCTAGATATATCTGTTATGAAGCTTATTTCACCATTTAGGAGATTTTAGAAGATGGATCATCAAGAGAAGTGGAGTCAACAAGACAATCAGATCAATTTCAGGCCATGAAGGTAATGATTGGTATATGTTCAAAAATAGCATTCTTTCATACTACTCAAACTATTCTGAATATTGGCATCTGCCATTATAAATGAAATGCCTGATTTCGTACCTTTCGTTTGTGAATTATGAAGTCGCAACCTTTTCTGCAGGCACTAACTGGTATTTTTGGGGTGGGTGTGCGGACGGCAGATCGCTGGTTTAGAGAGGGATTGCGATCTCCTGATGATTTGTTTCGCACAGGACAACAGTTGAACCGTGCACAGCAAGCGGGTACTGCATTTCAATGTGCTACATTTTTGTAATTATATTCATAAATATAGAAATATTTTTATCAAACAACCTATATAGTGTGTATATATATATATATATATAGAGAGAGAGAGTATATATAGTGTGTGTGTTTGTCTCAAACAACATTTGATTGATCATATATACACTCACTGGCCACTTTATTAGGTACACCTTCCTAGTGCCATCAGAGTTTCCTTAATTTTTCACAGCAAAGATTTAAAGGAGCTGTATGTAAGAAATGTATTTCAATAATCATAAAATGGCCCTGATATGTCACTAGACATTAAGAAATCATGTTCATTTCAAATACTTATATAACTGACAACAGTAGTCCGGCCATGATATTGTCATTTAAAAAGTGAAGTTGCAGCCCTCAACTGATGTTGTCATGTTGTGTTTTGGCCTGAAGCGCCACCCTCCACCTATCTACCAATCATGAAGTCAGTAGTGTTTCGGCATCCGGGTTGCCAGCTCAGCTCTAGTTACCACAGCTGCAGCTACAAACGTTCCTGCTGGATCCTGCAGCCTATCTGGCAACCTCGAGTCAGGGGGGAGGGGGAGGGGATACACCGCTCTACAGTAATTTGAAAGTGATTGCAGTACCAGTTTTGGCCACAATCTTGCATTTAACAAGGTGCTGGAAACTTTCCTCAGAGATTTTGGTCCATATTGACATGAGAGCATCACACAGTTGCTGCAGATCCATGATGGGAATCTCCCGTTCCAGCACATCCCAAAGCTGCTCTATTGGATTGAGATCTGGTGACTGGACTATGAACTCATTGTCATGTTCAAGAAACCAGTCTGAGATGATTTGAGCTTTGTGACATGGAGTGTTCTCCTGCTGGAAGTTGATACACTGTGGTCATAAAGGGATGGACATGGTCAGCAACAACACTCAGGTCGGCTGTGGTGTTTAATGATGTTCAATTGGTACTAAGAGGCCCAAAGTGTGCCAAGTAAATATCCATTACACCATTACAGCACCAGTGGCCTGAACCGCTGATACAAAGCAGGACGATCCATGCTTTCATGTTGTTTAAACTCTGACCCGAACATCTGAACGACCCAGCAGAAATCCAGACTCATCAGACCAGGCAACATTTTTCCAATTTTCGATTGTCCAGTTTTGGTGAGTCTGTGTGAATTTTAGCCTCAGTCTCCAGTTCTCAGCTGACAGGAGTGACACCGGTGTGTGTCTTCTGCTGCTGGAGCTCTTCTGCTTCAACGTTTGATGTGTTGTGTGTTCAGAGATGCTCTTCTGCTTCAACGTTTGACGTGTTGTGTGTTCAGAGATGCTCTTCTGCTTCAAGGTTTGACATGTTGTGTGTTCAGAGATGCTCTTCTGCACCTCGATTGTAACGAGAGCTTATTTGAGCTACTGGTGTCTTTCTATCAGCTGAACCAGTCTGGCCGTTCTCCTCTGACCTCTGGCATCAACAAGGCATTTTCTGATCATCAACATCATCAACAGAACTGCCGCTCACTGGATATTTTCTGTTTTTTGGACCAAACCCTAGAGATGGTTGTGGGTGAAAATCCCAGTAGATCAGCAGTTTCTGAAATACTCAGACCAGCCCGTCTGACACCAACAACCATGTCACGTTCAAAGTCTCTTAAATCGCCTTTCTTCCCCATTCTGATGCTCAGCTTGAACTTCTGCAGAACGTCTTGACCATGTGATTGGCTGATTAGATTAGATGATTTGTGTTAATAAGCAGTTGAACAGGTGTACCTAATAAAGTGTCCGGTGAGTGTACTGTATATATATATGTATTTGTGTGTGTGTGTATATATATATATATATATGTGTGTATATATATATATATATATATATATATATATATATACCTATATTTATGTGTGTATATACCTAATAAATGTACTTATATTTATATTTAAGTGTGTGTCCATGTAAAGTATTTTTTTTATTTATTAATAAATATAAAAATATTTAAACAATTTGCATCTATAAGTCTACAAATAAATTAGAAGAAGATTTGGCACCGGGTTAATGAATTATGATGTGGTTCTTCAAAAAAACTGAAATGGACGATCTAGAATTTGAAATGACCTCTGACCTCATCACTTTCAGGAGTCCAGTATTACGCCGACCTCCAGAAACCCGTCACTAAGGCGGAGGCTGATGTCATCAGTGATATCGTAGAGAAAGCTGTGCGCGCTGTGCTGCCCGGAGCGGAGATCAGGCTCATGGGAGGGTTCAGGAGGTCAGATACTGTATCTTCAAACCATTTTTGAGCATTTACCTGAGTATACTGTATGTATTCAGGTAAAGTTTGATGTACTATATAAATAGAGCTGTGCGATTAATATATTTGACATTTTGCGACAATGTAAACAATCAAGCAGTTGAGATTCGCTATATATATTTCAGGGGGAAAGAAGTCGGTCATGATGTGGACTTTCTCATAACGCATCCAGAAGAAGGAAAAGAGGAAGGACTGATGCCTAAAATCACAAACTGGCTGGAGGAGCAGGTACTTGTGAAGTTCTTTGAATAGTCGGATGATCAAATCCATTCCTTGTGTCTGTTTGGTGTTGTAAATCATGTAATATCTTTACAGAGTAACATGTATTTTTCATCAGGGTTTACTGCTGTATCAGAAGACGACCAGAAACTCTTATCTGGAAAAGATGGACGGTCCAGCTAGAGCTCCTAATAACATGGATCGCTTTGAGAGATGCTTTTCCATATTTAAGCTTCAGACAGGAAGTGGAAGTGAAAGAGCCAGTGTGTCCGGCTGGAGAGCTGTACGGGTAGATCTGGTGGTTAGTCCCTACAGCCAGTTTGCCTTCGCTACTCTCGGATGGACCGGGTCTAAGGTGTGTTGCTTCCTCACTTCCAAAGGATTAAATCGTTTTGAGAATTTCACTATTATTTATTTCTATTATGTTTTATTTGTTTTCAGCTAGTTTTATTGGTTGAGTAGTTTGAAAACAAACACTTTTAGTAGTACTTTTAAACACTTACTAAATACTGTAATTATAAATACATTTAGTAATTTTCATAGTCAGATCATTGATTATTGTTTGAAATCAATCAAAATTGATCAAACACACACAAAAAAAAAAAATGTATATGTGTGTGTTTGTGTATATATATATATATATATATATATATATATATATATATAGTTTTGTACATTTTATTTTACTTTATTTCTGTTAACGTTCATTTTACTTAGTAACAAAATGTATCATCAGGCTGATTAATGTGAATGTTTGACGGAGTCGTCACACTCGCAGTGTTTTGAGGTCAGTGATGTTCACTCATGATGGGCTGTTTGTTCTGCAGCTGTTTGAGAGGGAGTTGAGACGCTGGGCTGGGCAAGAGAAGCACATGTCTTTGAGCAGTCACGCACTGTACGACAGCAAACAGGTGAGCCACTAAAAGTACATCAATAGTTATAGTATGTTAAAGTGCCCCTATTATGCTTTTTAGGATATTACCTATTATGTAGTGTGTGATATAGCTAGTAGTAAATGTAAAATAGGGTTATTGTCTCCTAAAAGAACCAATTCTGAACTGCCTACGTAGGTTTGTAACAGATTTGCATAATGCCAGCCTATGGTCTCAACTGGCTGCTCGCGAAAAAACGTCTGCGTTGACCCTCAAACACTGTAGTTGTAGCTGAGACTGGAAGAGTTTGGTTTGTGTTGTCGTCATGTAGAGGAGACGCTGTTTTCTGCGCTGCGAAATCAGGAGCTGAATACAGATATGGTAATGGGCATTTTGCTTCCGAGACATACTGTAAGCTTTCGACCAATCAAAACAAACTGAACCATCTGACCAATCAGAGCAGAGTAGACCAATCACAAGAGACTGAGTCATCTGACCAATCAGAGCAGAGTAGACCAGTCACAACAGACTGGGCCATAGCAATCACACAGAACACCCTAGCAACGCGTAGCAACACCATAGCAACCACCCAGAACATCCTAGCAACCGCCTAGAAACACCCTAGCAACCACCCAGAATACCATAGCAACCGCCTAGCAACACCATAGCAATCACCCGGAACACCCTTGCAAACGCCTTAGCAACCACCCATAATACCCTAGCAACCGCCTAGCAACACCATAGCAACCACCCAGAATACTTTAGCAACCGCCCTGAACACCCTAGCAACCACCCAAAATACCCTAGCAACACCATAGCAACCACCCAGAACACCCTAGCAACACCCAAAATGCCCTAGCAACACCAATCAGAGCAGAGCAGGCTCTCAGAAAGGCGGGGTTTAGAGAGACCGAATCCTTTATCGAACCGTGTGAGAAATGAGCTGATACTGCAATGTATATTATGAGAAAATTCAAGTGTTTCTTTTCTTACCTTGGATGCATGTAAACTTACTGCGGGAGACTCAAAAACAAAATTAGGAGTCTTTAAAAGAGCAAATAGGGGCACTTTAACATATTCTGTGTAATTTGACTTAAAATACTTTTTTGGCCTATATATTGTACAATATATAGGTTTTATAAGTCAACATTAAATGTTTAACTGTAAAAACGCTCAACACCTTGCTAAAAAAGGCTACATTTACATCTTTCTCTGTAAAATTGTACAGAATCAATACCTCAGAGCAAAGACGGAAGAGGAGATTTTTGCCTACCTGGGTCTGGAGTTTATTCCTCCGTCCGAGCGCAACGCCTGAATCCAGTCTATCTCCAGTTATCCCTACTAATGTGCCAGTGCTTCATCACAGAGCCGGATATACTTTTGATTTTACCTGCCAGTGTTTTGCAAGCATTAGAAATCTGCCAATAATTTGATCAGTTTTCTCCGTGTTTTGCACTATAGTTTAAGGTTTTAACGTGGTTCTCCATAAATAAGGTACAGTAATGAGAAATAATAATTCTCTTTTATCAGATACTTGAATGTTTATAAGATGTTGTTCTTATTTTAAACTTTTTAATTAAATATTTTAACTGAAAATGTGTCACTATACATTATTTCCATGTTAGTGCTGCATTAATTTGACGTTGTCTTTGGATAAATGACCATTGGTGGGTTTAATGTAACATCTTCACTGGCACATTGGTTTTGACTTGATTTTATCGTCTTTATCGCTGGTGTGATTGTCTACAATTTTGATAAAGTTGCATATACTAAACCTATAAATGTTCTACTGACATTTACAGTTGCATATACTAAACCTATAAATGTTCTACTGACATTTACGGAGATGCATGGAGGCTCTCAGCTTTATCAGTGAGAATATTTGATGCATGTACACATCATATATGCAGATGTGTTTGTGGTTAGATGATGCCTGACATTATTCTAACCTCCTTTTTGTGCACCTGGTTCATTGTGACCCGCATTTCCCAACCGCCAAACTTCTTTACATGCACATTATATATTGTAAAACATGTTCTCGAATACTGGGGGAAAACAGACTACATAACTAAAAAATTAAACACATTAAATTCAGCAGCCATTTTGTTTTTCTGGCATTGCAACCTATTTAAAATAAGGATATTTATAAAAAATAAACATGCTAACATTTGTTTTTGTGACAAAATTTACGTGAAATGATGTCGACTTTAAAACTCACCAGATCCTTTGTGAATCTTGCTGAACCGTAGAGGACCTTCATGAAGGCTGAGTTCAATAGTGCCTAAGTTTTGAAATGTTTTCATAATTATCTGTTGACAAACGGTAAAAACAGCTGATAAACCATATAAAACAGGTCTATTTTTTTCAATTAACCTCTTCCTTCTGTCAATGCTTAGTAGATAGTGTATATATTTCAGTTTTCAGTAAGATTTTTTAATAATTCAGCAATCAAAATAAAGATTTCTGAAGGATCATGTGACTCTGAAGACTGGAGTAATGATGCTGAAAATTCAGCTTTAAATCACAGGAATAAATTACATTTTAAAATATATTCTAATATAAAACAGTTATTTTAAATTGTAATAATATTTCACAATATTACTCTTTTTACTGTATTTTTGATCGAATAAATGAAGCCTTGGTGAGGATAAGAGACTTCTTTCAAAAACATGAAAAAATCTTTCTGGCCCCAATAGTATTTTAATACACACTGATCATCCGATTCATTTCAAGAGGAAATGTTGGCGTTTCACCAGCTAGCGTCAGGTGAAATGAGATGTGTTTAGTCTCGTGTCTCCTCCGGTATATAAACAGATGTCTCTGTCTCTGCAGGGGATCTTTCAAGTAGAAATTCACCTTTCTTTCAGTGTTAATGGCAGCAGCATTTATTCAGGCTTTACAAAATAATCAAATGTGCATGAGAGAATTAATCCATGATTTTACAATACATTTGCCTTGTGTGCATTATGGAGACATAGAGTAAATAAGAAAAAAGCTGCTGTGCTTACAGTATATTCAAATTAATAGTCTGCTTATTTGAAAACACAAAATAGCCACAAGTCAAACCAAATATGTTTATAATAATAATTTGAATGCAACTGATGTGGAAACTGTTTTCTCTGAGATAAATTATTAATGTTGACATATCTGACCTGTATTTTTCTCTTTCCCAATGCAATTTCTCACTCAAATATTTAACTTTTTCTTAAAGGGACGGTTCACGCAAAAATGAAAATTCTGTCATTATTTTCTCACATGTTGTTCCAAACCTGTGTGAGTTTCTTTCTTCTGTTGAACACAAAAGAAGATATTTTGAAGAATAACCAAACAGTTAATTGACTTCCATACTATTTTTCCTTTTTACTATGGAAGTCAATGGCTACCGTCAACTAGTTATCGACATTCTTCAAAATATCATCTTTTGTGTTCAACAGAAGAAAGAAACTCACACATGTTTGGAACAACTTGAGTAAATGATGACAGAATTTTCATTTTTTGGTGAACTATCAGTTTAATATGATGCATTTTTAGACAAGATAGTATGGTAATGCTCCAGTACAGTTTATAAAAACCCCTTTATGAAAATGATGATCAGTCAGTTGTTTTACTATTTGGGCGAGAAAGCTCCTTGTTCCTTGAAAACTCATGTTTTGAGTTTCATCTCATATTCTTTGCGTAGTCTTTTTCTAAGACATTTTGTTTTGATGTCCCATCATGTCACAAAAGCGTGTATAATACACTAATGGACAGTGTGAAACACTATATTGTTTTATCTCTGATGGCTGTTGGTTTGCATTGCTCTTTAAGTGGCGTGTCTTCAGGTTTGACAGGACATAAACCGGCGTGTCTCATTTTATCTACCTTTAAGTTGTATTTTATGGCGGTTTGAAACCGGCAGACACCTTCTGCTAACAACATAATTGACCTCTAAATGTCATTTTAACTTCAAAGGGCACGTCTAGGTTCACACCTCACATCAGCCTTTACATTACACTCTTAACAGGAAAAGGAAAGGCCCAAATGTAGCGTTCCCTCCTCCCTTGTCTTTCTCGGCGAGGACGCTCCTTTCAGTCAAGTGTCCATGATGTGAAAGCATTCACAAACATGGTGATCTGGCCCCGGCTCTTCAGTGATGTGTGTCGTAAGAGACGGGGTGGGTGGGTTTCGGCAGTTATGCTCAATAGGGCTTAATGCCTCCTTCACACTTCCCCTCCCCGGTTCCAGGTGTGAAACAAAAGTGCTCTGAATGGGCCGCCGGAGCGTCCGGGACACCTCTGGTCTCCGTGAGGAGCAGATCCCTGGAGGAGACGGGGCTCTGGCCCTCTCTCCTGATCACAGACCTGCTTTTCCAACCGGGCCGGTTCCTCGGGGTCGATTCCTCTGATTGGAGTCAATGAGGGATTACTGGATGTGTTGCAATCAGGGTTGATGGGATTAACCGGATTAGTGACTTTCACGGACATTCCCTGCATAACAAACGAGACCAGAACACACTATCATGAGGCTGTGTTAAAGTCGTTAAATGTTGTACAATCACAGTTTGAAGTTCTAATGTGATAATTGATACGTAACATACAATATCACAGAAATGTAAAAAAAAATAATTAAATAAACCCAGCTGATATCGGCACTAAAAGAAGAGCAGTTAACACATATTCTCAGCATAAGGGAGAGAGAACAAATTTGCTATGTATTAAGATTTGAGTAAAATTCATTATATAATATATATAATGGGCAGGCAATTTGGGTATTAACACATTTTAATATTTGCTTTTATTATACACACACACACACACATATATATATATATATATATACTGTTGCCTATATATATATATATGTATAAGTATGTATGTAATATATATATATTATTAATGTATATGTATATTAATTGTATCTAACATTAAAGTTTGTATAATAGACACATAAACATAAAAGACACACACACACACACATATATATAAATATAATAATATATACAAATATTGCATACACAAACTTTTATGTTAGATGCAATTAATCCATTTGTCAGCACTAATATATGTATATATATATATATATATAAATCAGGTATTTTTAGGTTATGTGTGTGTCATGCATTTATTTATTTATTTTTACAATGTCTGATTTATTTAAACTGTATTTATTTCTTTAAATTATTGGTATCAGTCTAATGTTGGATACTGTCAGCGTTTATTTATATATATATATATATATATATATATATATATATATATATATATATATATATATATATATATATAGATGGCTAAAACTACCACCATACAAAAATTGTTAACTGAAATGAAAATTAAAAACTTAAACTTATTATTTTGCCCTCTTTCTCATTTCTCACAACTTGATGTACTAAAATAACTAAAACTGAAATGAAAAGTTATTTAAAAATATATATATATTTAGACATTAAAAAGCTAATAAAAATGACAAAACTACTCAAACTTTAAAATTGAAATGAAAACAGTTTGTTTTCATTTGTTTTCAACTCAAAATGAAAACAGAAAATATAAAAATAAAAAGTAATTCAAACAAATAAAAACAATATCGATCTCAATAATACTAAAATAACTCTGATGTATTTTATTTTATATTGATATGTATATAACATTAAAATGAAAGGACTGTATATATACAGGACTGTTTACATAAATGTATTTATTTTATTGAAACCTTTAAATATAAATGTTATTGTTTTGATTTCAATATCAGCATGTTGAAGGGAATAATGTTTCTATAATGATATCTAAATGTGCACAAATCTGTCAATGGATGCTCAGCATAAGGGTAAAAACCTGTCTAAATGTCGGTGTCCTGATGATTGTGTAGTGGTGTGACGCTCGTGGTGCCGGTGTTGATTTTGCACAGCTGGTTGTTTGGCCCTCGGGCCCTGCAGCGCTGGAGAGGGACAATACCTGAGCAATAACAGAGCAGCAAACAGCCCTATTAGAGATGAAAGAGCCTCAATGAGGACAATCAAAGGCCCTCACTGCCGGGGGCCATTACTCTGAGAGACTGCCGTCTGTAGACCCACACTTAACTGAAGACTCATCAGCACAAATAAATATGAGGACAGAACAGTGTTATGGGTGTTATCCAGCAATAAAAAATGCTGTCAGTATCCAACATGAGCCTATGATACCAGTGAGTACAAGAAATTTAAATAAAAGTAAAAAAAACTGCTTTAAAACTAAAGAATTATTTGTCAAAGAAACGTTTTAATAAGAGAGGAGAGACTGCTGAAATCATTCAGATAACTTTCTATATAAATAAATGCGAAAACAGCCACGCTGACACAAAACATAAAGAATACCAGATTTAGTAAATAAATAAATGACACATGACCTAAAAAAAAACCTGATTTAGAACTTAAATGACACATAACCTAAAGAATACCACATAGAAAAAAAATGACACATAAGCTAAAAAAAAAAAAAAACCTGCTTTGGAACTTTAATAAATAAGTAAATACGAAAATTATTAGTTGAATTTAATAAAATTTTTTATCGTAAGTGGTTGCATTTAATTGATTTTACCTACATTTAAACAAATGCATTAAGTTGAACTAAAATTTATTAAGTTCAACTTAATGCATTTGCTTAAATGTAGGTAAAATCAATTGAATGCAACCACTTATGATAAAAAAAATTGATTAAATTCAACTAATAATTTTTTTCAGTGTACCTGATTTAGAGCTTAAATACATAAATAAATGCATGACACAACCTAAAAAATGACCTGGTTTAGAACTCAGTCATGCAACTCATATTCTCGTTAAAAAAAAGAAAATCTTCTTACATGGAAGGTTATAAAGAACTTTTTTTTTTTTTTTTTTTGGCTGTAAATGGTTCTTCAGCTGCTGTTAAATTATAGGATCTTCAGATCACTGTTTTGGATTCTGGTGGTTTCTATAAAGCACAAGTAGGTGAATTCAGGTTTTCTCTTTCATATCAATGGCAAAAAGTGTCCCAATCACCCTATATTGATGATTTTACTATAAGCATTGCTATCAGCTCAGACACATTATAACAGAAGAGTCCCTCTCTCTCACACACACACACTGTAATCTTTGCTTTAATGATAGTGTTAGTGAGATGAGAGGTGGCCCTGCCGTCTCCAACCCCTCCCGTCTGTCATCCATAAAAACAGGCTCCTGTCTGAGTCTGATTCCTCTCTGCTCACACACACATCAAAGTCAGCCCCGGGTTTATCACATATCAGGGCCCGGGGACGGCGGAAACGAGACGGGACCGTCCCCTAACACTGATCCTAGCGGAATATAGAAACCTACAATACAATTACAGAGAGATCAGTGACAGATAAGAGAGGAATGAGATCGGGTGTTTGTTTGGCCTCTCGCTGAAAGAGAGAGACAGATAGAAATGAAGATATGATGAGAGAGTGTAAACAAATCATCTGCCCTTTGAACCTTTAAATGGGCTGAAGAGGGAACAATATTGACAGAGAATCATTTAATTCTCATTATTTGATGAGTTGAGATGATGAATGATCATGTCACTTCTCTGATTTTGTTCGACATTGTTGACATCATTGTAAAGGAGCTGCTTCCATTCATAATTTGTAATCGTAATTTAAATATTTCCAAACAGCTGTAAAATGCCTTTTCCAGAACACCAAGAAACATATTTAGAGATATAATGCAAAATATAACTCTCTTTATGATTTTACAACTATACATAATATTGACTGTTCTTTTAATGTGATATTTGATAATGAGCATCATTTAGAGACGTTATGATATTTTAATAACCCAGAAACAAAAAAATAAAACACTTAATTTCATCAGTTTTAAAATAAATAAATCTATAGGCCTAACAGAAATAAAGAAATAACAAACAAAAAAACTAACAAATACCGACAGCCACACTATATGACACATAACCTAAAATTACCTGATTTAGAAAATAAATAAATACATGCATACAAAGACAACCACACTATGTCATAAAAATATCTGATTTAGAAAATAAATAGCAAATACCAAGACAGCCACACTGTGACAAATAACCTAAAAACAAATACCTGATTTAGAAAAATAAATAAATAAATAATATCAATAATCAAAAAAATATTAAATAAATAAATAATACCAAGACAGCCTATATGTCAAATAAGAAATAACTTAAAAAATACCTGATTTAGAAAAACAAATACATAAAATACCAAGACAGCCACACTATATGACAAATAACTTTAAAAAGTACCTGATTTAGAAGATAAATAAATAAATAATGAATCCCAAGACAGCCAAACTATATGAAATGATAAAAAAACACCTGATTTAGAAAAATTATTAAATACATAAATAATCCCAAGACAGCCACACTATATGACAAATAACTTTAAAAAGTACCTGATTTAGAAGATAAATAAATAAATAAATAAATAAATAATAAATACCAAGAAGCCACACTATATGAAAAAAAAACCTGATTTAGAAAAATTATTAAACACATAAATAATACCAAGACAGCCACACTATATGACAAATAAGAAATAACTTAAAAAATACCTGATTTAGAAAAATAAATAAATACCAAGACAGCAACACTGTATATGCACTGAAAAAAAATATTCGTTGAATTTAATAAAAAACAATTAGCGTAGGTGGTTGCACACAATTGATTTTACCTACATTTATACAAATGCATTAAGTTGAACTAAAATTGATTTAGTTCAACTTAATGCATTTGCTTAAATGTAGGTAAAATCAATTGTGTGCAACCACTTACGATAAAAAAAATTGATTAAATTCAACGAATCATTTTTTTCAGTGTGTCAAATAACTTAAAAATGTACCTGATTTAGAATTTATAAATAAATAAACAAATAAATAAATAAACATGACTATGAAAGATTTGCCAGCATCTATAGCAGGTAATAAATCTTCTAGTGAACCTTTGTATGCATAAAATCTCCACCCTTGGCGCCGTCTTTCTGTTTTCTTTCCTTCATTGAGCCCAAAAGGGATCAAACCCTTCAGATCCTTTAGAAACAATAATGGGACAATCTGAGTGTGCTTTATTTGCTCGTCTGATAATCAAAAGTGTCTGGCGGGCTTTGAGATCACGTATTCTTCAATAGTGGGACTGATCAACTTAATCTCAAGCAAAGCAGCTGATAAACCAGATCAACTATGCGTAATGATCCCGTTTGGGTGGGTGAATAGATCCAAGAGCCGGCAGTTATCTCCATCAGTAGTTGTTCTCCGCAGACTACTGTCTCCAAACTCGTGTAGTGTTTCTAAAACAGCCCATTAACCTCTACCTGCCACTTCAAAAGAGCCGCATGCTTTGATACCAATACCTGCTGAAGAGGGGTAAACAAGAGCTGAATTACACACGTTTGCAGACATTAAGTGTGTGTGAGAGAGACGCTTGTGTTTGTGACAGAGAGAGAGAGACAGACGCATTTTCACTAAAGTTTTGTTCTATTGTTCTATCAGAGAAACTGACAAACAAACAATGAATAAATAAACAAACAAGCTGGTTTGACACAATCATTTTTATTCTATAGACAAAAACAAAAAACAACAAACAAAAAACCATTTGTGCTTATTTTTGAAGCAGTAAACATAAATAAATATATTTAAAAAAATATTTTCTTACTATGGAATGTTTCAGCTTGTGTTTTGTTGTGCTGGAACTGCATGTAAACAAACTAATAAATGACACATTACCTAAAAAAATACCTGATTTAGAACTTAAATATATAAATACATAAATGACACAATTCGAAAAAGCCTAATTTAGAACTTAAATAAATAAATACATACATACATACATACATTTAAAATAAATAAATGACAAAACTAAAAATATGATTTAGAACTTAAATAAATAAATGACACAACCTAAAAAATACCTGATTTAACTCAAATAAATAAGTAAATGATTTAAAACTGAAATAAATAAATACATACATAAATTACACATACCCCCCCCCCAAAAAAAAAACTGATTTAGAAATTAAATAAATACATACATAACACATAACTGAAAGAAAAAAAACTGATTTAGAAATTAAATAAATAAATACATAACACATAACTAAAAAAAAAAAAAACTGATTTAGAAATTAAATAAATAAATGACACACAACCTAAGAAAATACCTGATTTAGAACTTAAACAAAGTTAAAAAAAAATACACATAAGAACTTAAATAAATACATAAATGAACAAACAAACAAACAAACTGGATGTCCTTTTTGGATGTTGTTTATTTTCCCCAATTTGTTGATCATTTCTGAAAGAAAGAAAGAGAAAGAAAGAAAGAAAGAAAGAAAGAAAGAAAGAAAGAAAGAAAGAAAGAAAGAAAGAAAGTTAGTTTTATGTTTTTTATGTGGATTTATCTTTGTGGACATTATACGATGATGCTTTTTCAATCAGTTTGAAGAGATTTTCATTGGTTTCTCATGAAGAACTAAAACTATTGAACTTTTAAGATTCCCAAATATTGCTGTTGGTTATGACTTCCATGACTCAGCCTCTGTTTTTAACCTTGAACTTCCTCCATCAGACTCCTTCTAGCGTGTACATATATGAAATCCCACACACACACACACACACACACCTCAGCGAGGAGACGGGATCAGAGATGGTTTTAGGGAGGGGATTACATCTCCAGACTTACTGGTGCCAGGAGTTAATGGGTTCACTCAAGGCCGATTGAGACGTCTTCATTACCACACTTGTGAAAACTGAAGGGGTGGAGATCAGGACAGGGGAGGATGTTTCCTTTGATCCGGGCCAACTGAATTGTAAATGAGCTGGGATTAGCCCTATAAATACTTGAGCCTCGTGCTGGAGGTGTTGATCAGTGAACCCAAAGCCACACTTATCAGAACACAAACACAGATCTGACTCGCTCAGTCACAGCACTTCTGGAAACTCACCCTAAAGAAGAACAACTGCATTACCTTGTTTGAAACCGGATATTTGTCTTTTCTTTGCTGGATTTGGAGCCGTTCTCGGAGATGAAGGGGCATTTTTCCATCGAGTGGCTTTCTCAGAGCAGCCAGGCCTTGTGCAGCTCGGCATCATCCACACATCCCTCAAACTCTTGGGACGGCCCGAGCACCTCCGGCACGGCATCCGAGAGCCTTCCCGGCTTCTACAGCAGATGGAGACCGGAAAACACGGAGGCTCAGGAGAAACGTACGGAGCCAGCACAGCCGGGAAACAGTTTGCTGTGTGCATCTACGCAAGAGACCGAGTCAAGTGACAACAATATCATCCAGCAACACACTCACGGTAAAATGCTTTTCTAATAATCCAAGAGTATTCTTCTATGCATTTTTTTCATGATTTAATATTGTTATTTTATATTGTTTTTCATAGAATTAACAGTAAAATCGTATATACAATTTAAATTATAAAGCTTTTTTTAAAATAGAAAAACAGTTCTAAACAGTTCAGATCTAAAATACCAACACTTTATTTTATATTTAATTTAATTAACTTGTTTTTTATTTAATTATTTGATGTAACGATTCTCCATACATTTCTCCTGATTCTCCATGCTTTCTGATTCTCCATGCTTTTCTTCATGTTATAGTTACAGTAGATAAAAGTAAAAAGTAAGGAATAAAAGACATTTTAAAATATATTTAAATAATGATTTAATGTAAAATTCTAAAACACTATTGTTATATTTTTTGTATTGAATTAGTAGTTAAAAAAGTCGAAATATTCTTTAACATGGTAATAATGGTTAAAAGTACTATTAAAATATTTTTTTCAAGTCATTTTGTTAGTATCTTATTTTAAAAATATATATTTGAATGCTTACAGCAAATCAACAGTTTACATACGATCTACGTTAATCTAATTTTGTGATTTTTTCCTACATTTTCTTCTATTTATTTTTCATTTGAGCATTTTCAATTTAAATGCAAATGTATCATTTTTCTTTCCCTCTTGCAAAGTTGTTTTTTGAGACCTGATGTGTATATGAATCTGTGTTTGTTTTCTCCTAGCGTCAGAGGCCGGTTTCAGCAGCAGCACGGAGGAGGAGGAGACGTCCGGGTACGAGAGCGAGGGGGGCCGTTCTCTGTCACCTGGGGCCCTCAAAGAACCGGCTGCATCTGCATCTCCCTCTACTGGCCGCAGACCCCGAACAGCGTTCACCGCCGAGCAGATCAACAGCCTGGAGAAAGCCTTCAAGAGGAACGCTTATCTGGGAGCCCAGGACAAAGCTGAGCTCTGCAAAAGACTGAATCTGTCTGATAAACAGGTATGAGGTTGATTTATTGTTTTGGTAACACAGTAAGGTTACATTTGTTAACATTAGTTAACTACATTAGTGACTAACAATGAAAAATACTTCTTAAGCATTTATTAATCTCAGGGTATGTTAACACAACAACGGTGTAGTAAAAAACTTTTACTTTTGCCTTTTTGAGAAGTTTTGCGTACAGACGACATTGTAAAAACAGATTTGCAAAAACGACTAAAAACGCTGTATTATGCATGCCAGGCCAGTAGATGGCGCTGTCACTGTAAAGAAACACTATGTGCCACAAATTCCTGTTTTTGTAGTTTACATTGGACCGATATTGGAATCTCTTTGAATCCCGTTTTTGTTTTGAGGCTCCCAAAACATCATTATCGTATAAATGAACAGCTAAAACACATTTTAGTTCAAAACGCTGTCGTGTAAACGGCCCCTTTGTTAATGTTAATTTAAACATTCACTTCTGTATCAACAAAAGTTGTATTGTGTTAACATTAGTTAATGCACTGTGAACTTATGGGCCAATTAAACATCACCATTTTAAGCTAAAAAATTAACTTTTTAAACGGGATTCAAAGTGAAAGTTTTCAAATCGCCTCCATGTAAACTACAAAAACGCGAATTTGTGAAAATGGTGAGGTCATGCGCATGCGTATTACAGTCTATAGGCACATAGTGTTTCTTTACAAAGTGACATCGCCATCTACTGGCCAGCCATGCATAATACAGCCTCTTTAGTCGTTTTTGGGATGCATGTGAACGGGATCGTTTCGAAAACGTTGTCATCTGAAAAAAGCAAAGGAAAAACTTTTCCATTTTTAGTAACCTACATCGTTGTCGTGTAAACGTGCATGAACAAACAACATAGAATTGTATTTGTATTATCTAACATTAAAAAAATAAACCTTTTAGTAAAGGGCTACCATATTATTTAACGGAACAGCTATGTTTATTAACTAATATATTAACAAAGATTAACTATCTGTTAGTTCGCAAACAAAACAAAAAATAACAAACAAAACAAACAAAAAATAGATTTTCAATAATGTGATTTAAGTGCTTCAACTTGTTGATATGCAAAATATGACCTTACCTTATGCTTCTCTCCATCAGATCAGAAACTGGTTCCAGAACCGACGCATGAAGCTGAAACGCACCGTCCAGGACAGCCTCGCTCACGCCTGCCAGGCTAAGGTGGCCTCGCATATGATGCATTACTCCGATCTGCACGGTTTCCGAGCCGCTCCGTATCCCAGCTTCTACGCGGGGGTCCAGGAGAGCGCGACACCGTACGGCTCCGGGTTCCACTACGGTCCTGCCACCTCCGGAGGCCTGCCAAGCCTGCCTGTGGACGCCCTGTATCAGTACAGCCAAATACAGAGCCTTCCCGTCCATCCCAGCAACCCCTCCATGATGACCCCGTACCCGCCGTACCACTCTCACTACTACAGCACACAGTGAGAGGAGAGGCCGCCAGCAAACCCGCCATTTCTGCCTGTTACTGTTAGTCAAGGCTTTGTTTACATCTTTGCATTTGTGAATACAGGGTGAAGTGCAATAACAAATGTGATTTTTTAAAGTTTTTTTGTTTTGAAGAATTATTTAAATATGTTTGTAAATCTTGAAAAATGTCTATGTGTACAAGAGGAGTGTATAAATAAATCTTTTTCTATTTGACTGCACCGCTTATGTTTTCTTTCGAAGGTTGTAAAGTGCTTAATTACTATACTAACTTTTTCTTTTTTTAAAAAAGAAGAAATTAATACTTTTATTTAGCGAGGATGCAATAAATTGATTTAAAAGTGACATCAAAGACATTTATAATCTTACATAATATTTTTTATTGCAACTAAATGCTGTTCTTTTGAAGTTTGTTCAAAAGAATCAAAGAATCCTGAAAAAATGCATCATGGTTTTCACAAAAATATTAAGCAGCAGAACTGTTTTTAACATTGACAATAATCAGAAATGTTTCTTGAGCAGCAAATCATCATATTAGAATGATGTCTGAAGGATCATGTGACTGAAGACTGGAGTAATGATCATGAAAATTCAGCTTTGATAACAGGGATAAATTACATTTTTAAATGTTTTCAAAGAGAAAAGAGTTATTTTAAATTCTAATACTTTAAAATCCCTTGTTGAGCAGGACTCCTTTTAAAAACATTCCACAAACTTTTGGACACACGTGTATATATCAGTTATACTGAATTAAAACGAAACATTTAATCTTACTTATTCCTTACAATTATTATTATATAATTATACCATCAAAATACAGATAATATATTTTGTCATGTCATTATGACAAATAGTTCCTCTAATGAAAATTTTTTTTTTCTCTATCCTGCACATTCTAAAGTTACGTTACTGTCGAACATATATGGCTACAACCTTTTGTTAAATAGTTAAAGAAACGTTTAGCTGATTATCAACTATAGTCAAATGTAAAACTATAAAAATAGGGGGGACTTTAATACTTTCAACTGAGGTCATTTAAAATGTTTTTAAGAGTAAAATTGACAGCCCACCCTGAGATAATTTCCATGTACTTTTTGTTTCAAAAGATATATACAATGGGAATATAGCTGGAAAAATGTTTCTATACATTTATTCACATCATCCCTTATGTCAGATCCAAGAATGACTATTATCAGCCTACATTTTTAGGCCGGTCTGCCTCAGTGGTCTAACAGCAGTCGTCAATGTCACAATGATTGAGATGGCCAATCAAAGCAAAGAAGACAGGGTTTACCGTTTACAGAAGTAGAGTCAACGCAACACTTTAGTTTTAATGGTGAAAGAGTGCATGGGAAGACGCAAGTAGCTAAATATTTAACATTTGACAACTGTTTTACTGTAGAAACGAAATGAAACAACCAACAATGTGATGGAAAGTTGAAACTACTGAACTAAATATGCTATAATTTTCCATGAATTATGTAATTAGTAACTGAATGCAAGGAGACAAGAAACATTGTTTTAGACATAAAGAGTGAATGTGTGCATATTTTAAAATAAAAGGATAATTTGCAGTCTTGGTATCAGGATTCAATCACTATATCTCTTGCAGCAATTAGCACAGCGTACAGCTAATAAAAGGATTATGCATTAAATGAAAATCACAGAAAAGCAAATCATTTAGAAAAAAAAAAGTATTTTATTGTATAAAACAGACTTTAAAAAGCCAAAAATGAAACCCACACCTCAGAACAGCCCATCTCTTAACCCAACTAAACAAAAGGCAGGATTAGTTTTCCTTTTTCCCCAGAACACGTAACAACCCCCCCATTATAATCATGGATACAGTACGTCAAACTCTAACCTCTGTTATGTTAAACTACACTTACCAAACATAACCAAACAAATGAGGAAACAACAAAAACAACTGCTTTCTCAACGCTGATTGCTGTTGCTATACAAAGACAGAGTCGAACATCAATCCATCTTATACAGTTTTCTGCTGGCCCTTCTTTCCGATCAGAGACTTATGGATGTGTGGAATCACACCTGTAGGGAAAGACGGAAACAAATGGAATTAAAATAATACCAGTCTTACAACTAAAACAGCATCAGTGTTCATTTGTGTTTTACAAATCACACCACACTTGAAAAATCACATTACGCAAACAAAACTCACCTCCGCCAGCAATGGTAGCTTTGATAAGCGAGTCCAACTCCTCATCACCACGAATGGCCAGCTGTAAATGCCTTGGGGTGATACGCTTCACCTTCAGATCCTTGGAGGCATTTCCAGCCAACTCCAACACCTGCCAATATGACAATCACTGGGTTTGCATTTGCTTTACAGATGCACTAGAGACGATCCATGTATAGCAGAAGAATCACAGCCAGCCAACTATGACATCCAACAGGCTTGTTTAACAAACGGTGCCAAAATAAATCCATTACCTCAGCAGTCAGGTACTCCAAGATGGCTGCGCTGTACACGGCTGCTGTGGCTCCAACACGACCATGGCTGGTGGTTCGGGTCTTCAGGTGCCTGTGGATACGGCCTACAGGGAACTGAATCGCATAAACCAAAGAAACGGTCAACATCATACGGTTAAATTTAACATCAATCCATTTTTTTTCTCTCTGGTAAAGGAATCCATACCTGCAGACCAGCTCTCTGTGATCTGGAGATTGCTTTCGCCTTGGCTTTCCCGCTGTCCTTTCCAGCCTTTCCTCCTGCCTGCGGAAGCACAAGAAAAAGGATTTATTACTCAAATGTCCCACCAAGGCTCATTGAATTTACATTGTGCTCAATGTAAATGAGGCATGTCTTCTTCAGAACAAAGCAACATCTGGTGAATCGGATCATTTTGTGAGTTATGTAGGCAATGTATATTGTTATAGACCATTTTCAATAGTGAAGTGATAAAATATACAAAAAAAAGATTAGTAACTTAATCATTTTTGCTCGGAGTTCTTAAAAATAGCTTGAGCTTTTTTAAGTTTATACGACTAAGCTACAGCAAACAACATAAGAAAATGGCTTAAAGGTTTGACTTTTCTTTATAAACACTACGTTATCTCTACTCTACGAACTTAAAAATATAGATATATTCCACCAGCCAGAGTCATAATGCGTTTATGCGCTAAATTTAGTTTAAAGCCAGGAAACTTTGTCCTGCATTCCAAATATTACATTTACACACACATTTTCCGGCTTTTTGATTCCTTTTAAGAACAATACACCAAATTCACTTTATTCCCGTGGTCGGCGCTCTCTTACCAAAACACTGCAACCCACAAACACTACGAGCTTATTAAAAGCCATCACGTGCACAGAATTAAAGCACTGCACAGATACGGTTTATACAGTACACATCGGTCCGAGCTTAGATTTATTCGAGAATTTAGACAATTAAAAACTTATCTTACCATATCGTCAGACGAGCTTCTTCTCTTTTCGCTTGAAACGGAGGGAAAACACAATGATGCCCACTTCAGCGATAGCGCGCTACGGTTCAGCGTTATAACCAATCAGCGAGCTCCGTCTTGGTTTGAAATGGTGATTTCGTCCAATCACAGAACGTTTCACTATGTGGGTGTTTTTTAGTTCTCTTTTTTTTTCCACCGACCACCAGCACACTAGACTAGTGTTGTGCGCATGCGTGCCGCCGTCATCTTACATTACATTAAAATCGATTAAACTATTATTTTGAAGTGTTGGTAATGTTTCGATCACAATAAAATATATAGAAGACTAATAACATGTCTGATATCTAGTGTAGCCTATGGTGTTTTCAATACAATGCAAAACAAATAAATATTGAGGATGTGTTGTATTTTACTTTATTAAAAATGTGTTGTCTTTTACTATATCTCTTGCAGCAATTAGCACAGCATAAAGCTAATAGGAGGAGCTCTTTCTTATCAGCTCTTCCTTCTCAACACCCCTAAAGGCTAAAATGGTAAAAGTGCCCTCGTGAGTTTCTTTCATTTTGTCGATTTTGACGACCACTGTGATGTTTTAGCTACTAATAGACAACAGGCAACTTAATAAAACAAACAGGTTTTTAATTTCCCCTCTTTGCAATACTAGAAAACGGAGCAAGTGAGGAACACAGTTTGTTTGTCCTTTGTATTTTCTTATTATTTAATGGCTCTTCCTCTTCATCCAAGTCTTCCTCTTTCAGTTCTTCTTTCCATCATTCACAGGATGATCAGAGTTGTGGGAGTTTGTCTCTGTTAATATTTGACCAGCTGTTAAATGCCCATAGAAGAGTGTTTCTAAGTGTTTACAGTGTTTATATCCAGCATATCATTTTTTAATGTTTTCTTTTATGCAGGCCCTTTAGGCCATTCAAAACACGGAGTGTGCATGGATGAGCGGCATGTAATAAATGGAATAATTAGTGGATTATTTAAGAATTAATCAAAATAACTTTTGAGACAAATGAAATATGTTTTGCTCATCTTGATTACTATAACATTCAGTATTTGTTTTATACTATAATTATGTTAATATGATTTATTGGCATAACTAAAGCACATAAGAACAGTGTTGGAAAGAGCAATAATGAAAACAATTTGCAATCATGTACAAACAAAACATTCGTCTTATTCAACCAGTTACATATTGTTTATTCTAAAGTTAAAAGCGATATAAGAGTAACAATTAATCATGTGTGCAACACTTTTTTACTATATTCAATGCCACGAAAACATCAGGCCTATTACTCACATTGTCACATTAACATTAGCTGCCAGGAAATAAAAAAATACATAAAAAAATTACATAAATTCCAGTGCTCTTAAAGCATTACATGTTTTTAGCACTTTTATGTTTTTAGTTTGTTCCAAAAGTCAAAAGTCCACTCCTTTTTTTAAGGTAGTTTCCTAATAAAACAAATGTTGTTCTTTACATTGCAAATTGTCATTCTTATAAAAAAAAAATCACATTTCTATCATATACTATTACGTTTACATTTTCTATTAATAATGTTTTCTAAATCTTACAGTGAAAAAACAGATGCAATATAGATTCTTTACTGCACAGAAATGCACCTAAATGAAATATTAAGCTTAAATCTTTCCAAAACATGCTTAGCAGGATACATTCTGTGAAGTTGCCTATCTTGTAAAACACTTCCTTAATTTTGTTATTTACACAAAACTTATTTAGCAATTTCCATGCTTTGACCCAAGAGATACAGAATAAAGACCAAAAGAATCTTGCTGCAGGAAAAGACACAGAACAAAGAGCATTTCTTATATCCTCATTATTGCTATTTTTACTATTATTAAAACACCAACATTATTAATGAAAATGTTACCCAAAGATGTTCCATGTTGATTTCCACTGAATTAGAGTTATTTAAGGGTAACATCACACTCTTTGGAATCATGTCAAGAACAATAGCAAACTCTATAGTTTAACTAAGTGAATTTTTTGTAGAAATTCAGTATATGATAACAAATATCCATTGGAATTGACCAATTGTCTTACTAAAATAATCTCTTTTCATTGAATCAAGTGTGGTAGAATAGGGATTTGTTTTAAATGATATATCTTTGTTATTCCATATGAAATAATTGTGAAAAATTGTGCTTATATCCCAATGTATGCTGATGAAAAATGAATAAGAAACCTAGAAAAAGTGTCAGCTTGGCTTGATGCCTCTAAAAAGTCTATGTTTACTAAAAAGTCTAGAATCCTTAAACATTAGAATTAAAGATGAGGTATTGAAGGTATCAGAGGAAAAATACCTTGGCATGATTTTAGATTCTCAGTTCAATTTTAAAAGTCATGTGAAAAAGATACGTAAAACGATTAAGGCAAATTTTTCTACCTTCAAAATAATAAGAAACTGTTTAACATATGATCATGCCCTTTTGGTTTTAAACTCGATGATATTATCACACATGTCCTATGGATTTACATGTCTTTACAACAGAGCCTTGAATATTTAGAAAGCAAAAAAGATACCATCGTTGTCAGATCTTATGTAAATACAAGATTTTAAGCTTTGCTCATTTTGTCTTTCTCCACTAAAGTTTGTGTTTAAAAGTCTAAGTGCCTATGTGAAAGTGTTGATAGATTGCATGGGTGCAGCAGATCCACGAGAGCGGCTTCTAAAAAAAGTGGAAATTGTAAAATGTCACTGTCCTCTCAGTGAAAGGTGTAAAATTATGGAATTCATTACCTGATTATTTAAAATCTGCTGCAAGGTTTAATTTTTTTTTTTTAAAGCCACTAAGTTTATATAGGTGTGTGACCCCCCCCCCCCCCCCACACACACACACACACACAAACACATTGTGAATATGAATTTTCATTTAGATGTTTCCCTCAAAAAAAAAAAAAAAAAAAAAAAATTCACATTGTATGGGTTATGCATCCTTTGGATCTGTTCTTAGTAGTATTCCTTTATTTTTTGAAACGTGAGTGTGTGAAATATGGCATATAGAAATGGACAGACTCTGCATGTGAAACATAAAAGTTATTTTACTTCAGATATGGTATGAAGTTTAATGTTGTTATTAAAATCCCTAAAGGCCATTCAAAACACTGAGTGTGCATGGATGAGCGGCAGAGTAATAAATGGAATAATTAGTGGATTATTTAAGAATTATTTATTATTTAAGTGGATGCTGCAAGTTTTAATATTTTTTAAAAAGCCACTAAGTCTTGGTTAATGCAGCAACAAACTTGCACTCATGTTTAGTTTTCTTTTTTCCCCCTTTTGTTCTTTTTTCTTTCCATTTTTCTCTTTGGATTTCTTTGCTGTTGTAAGTGTAATTTATAAAAGCCCTTCTAGGGAAAAGTGTTGCAAATTAGCTTTAGCTACAGGCACACTGAGACACGCATTGGATGGCTGTTGTCACAGTTTTATCTATGCCTATTATATCTGTCTCTATACAAATAAAACATAAAAAATAAAAAATTCCCTGCTTCATGCGCGCAACACACTGACCTCGGGAATTAAACCCCGACGTCACGGTTGACGTCATCGCGCACGTGATGGCGGAAGTTCAGCAGCGGATCTACAGTCAGCCTTTACGTCATTTCGTAAATAGCTCATAAACCAAGGGTGGAAAAACGGCTGATCCTGGGTCAGATCTTAAAAGGGAAAACGCAGAAAAATATGTATATGTATTTATAGGTATATGTGTATATGTATAGGCTGCGTGCTGCACTTTATAAAATTGCTACGTTGATTAAGACAGATTATCGTAGCCTATACGTTTTGTATGAATATTAATACAGATGAAATATGAGTAATGCATCTGTCACGTCCATATTTATATATTTTTCTGTACAATAGTCAATAATACAATAGTGTTCTGCACAAAACTCCAATAACATCTTGTTGAATGTTTTATTCTATTTTTATATTGATTTTATATTTTTTAAGTACGTCAACGGCACGTCATATTTGCATTTATTTTCTTCTCTGATGCTTTTACTGCATTGCATATGCATTGGCAAAACAAAGCAATTGAATAATTTGAAAAAAAATAATGTTGTATTTCTTAGTTCTCCTTCAAAGCTTCAGCTGAGCTCCAGAAGGACAGGAAATGCCTGCACACGAAGAGGAAATGTCTCTGACCAATGGAGCGCGCGCGCACCTCCCTCGTGCTGCGAATGACAAGCGCGCGGACCTATGAGTGACCCCGCGGGCACGCGCCGCCTGTTATTGGCAGATGTGAGGCCAATGCTGTGGAGCGTGCGTGCGTGAGTGCGTGCTGGAGCAGCGCAGAGAGGAGCGTTTCTCTGAGAGAGAAGTTGGCTGGAGGTGCTGAAGATGGCGGATGGAGACAGTGGGAGCGAGCGCGGTGGCAGTAGCGGCGGCCCTCAGCACTTCCAGCGGGAGCAGGAGACGCAGGAGCTGGCGTCCAAGCGCCTGGACATCCAGAACAAACGCTTCTACCTGGACGTCAAGCAGAACGCGAAGGGACGCTTCATCAAGATAGCGGAGGTGGGCGCTGGTGGCTCCAAGAGCCGCCTGACTCTCTCCATGTCCGTGGCGGCCGAGTTCCGCGACTACCTCGGGGATTTCATCGAGCACTACGCCCAGCTGGGGCCAAGCAGCCCGGAACAGATCGCGCAATCGTCCAGTGGTGAGGACGGCGGCCCGCGGCGTGCGCTCAAGAGCGAGTTCTTGGTGCGCGAGAACCGTAAATACTACCTCGACTTGAAGGAGAACCAGCGCGGGAGGTTCCTGCGCATCCGCCAGACCGTTAACCGAGGTCCGGGCTTCGGCGTCGGTGGAGGAGGCGGTCCCGGAGGAAGCGTGCAGACCGGCCAGACCATCGCGCTCCCGGCGCAAGGCTTAATCGAGTTCCGAGACGCCCTGGCCAAGCTCATCGACGACTACGGCGGGGAGGACGAGGAGCTGAGCGGGGGGCACGGGGCCGCGGGGGGCTACGGCGAGCTTCCCGAGGGCACCTCCATCATGGTGGACTCCAAGAGGTTCTTTTTCGACGTGGGTTCCAACAAGTACGGCGTGTTCCTGCGGGTCAGCGAGGTCAAGCCCAGTTACAGGAACTCCATCACCATCCCCTTCAAGGCCTGGGGGAAGTTCGGAGGAGCTTTCTGCCGCTACGCCGAGGAGATGAAGGAGATCCAGGAGAGACACCGGGATAAGATGTACGAGAGGAGAGAGGAGTCCGAGGGCGAGGACGTGGACGACGACTGACTTGCAGCTTCGCCAGGAGATGACCACACGTGTGAAGCGAGAAGTGCATGAACTGAACTCAAATAGCCTACTAAAATATTCATGGGACAGAAAACTAGATCTGTGAAGTTTCAATGTGGTGAGGGTTTGGGGAGGGGGGTTGTCTGTATCGAAGCCATGGGGCGAAGGATGTCTCGTTGGGTATGACTTATTCCCGATGCTGCCCTGTCCTGTTAAACCAGCAAGTTTAATTGTCTTAGCTAACAATTAAACTTTTGTTACATCAACGCCGAGGCTGCTGAATTTCAAAAGCGGCCTGAATGCGATAATACCAGGCTGTAAGGGTTCATACTGTCCAACATGTTTTTAGAGGGGAGAAATTGAGTATAGCCTATATATATAGTGTCACTGGTATTCATGGTGTGTTTCCAGGCAGCATGGGACTATCAAAACGTTGCATCAGAAGTTGTGTTCTCAGATTATTTTATTTCTTTCTTTTACAGACAGAAGTTCCCTAAGTTATTGTTTTACGGTTTTCGTTCTTGCATCAACGTGACTTTTATGGTTTGGCCAATTTGAGTGATGAAAAGTTTTAAATTCAGATTTGGAGGGGAACGTTTTGGCCCCTGATTTTGTGTTGACATGTCTCAGCTGTTCACAGCCAGAGACTTTTTAAATCAGAAGTCGTAATCTGTAAACCAGTGACTTCCTTGAGGCGTTAGTAATGGAAATTGATGCTTTATGCACATCATCCAACCGGTGTTATAAGATAACATTATGGACCGGTGGGATGTTTTGGTTTTGGGGTCAACATACAAAGAGCTTTGTCTTTTTCTAACTTGGGTCCAAGTCCCCTCTGAATATTTAAGGATAGATTGCTTAAAGGACAGAGCAACACGGACGAGTGTATTTTCACCCCCGTCCCCTTTTGCGTTGTCATTTTTTTTTTTTTAATGTAAGATTGATCTTTATGAGAATAAGTAAACAAACCAGCATATTTTTGAATACACAGTAAAAAAAAAATATATATAGCCTAAACTACCGAATTATTAAGGCTCAAGAAGCTAATTTTGTACAAAAGAAAACTTAAGCTGGGATTGAAATATTGGATTTGTTTTGTAGAAGAGTATAGCATCATATATGAGATTATCCTTGCGAAACATCACTCCTCCCACAAACCCCTTTGAGTTTACAGCACGCATACGGTGATTAATATCAATATCAAACGTCTTTCCGGTGGCAGCGTGCGTCCATTTCTGTGCATGCCCGTCCCCGCATTTGCCTTTTTATTTAATTTATTGCTTTCTCTTGCGTAGTAACTGCAGTTATATTAATGCAATATTTTTCTTTAGCCTTTCACCAAAAATATTATAAGAATAACCAAGTAGACCAGTGGGTTATGATGGAGAAAGATAGTTAATGTTGAGAATATTTCATCCGTGCACTTTAGCAAAAACATAAACTGCGATATGCTTGTATCCACGGTGAAGAATTGAAAAAAGAAGAAAAGAAAAAAAATCCCTTCATGGGTGCAACAGTGTTTTTGTGCTGGTGTGTAAAGCCTCCTTTAACCTTCCATACTGTTTTGTGTTAATGGCAGCTGTTGAAGTCATGTGTACTGCTGTGATCCTTTCAAGACGAATTGCAATCGATAGTTTGTTATGAAATATGAAATATTCTCCCACACTTATATCTATAGGCTGCGTGATTGTTATGGGATGCGCTTTCACTGCAGCAGCTGTTTCTCCTCAACGGTGAGCTGACTAGGCAGGCCGGCTATTTTAATGCGAGAAGCGTGGAGAGGGTGAGCATTCCTGCTGGCCGTGGATTCAGCTGTGCCGTTTGCTCTGAAGTGCGTTTACGCACAAGGGCCCGATTGTTGAGCCGCTGCAAACGTTATTACATCAGCAGACTGTGCATGTGATGGGGAGCCGCAGCCGTATAGTAGAGAGAGTGATGTTGTGGCGTTCAGCATAGTGTGTTCTGCGACTACCCTTCTGAAACAGGCCCCAATTTGGCAGCCGAGCCCGAACGGCAATAGAAAGCGTGACACAGCAGCTGTTGGCAGGACATTCTTGCGTTCCCCTCCCCTCGCCCCTCCTCAGCTGCTGTTCGGGTCGCTAAACTGAGCGTTTGCAGACGGGAGGCACCATTCGGGACTCGTTTTACAAACTCGCTGTCGGAAGGAGATTTGCCATGTTCTTGCTGGCGTGTCTAAATCAGCACCATTTGTGGATCACGTGTGCATTCATTTTGATTGTATGACCCATCTGTACTACTAGCGAAGTGAATGTGTCATGTTGAAGAACCAAGATGGTTGACTAATATGTTGTTTTAAAAAATGACCAACAAAAAGCCATTTTTTCCTTCACTTTATGATGTAGGCTATACATGCATTAAATCCCTCTAGGCTGCTAAATGTTAAAGTGGAGTATCGCAAAGTATCGCAGCACTTTTTTTTCTTTTCTGTAATGACCTGTCCATTTAACATCTGGAATTGGGCACACATCTTTCGCAAAACACCAGAAATGGACTTTCTTTCGACTGAACTTGGCTGCGTTTATTTCAAATGTGTACTTGGGATACATCGTACTATAAAGATTTGTGTTTAGTTTCCACCTTAATGTCACTTAAAAAAGAAAAAAAAAAGAAAAAGAAAAAAAAGAATAGGGACAGGAAGCAATACTCATCCATAGGGATGAGATTATGAGTTCATTTCCTGTCAGGCTCCTAGCCGACTCGCAATTGGCCGATTTGTCTTCCTGTTTCCTGAGGTTGGGATTTGTGCAAAGTTCTATGGGGCGTCCGCATACTTTTCAAATGAACAACAATACCTCTGTTCCACTGTACGAAAGATTGGAAAACTTCTGAAAGAATGTGTTATTTCAGGCGACTCACCCGAGCTCTTAACAGCATCCATGTGTCAACCACTGTTTTTTTATTTTGGACACCGTACGCACAAGAGCAGCAATTCATAGAACAATCTTTATTGAAAGGTAGCTATTTTTCCAATATATCTTGTGTTTTCAGCAGAGATATTAACGTCGGAATGCCCTTTAAACTCAGGTTCTTGGCGTTCTCAGTATATATATTTTGTATCTGTTACTTGATCCTGAAGTTACAGAGCGAGTTCACAGCTACTGCAGGACACTGTCAAGAGCTCAGGTCTCAGATACTCAAAGTATCTCCACCCATCCCATCAAGCCCCGTCCCGCGCTAGACTGCCTCTCAAGAACCGGCAGCCTTACGTTTTTCCCATGGCTGAACTTTTTTTTTTTTTTTTTTTTTTCTCTTGAAATTTACAAGTCTATATTTAGAAAATGCTATGTATGTTTGTAACAGAATAAAGGAAATTATAAATGATGGAAAGCATAATACTGGCCTGGTGTCGTTGTGTTGATGTACATTGGTTGCATGTTCAGTGTTATTTTAGTAATATTTATACAGTATTATATTTTTATTAATATTTTGAATTGGCTTTCATTTTAATATTTTCAGTTTGTGTTCATTTTAATTACATTTTTAGTACATTTGTTGTTGTTTTTATAAATATTACTGTTTAGGTTTATTTTTGTTTATTTTATTTTTAATTTAGTTTGTTTAGTTCAACTTACCTTAAGTTTATTGCCAAGGTAACATTTCTAATTTTTGTTAAAAGTGTTAATATTTATATTTTATTTCAATTAACAAACATGTTTTGATAGTTTTAGTTCAATATGAAAAACTGTACCTATTTACTTCCTTAAAGTAAATGATAAAACCATTTGTCTAATAATAATAATAATAATAATCTTTAATCAAAATGTAATGACTTTTGTTTCAGAGTCCCACCTCTGAAATGACTGCTATTATTGGATGATGTCATGAATCCCTATTATTTTTCAGCTGCTCCCTCCAAGTATCTCCATTCCGGAATGTAAGTCCCACTTTTTTTAATGATCCAGTCAGTCAGTTTAACTCTGAAATAACATGGCATTAAAGGAGTAAAATGGGTTGAAAGCACTATTTTAAATTTAAAATTGAGCATTTATCTTTTCTAAGTATAAGTTTGTGCTTGTAAACAATTCATTAGTGCATCTTATTCTAAAATTACTTGATTGATGTCAGCACATACTTGGGATTAATATTAATATTAAATAGCAGTTTAGTCATTAAGCTAGGCTACTTAATGCAGGTTAATGCAGTAATTTATTGCAATTTAATTCCATTTAATGTGTTATTAATTACTGCACAAAAGCAAATAATAGATTTTCTTTAAAAAAACACACAAAAAACATTATTTGTGGCATACATTCTTGTTTTTGAGGGTAAACTTGACCTTCATCTTCCACATGGCCCCCAAAAAGCCATTCCGTCGTACATTTAGTCAAATATCTTCTTTTATTCATAATATGTCACATAACTATGTTTGGGGTCCGTAAGATGTTTAAATGTTTTTGCATGAAATAAGTCTCTAATGCTCACCAAGACTGTATTTATTTGACCAAAAATACAGTAAAATTTAAATATTGTGAAATATTATTAAAATAAAAAACCTTTTTTTTTAGCTTAATATGTTTTAAAATGTAATTTATTCTTGTGATGCTAAGCTGAATTTTCAGCATCATTACTGTGTCACATGATCCTTCAGAAATCATTATAATATGATGATTTGCTGCTCAAGAAACATTTCTGATTATCAATGTTGAAATTCATATTTCATATTCATATTTGTTGTTGAATCCATGATACATTATTTCAAGATTCTTTGATAAATATAGAAAGTTCAAACAACAGCACTTATTTTATATGTAAATGATCATTCAAGTCATCACTGGCACTTTCAGAGGACTTTTGAATGGTAGTGTAAGTAAAACAGGTTATAAATGGTTAAATTTGACTTTAATGCATGACTTGCATAGTGTAAAAATGGCAGTGTTGCAAAGTGTAACATTACAGCACACAGATGCCCTGCGGCCTGTTTGATGACAGTCATCCTCACAGGATAGGGGTGTGCTCCCTGTCCCGGCCGACCCTTTGAAAGTGACCCCGCAGCACCTCTCCAAAATAATGGTGCATCTGTCACTGGGGCGGGCCCTTTTAAAAGGCTCTACTGTAGAGGTACTAATATGCCCTCTTCCTTTTGAAAGGGTAATAGCATTTGTACCTTTATTTCTGAGAGTGTAAGGAATTAGAGAGCGATGCCACGCTGAGGTCTCTGCCGAATCAGGCCGGGATTATTGGGAATGCAGTGAGCTCCCGCTGTGATCACACAGACATTCATTGGTCACTGAGTCGTCGCTGTCTCTCAGCATTAGATGGGACACGGTCTGTCCTTATTCTGATTTAGGTCATGGTGGGTGGAGTCGTGTGACGTCATAACAGCAAAACGCCAAAACAGTTTGAATGTAATGCAAATATGGGCAACACTTTACAATAAGGTTTCATTAGTTAACATGAACTTACAATGAACAAGACTTCCACAGCATTTATTAATCTTAATGTTCTTTTTTGTATATTTATTTATACTTGATTAAAATCAAAAGTTGTAAACATTAGTTCATGCGTTGTGAATGAACATGAACAAACAATGAAGAATTATGTTTCACTAACAAAAATATATTGCTCATTGTTAATTCATGTCAGCTAATGCATAATGAGACCATGGTTGAACGTTATGGTGGTGTATATTTTTTTTCTGTTAAAACTACATCCTTTTTCAAGATTAATAATGCTTTATAGGTTTTTCATTCAAATGTAATGGCATTTACATGTATTCATTTAGAAGACTTTTATCCAAGCGGGTATGATGAGATGTTTTTGAGCAGCTGATTGCAAAAAACATTTTGCAGAAAAAAAATGCAATTCAATTGATTTGTTTTCAAGGGATTGCAACCATGGCTCCATGCATGTCAGAGTTGTTATTAAAAGTATGTTACAAAATGTGTAATATTTGTGAACGATCTCAACAACAGGGAACATTCTCTGTACATTGGCTAACGTTCTGGCAAGGTTCTCTCAAAGTTATGAAGAAACATTCTTCCAGTAACGTTAATAGAACGTTTTTTTATTAAGTTATCTGGTCTTTGATAATGTTCTCAAAACATTAGCAAAAAACCCCAAAAAAAACATCATTAATGGGATGTTGGATGTTCATCTAACATTTTTAAAGTGTTTCAGAATGTTCAGAGAACATTCAAGAATAACAATCCCATAATGTTTGCAAAATGGAATGTTCCCTTAAAGGGACAGTTCACACAAAAATAAAAATTCTGTCATCATTCATCCACCCTCAAGTTGTTCCAAACCTGTAAAAATGTCTTCTGCTGAACACAAAATAAGATATTTTTTTGCGACTTTATATCACGCAATTCTGACTTGAACTCACAGTTACAAGTTTCTATCTCACAATTCTAAGAAAAAAGAAAAAAAAAGAGTAAAAAATCAGAGATATAAACTCGCAAATGCATGAAAAAAAGTCAGAATTGTGAGATAAAAAGTAATTACCTTTTTATTTTTTTATTCTGTGGCGGAAACAAGCTTCCATAATGGGGTCCATGACCTGTTTGGTTACCCATATTCTTCAAAATATCTTCTTTCAGCAGAAGAAATAAATTCATACAGGTTTGGAACAACTTGAGGGTGAGTAAATTATGACAGAATTTACATTTTTGGGTGAACTGTCCCTTTAACGTTCGCATAACGTCTAAATAACTTAATGGGAACGTTAGCAAAACGTTCTTAGAACACATTTTTGTTCGCTGGGAGGTTTGTCCAGTTGATTGCAGTCTCCCCTGAAACGACAAATAGTGGGCTGATTTTTTTGTGTGCGTGTGCACAATGCTTTCGACATCAGTTTGAGGTGAAGTCCTCAGAGAGCAACACACACACACACACACACACACACACACCGCTTGACTCCGTAAACGAACTGCAGCCTTTGGCAACCAGCTCGAGTTCCCCGGTGAGACGCAAGCGCACGAGAGGACAGAACGCGTAAAGAGGAGGAAGAGGAGGAGGGAGGGGGCGTTACGTGATGGGGATTCTGCGTTCGCAGGAACAAACCCTGATCCCAGCGTGCTCTGCTCTGCATGGGCTGGCACTGACAGGCTATATTTAGCTGGTGTTGCCATGTGCCCGCAATGTGAGACATACATTCTGCTGCACGCGCATGTGAGCGAGCAAACGGCCGGGGAGACAGATTATGTTTTCAATCCCTTGGAAATCAGTTGAATAATGAATAGCATTTATTTTCTCCAGTTTTTTTTTTTTTTTTATGTGTTTTTATGCAATCGGCGACAAAAATATATCATCACATTCCCTTGGATTAAATGAATAATTGTAAACGCCATTCAATTTGAATCAAAAACTTAAAGCATTAACAATCTTAGCATTTTAATATAGATTTTTTTTTTACACCATCATAAAGTTTGACCAAATAATACATATTTGCATAATTTAGGCTACAACATTAGTTGATGCGTTAGCTAACATGAATTTGCCAGATTATTTGTTTGTGTTTATGCGATCAGAATGATCTGCAACATCTTTTATGACACTGTCCTTTATGCATGGGTTCGGCTTGTGCAATTCAATGCAGCCTGCTGTGTGAACAGGGAATCGGGTTGCTGCAGTGGGACTTGTAATGGAGAGATGCAGTAATGCTCACAGGTTTACTGGAGAGCGGTTTGTGTGTGAGGGATTCTCTAGATTTGGGATAAACATCTGATTTAAATCTTTGCTCATGGAACCGCAGGACTTTTTGATCCAATCACCGAGCCGTAACCAACTGACTAATCACTCTGCTCATTCAGAATTTGAATAGATCTTTATAATAATTGAATCATCCAGGGATGTTTTTTTGATGGGCTACTCGGGAATTATTTAGGTGTTTTTTTAAGGTTTTTTTTTATCCATCTGAAAATTCGCCATTTTTTACAGATTAACCTCTTATTTAAAGGGATAGTTCACCCTAAAACGAAAATTCTGTCATCAGTTACTCACCCTCATATTGTTCCAAACCTGTATACATTTCTTTTGTGTTCTGCTGAACACAAAGGAAGATATTTGGAAGAATGTTTGTAACCAAGCAGATCTCGTCCCCCATTGACTACCATAGTCAATGGGAGGCGAGATCTGCTCAGTTACTAAAAGAAATTCATACAGGTTTGGAACAACTTAAGGGTGAGTAAATGTTGAAAGAATTTTCATTTTTGGGTGAACTATCCATTTAATGTATTTCCTGGAAATACGCATGAAATCTGGATTGGAATCTGTCATACATGACTTCAATTTTCTCACAATCATGTTTGTTTCAGGGACGAGTGCAACCAACTGGGACAAACCTCTGCTGTAAAGAACCCAGCAAGATGCCATCTGGTGGCAGGGCTTCCCTTACAAACAGCAGTGCCAGTACCATGGTATACAGTGATGGCAATATCATATTCATGTAACACCGTGTTCAACTTTACTTGGTATTCCAAGATACTTTAATGATGGTCCATGATGGATGTGTAACAACATGATTTTATTGTTAATCTCTTGGATAGAATATTAGTGTTTAGCACATCTCCACAAATAAATTAGCTTGTTGGATATCTTTATCGTGTGAATTAGGTTACGTTTTTTTGTTGCATGCACAAACGTACTTTTTAGATTAATTGTAAAAGGTATTTTTGTCATGCAAATTATGGAGGGGAGAGACCATGTATGGTTACAACACCACCAAGTCCATCTTTGTATGCTTTTTTATTTATTTATTTGTTTAAAAAGAAAGGCAGGTCAGTTGTGAAGAAAATGTTGAAAGCCAGCGGTGAGGATTCTGAGAAACTTTTGTGTTGTCTGAATGGAGCCATTCGGTAACTCAAAGGAATTGTGGGTAAAATGTGCCCTATGCCGTCTCTGGGTCCCCCACTCAACATTAATCTGTCACCGTTGTGGCTCTGATTGAGAATATTCACACACTGACATAAGCTCACACACACATTGACAGTTGTGTTGTTGTTAGACCTACATGTTCTTTACAGTCGAGTGTTCATTATAAGCATAAATACCGTTCTAATAGACTAATTTACACACACACAGACACTCCCGCGTCAAACAGAAAGTGGATTTGAGCTGTGGTCAGAGAGACATTTGGATTGATCCAATAAACCAGGTTTTTAAGCATATTGCATGGTGTGGCCGCTGTTTTTGCTGCTTTTGTCTAATTGTTTTAACCCCGGCATTGTAACAAAGACACACCATGTATTTGACATCAATTCATGAGGGCTGTGATATTCTTACAGAGGTTTGAATTGGTGCCTTTTGTTGTAAACATATGTGGGTACTTTGGATAAAAGTTTGAGCATTTTAAAAATGTTCAAAAATTCAGTGAGTTAATGATGCTGAAGCAAAAAGCCTATTCACAACCGGTTTCTCTAGTTGAGGTTCATCTTGTCTTATCTGTGACATAACTGTGTATTAAGCCTTTTCTGTTTAATCTTTTTTAAATTTTTTAATTTAGGCCAATTTATTTTTGCTTCAGTGGCATCTGTGGAAATTTATGCTACTAGTATTACTACTAATAATAAACAAAAGGTCTATTCAGGATTTTTTGTCCAACGTAAATTTATAACAAAGTGCTAATGACTGTATGTTTGTATTGTTTTAGTTTTATTAAGACTTGAGAATATGACCAATGACATACAAAAGTACAAAAAAAGGAGAGAATAAAAAACAAAAAAGAGAGAAAAAACAGCAAGATAGATATAGTATTGTATACTGCCCTACAAAGGCAAAAGACCTTAACTCACCAGAGTGTGAAACTGAGAAAAATGACTTTAAAGTTTTTTTGTTGTCCAGCCAATTGTATGATAGGTAGGACACTGAAAATTTGCCAAGTAGTTGTCATAATGAATATATTTATCTACATTAAAAAAAATTGACCTCAAACTTGACCTTTGACCCTTATTCGGAAGTTACTGCATTCTGCCTTTGCATAATCTGCAAAACAATAATGACTCATACAAAGGCAAAGTACCTTAACTTCTAATTTATTGACCATTTTGACTTTTATCACTCTATAAAACATTTCTATGATAACAATGATAGTCTTAAAATAACATTTTTGTGAGTTCTGTTTAGAAGGCTTAATATTACATCAATAGAATATTATAAAATAAAAAATAATGAGAAGGGTACTGGATCGTTTTAAAAACTTTATCAGTGTTCTTAATTTAAGTAAAAACACTAAACACTAAAGAAGAAGTTAAAGTAACCTTTCACAAATATTTCTTACATTTGAAAGATTTGATTTGACACACACACACAGGCGCCTCTGTTTTCTGACGTGCTCTCTGCTTGCCGTTGCGGATTGAGGAACGCGCTGATTAGCCGGTTTCATATGTTGTGTGTGCAAAGATAAGCGCCAGTAAATTTAAAGTATATGCTTATAACGGCCCAAAAAACAGGACATTTTCGTCACTTTATAAAAAAATAAAAAAAACAGCCACGACGGCCAGGACAAGACGTGAAACCATGACATGTCCTGGGAAAACAGAACGTTTAGGTCACCCTAATTTTAACTGTTTAACCTGACGTCTGCCTACTAATAGCCTACCCACAGCGACACTTAAAATGTCAACCTCCGGACAACTTGCACTTTGATAGATTAGGTTAGCCAGCCGGCACATGATGGATTTAAACAATGGATTGTCTTCTCAGTGGATGTCGTTTTCCATGGATTTTGAGTTTGACCATGTTAAAAAAAGGTAAGCTGCAATCTAAGTTATATCTGCTGGGTTTGTTTGTTTGCATGGTAATGTTTTCTCCTCCCCTTACTTATCGTGAGACGTCCCCAACCCACTCGCGTTGTTTTCAATTACATATAGGCATTAACATTACACCGTAACTTCAGCGCGGCAAAAATTTAACGTTGTTAAAACAAAGGCAGAGTGCCTTAACTCCAACTGTAACTTGATTCCAGCATTCCGGAGTGCAGCGGAACAAAGCTAAAAGACCGTAACTGATGTTAAGGGCTTCTGCCTTTGCTTTCCCTCTGCTTTTGGAAGTTATGACAAAAACAACATCTTATTTTTAGCAGAAAAGAACAAAATTGACTCAAGATATTTTTCCACATGATAAAACTGATGTCCATTGTTCCAAAAATGGCAATAACTAATTTTGACCAAAATTGAAGTTAAGGTCTTTTGCCTTTGCACGGCAGTATACATGTAGGTTAATCTAGAGTGATATAATAGTGAATATTAATATTGATTACATTTTTCTGGTGATGTTGTGGAGAGAAAAAAAAAGAGATAAACTCACTGAGTGATAAATAGATAGAGACAATTTGAAACAATCATAATATTAATAATAGTTGTAGTAATAATAATAATAATAGTGGCAGTAGTAGCAGCAACAATAATAACATCTAAGTTTTATGGGATTTTAGACATGTCAAAATCTAAATATTGTTGAAAAATTGCTTATTTAAATTTTATTATGGACAGGCTTTGTTATAGGCCTAAATATGATCGCCAAATGAAAATATATAGTGAAACAGAAAGTCGACATTTGAAGCGCTCTATTTGAAAACCTCATAAATCAGTCAAATATTCTGATATCAACAGGTTCAAGATTACTGAGATGTCTGAATGTGAGATTTTGGACTCATTCTAATGGACAACACACAGATTTAACAACACTGAGGACGGTTGAAGCAATTGCAGTGTGCAGTGATTATTTCTATCACATGGGGGCGCTCAAGTTTCATTTCCTAATTCTGTAGGACCAGAGCAGGTGATATATACCCTATATTTTTTAGTGATTAAAATGTATGCTTGGAAAAACAACTGGCGTCATCTTTTATACATTTCCCTACATGTTTGGAAGGGAGCAAGTTATCAACCTTTATCATGTGTGTGTTTTTTTTATGTTGAAAAGACATCCTGTTCAAATGAAGGTCTAATGATCTGATCAACTCAACAACATGTAACGGTTTAATTCATAGGTTTATTTCGTAACAAAAATCAGTTTTGTTACACAAATCAAGTACAAAACAAGTCTGATTTAAATACATTTTAAATACTTTAAAATAAATATTAAATATCATTACAAATTACGGATAGTCAAATAGAAACACTTGAATTCAATGTGAATTTTCTATTACCAGAATAAAATCTTCACATGGTGCAAAAACTAAAACCAAAAGATCTGCAGGAGTCTAACAGCTGCCTGTACAAATCAGATCTAATACGTTTAGACCAATGAATAAATCCAGATTATAAACTGTACTTTGTACATACTCTGAAAATATTTACGGAATCAAATTAGATTCTTAACTCTGGATTAGTTTGTCGTTCTCCAGCGTGAAGATTGTGCATCGGTCTTTTGACACGTTCTGGCTCATTTCCACTGCCTTGGATTCACAATAATAATCCGTGCTAATAAACCATCCAGGATACTTGACGGATTCAAACGTGTTATTGGCCACACCGGTCTCTTTCCTGAAGAACAGGACGTTGTCATACTGGTCACCAACTTCAATGGTGTCTAGGGTTTCAGTGATCTCCTGGAATAAAAATCAGGGGATTAAATCTTTAGTTTATAATGTGGATTAAAAAAAAAGAAGCAGCAATAGTATGGTTGTAAAACTTGGTGTGGGGAACAAACCTTCAAGATCAGTTGGGGGGGAGAATTGGCCGGCTTGGTACAAGCAAGGTAGAAATTGGTCTTGGAGATTCCCAAGCACACAGGCTGGGATGAATTCGTGGTGGCGCGCGGTGATGCATACAGCGACAGATTGAAATCAACTGGAAGTAAATAAATGTGGAGGTTAAGAGAGAATCGTTTCAGTGAGTCAAGAACCCTAGAGTTGGATTCAGAAGCACTTTTTTGTAAGAGTGATGAGATTTACCTTTGTACTGAGTGGCTCCGTCTCTCAGCGTGATGGCCAGCAGACGAGGAGATCCGCTGCTTTGCACCAGAGTCTTCTTGAACTGATCACAAATGTTGCACTGCACCACCTTGTGGGTGCTTTTGTAAGATTGTGTCATCTCAACCCGTTCTATCCGACGCTCTGTGGAAGTAAAAAGACATTAGTGAACATCAACAACCAAAACAAAAAGAGCAAATGCTTAATGTCTGGTCAATTATTTTAGGTCAAGTCACATGCATTTATTTATATAGTGCTTTATACAATACGGATAGTTTCAAAGCATATTGTGATTGAGCTTTACCTCATGAAAACACAATGCTTTGATCAAATTCAATACGCCCATAGAAATGTGTAAGAACAGTGGCCAGTAACACACCTACTGTATGTCAGTTAAGAATAATAACAAAAATTTGCTCGTGTCACATAAACATCTTACTCTGGTTATTGGAAATAATCACATTTTCATGCAAACTACAGCAAATATTAAACAAATGCATGAAAAAGACAATAGTCGTGATTCAGCTCAGTTCAGGGCTCATTACTATTCTTTAGTATGGTATTGCAAATGCATAATATTATGTGGTTTCACTGGACAAACTAGGTCATATGTTAACTGGAACACAGTAACTGGATTGTTGTAGCCCACCAGCACTAACCATCTTGACCAATGTGGTTTACCAGTCATTCAATGCACAGTCAAACCGCCAGAAGCTAGTTTTAGCTGCATGAAAGTTTGGTGGTAGTACCTTCAATCACACTATCCATGATGATGTTGAGCACCTCCTCTTCACCAAACTCTGAAGACTTTGTTTTGATGTTCTTCATCCTCTTCAGAGCGATGATGATGTTCACCACCTGCTTCATGTTGGGAGAATGCTTCCACATTTCCAAATTGATGTCTTCATCCATGTTGCATCGGCAGCTCTGGAGAGAAATGATTTTTAGAGCTATGTTTTAGATGACTTCATATTAATTAGTCCATATTTATGAGCATATAACCCTCTGGGCTTCTTCGCCCGAAAACGGGCGAAAACTTGAACGTTTCGAATTGTTTAATTTTTTGCTTCATCGGATGGGGGTGAAACTTGGTGACTTTTCTTTTATTACCTATATGAACACACAAAAAAATCAAGGAGATGATTCTGATATGTTAAAGGGTCGTAAAAATAAATTTTTATTATGATTTTGCATATCTTTCTTATTTGTCATGGAATAACTCAGGAAGGAAATAAGGTAGGAGGAAAATTCTTTTTAGTGAAGTCCCCCTACATGTTAGCTGCATCTGGATAAAAAAATAATAATTTTTGGATAAAGGAATCAAAAATTACAGCATTTTGAAAAGAGATAGCCTTTTTGTACAGTCTTTGACACCCCCTCATGGGCAATTTTTTTCTCCATGAAGAATATCTTGTCATAAAAGCAATAGATTATGTTAATTTTGGGCTCATTTTAATTGTAATAATATGCTGTAAAAAATGAAGTGCCATTTTCAATTATCTGAGAATGTTTCATGAGCTGTATGATGTTTTTGACACATTGCAGTACATTATTTTATAGATTATGAAAAAAAAGAAATTCTATTTATCAGCAAATAACTCAGCAATACTTAAGAGTTTTTCAAAGTGGATACATTCACTGTAAAGTTCAGACTTCAAGCTTTCAAATGACATCAACTTTGTGTTAATCAAGGCAAGATTTTTGAAAAATATGGTAATGAATATTTTCGCAGCTAGGTGGCGCCTGCTGGCGGTACACTTGGTTTTTAGAGGGATTACTCAGCACTCGTTAGGAATTAATAAATGTAATTAGATGCATTAAAAAGCTGAGATCCTAAGCTTTAAAATGATATATAATTTGTGTTGTTCCATTCAGTGGTTGCTTAGTAATAAATTGTTTTCTTTCCGAATGGGAATAAATCAAATAAATAAATAAAAAAGCTATAGGCCGCCTATAGGCGGTTATAGGACATGACACAAATTAATAAATTTTGAAGCCACTAGGTGGCGCTCTTCTCACTTGAAAAATTATTTTTTTTAGGCCTGCACTCTAATTAGGGCCCAAGCCCTGAAAGGGCGAAGGCCCTATTGTTTTCGTAAGGATTATTTTTAGGGCCCAAGCCCTGAAAGGGCGGAGGCCCTATTGTTTTCGTAAGGATTTTTTTTTTTTTTTTTTTTCTTCATTATTTTTTTTTTGCCTTTTTGCCACTTTTGGGGCCCTTAACATGCTCAAAAACTCTTGAAACTTTGCACACAGGTCAGAACCCGCGGCCATCAGGGACCGGACCGAAGCTGGTACCCGGGCGTGGCAGGGGGGCTCGACAGCGCCCCCTGGAATGGGGTCCGAAATCTTGGTCCATATATCAAACACGCTTGCATGTAATAATATGAAACTCAGTACACATATAGATCTCATCGGGCCGAACAACTTTCGTGCTCTAAGTTTTACAAAAGCCCAACAGGAAGTCGGTTATTATACGTTGTTTGGAAAACGCATACAATGGAATGTGAAATACTCCTCCTAGGGAATTCATCCGATCGCCGCCAAACTCGGTGTGAATGAAGTCAAGACATTGAGGATGAATTCTTGCGAACAGATTTTTGATATCTCGAACGGTTTGGCCGTGGCGAGGAAACGAATTTATGGCGAATAATGGGACACAGGAAGTGTGTTATAACTTCTGCATACATTATCTGATCTTGCTGAAACTTCAGCAGTGTGTTCGTTGTAAGAGGCCGATCACATGGATGTGACCTTTGTGAGTCAAAGTTATAGCGCCACCAACTGGCAACAGGAAGTGTGTCACTTTCAAAATGCTTTGAAATCACTTTCTTATTTTTACCCGATTTGCTTAAAACTTTATGTGTATAATGTAGACACACGGCAGATGTAGACCTGTGAAAGGATTATTGATATCTTAGATACTGTTGCCGTGGCAACGCATCAAACTTTAATATTCTTTTCGGATGCTTTTGAGACTCTTCACATGCTTGAAAATGCATGAAACTCGACAGACACATCACATTTATTATACAGTAGACATGTGCAAAGTTTCAGAAACAGGCGTGGTGGAATGGCTCAGTAGCGCCACCTTTAGTCAAAAATGGGGGCTTAGTTTTTCCTAGAATCACAAAACTTGGTGTATTGTTCTCATCAAGCAGGACACCTTTCTAATTTACAGTCATAACCTCAGACCCACAGGAAGTCAGATATTTTGGTTTGAATGTGGATTTTCTGGAGAATTTTCTCTCTCTCTCTGTGTGTCTGTGTGTGTGTGTGTGGGGGGGGGGGGGGTTGTCTATTCCATTTAATCTTTGTTTTTCAAGGTTTCAGGGGCTTTTGGGGCCCTTAACGTGCTCAAAAATTCTTGAAACTTTCCACACAGGTCAGAACCCACTGTCATCAGAGCCAGGCTGAAGCTGGTACCCGGGCGTGGCAGGGGGGCTCAACAGCGCCCCCTTGGACACGGTCTGAAAACTTGGTCCATATATCAAACACGCTTGCATGAATTAATATGAAACTCGGTCAAAGAGTATAGAAGCCCAAGAGGCGAAACTCTGTTGTGTTATGGGTAACAGTCTGTAGATGGCGCTGCGGAGGCGCGTCCGCCATTATGTACTGAAAGCTGCTGAAATCGTTAGCGCCAGTCAATGGCAAAATCCATTTTAGTAGGTGTTTATAGTTCATGTGTGCACTTGCTAGATTGCACATCTTTTTTGTACCTTTCCGCCTGTAATAGGACATTCACAGATTGTTTTTGTTCTTGCCATTGAAACGTTCACTGTGTGCACTTTCACTGAAGATGTTGAAAAAACAAGTTGTTCATATTTTTGTGATATTCTATGTAAAATATTAACTGTCTTTAGAAATGTTCATTTATAATTTTATTTATTTTTCCAAATCATATATATGGTGATGTTCACTAATTTCAAAATCAACATTTGAATAAATATCTTATTACTTATATCTAATTACTGTGTGTCTGCCTATAGCCTATATTATTTCTTGAATTTCTGTTATTCATATAACAAGGAAAATGCATAATAGAACATAAATATTGATAGATTAAAGTTTTGCAATAATTTTATAATTGTATTTTTGCAAACCGTAAGTGGTAGGCTAATGAAGCCGATTCGGTGGGGGACATACTCTTACTAAAAAGTACTATAGGAATCTTATAGTATTTTGGGACAAAATATTGTAGTAATCTTATAGGAATACTATAGTAATTTGGGACATACTACAGAAGTACGATAAGACTACTATATAAATACTATAGCAGCTTTAAAATATTATAGAGGTATTACAGAACATCACAGAAGTATGTTATGTTCTGTTATGTTCTGTAATACCTCTATAATATCCTAGAGCCGCTATAGTATTTCTATAGTAGTCTTATAGTACTTCTACTATTTTCCTAAGGGTAATTAGGCCATGCATAACCAACACATAGACGTATATTTTCTGTCATTTAACGTCATTTAACGTTGGTCATCCTCATTAATGTATTTTAAATTGTTTTCATATTTAGATATGACGGCCAGAAAAAATTAAGTTATGTTAAGTTTTTGTTTTGTTAAGTTTTTTAGTGCCATTGACTCCCATTATTTTTCGGCGTTTTCCTTCAGTTTTCAGTCCATAATGGCGGCCGCGCCGTCACGTCATGGGGGCAACTGTTGCTATGGAGCGTTCTATTGCGCTTCGCCTCTTGGGCTTCTATACTCTTTAGCTGTGTCTGAAATCGCTCCCTATCCACTATATAGTGCACTATTTAGGGTGTCGGCCATTTTGTAGTGGTGTCCGAATTCTGAGTGAACGACATCATTCCCTACATTCGTTCACTACTTTTACCCACAATCCTCTCTGAATTTGAGTGTACATCCGATGTACACTTGCTGAGACACTATTTCCCACAATCCAACACGATAAGGCGATAGAGCGCGAATGAAAAATAAACAAAAATGTCACCATGGCAACGGCGCACGCGAGATAGAAAACAATCATTTATAAGACCAGATGCCTGGTTATTTATTTATATATATACCGTTATATCTATATTTGAATAAACAAATGTGCTGTGTAGTGTTTTGATCTCTTTTATTTTCACATATAAATGTAAAAAGTAAATAAATATGATAAGTGTTTTTATTATCTTTTTTTTTTTATCAAATAACGCAATAAACGTGAAAAATACATACATACAATTGTTACATACAATTCATACAGCCAAAAAAGGAAATATTAAAGATGGGTAGGTAATGTTTATGACGAAATTGTCCGAGCTCTCTGGCGCGTGATAATTATGTCAGCGTCCGAATTCGCTCACTCATTTTCGTTCACTCTTTGCTGATGTAGTGCACTCAACTGCCATTCACTATGCAGGGATTAGTGAATGAGTGAACGAGTGAGCGGTTTCAGACACAGCTTTTGACTCGGTACACATATAGATCTCATCGGGCCGAACAACTTCCGCACTCTAAGTTATTAGCTCCGCCCAACAGGAAGTCGGCTATTATGGGTTGTTTGAAAAACGCATGCTGTGGAATTTAATGTACTCACCTAGAGAATTCATCCAATCGCCTCCAAACTCGGTCAGCATGAAGTCAAGACATTGAGGATGATAAATTCCGGACGGATTTTTGATATCTCGAACGGTTTGGCTGTGGCGAGGAAACAATGGCGAGAAAAGAGAAACACAAAGTAATATAACTTCTGCATACGTTAACTGATCTTGATGAAATTTCAGCAGTGTGTTCGTGGTAAGAGGCCAATCAGATGGATGTAACTATTGTGAGTCAAAGTTATAGCGCCACCAACTGGCATATATATATATATATATATATATATATATATATATATATATATATATATATATAATATAGCTGCGAGCAGCGATGGAGGGCCCAAGCTGGTGACACCGCCACCCCGGTGGCTTTAGTGTAACTAAAGGCACCAGGGTGGCGGTGCCACCGGCTTGGGCCCGCAATCGCTGCTTGCAGCTATATTTTGATGTGAAATGTTGCATTTATTGAAAAATAAAATAAAATAAATAAAATAAAAATATATATATTAATTCTAATGGAAAAAATAGCTCATAAAAATTATATAATTAATGCAAAGTATCATAAAAAATTCTAAAAATTCTAAATAATAATCAGAAAACATTATAGAACAAAAATATATTTTATTGGTTATCCTGGGAAAAAGTAAAGTAAAATTTTAAGGCTTCGCCCGTTTTCGGACGGGAGGAAGCTAAGTGTGACTATTTTACGAAGAAGCCCAGAGGGTTAAAAGCAACCCACCATGGATGGTTGAAAAGCGCAGTCCATCTCGTTGGATTCGGCACTGTCAGAGTAAATTGCACTGTCTGTCTCAGATAAACTGTTCACGAAACAAATCAAATATAGAATGAGACGAGTTTTAGGCAAACTATTTCAAATAAAACCAAGCAAATTCAAGAAGAAACGGACGCATCATTCCGTCTTCGAGAGCTGTTGCTAATATGAAAACGTTTGATCTGGTAATACTTACTCATCATAAGACAAAGTTATGTCATATCCATCGTATGCCATTGTTCTAAAATAAAGCAGAAAACGGGTTAAACATTGAGAAAATAAAAATCTTTCTGTTTTGAAAATCGGAATGTTAAAGGTGCAATTGCATGCCACGTACCTGTCGTTTAGTTCAGTTCCTTCTCTAGAATTAGTGAGTTGGTTCTATCTCTTGTGAGATTCTTTGGTTTATGCCTTTGTGAGAGTAGAAGTTTGGCTTTTATAGGATCCTCCTTGAAATTTCCCCTGAATAAGGAAGTTTTTAAATTTCGTCATATCGGACAGTCAAGAGGAGCGTTTTATAGAGGGAAATCCTCTAAAGATGCAAATTAACTCGATTAAACTTGCTTTGCTTTGTCAGAAAACTATTAAACATAATTATTTAAATTTTCTCCTAATAAAAACAATGTCAGGACGCTAGCGCTAGGATGTGCTCAAGCTCACAATGACGCAATGCTCATGTTTTTATTATTAATTTTTTTTATTTGTGTTTTGTTTTTATTGAATTTTCAAAATCACAATTCAATATCAAGTTTTTGAAACACATTTTCAAATTTTGGAAGTATAGCAATGCACATTTTCAAATTTTGTAAGTAGCCTATCGCAATGCTCATGTTGCTGTCCGGATCCAATCATTTATTACAAAATGTAGCATATATATATATATATTATATATAAAAATGCTATTTAAACAGAATAACTTAAAAACAACTCTTCTTTTATGATCATGTTTGATAGATTAAGTAGGCTAGTTTGACATTATATTTGATTATTATTTCTTTAAAGTAAGCGGAGAGAAGCATTTGTTTTAATAGTAAAAAGTAATTACAAAATGAAAACATTAATTTAAAAAAATTGTTTTGAAAGTAGCATTTTTGTGAGACATGAAAACCATAAAAGAAAGTCTTTTTTTTTAAATAAACTAATTGTTTTGATCAGCAATAAAAATTGTAATTACGCCAGTTTTTTTTTTTTTTTTTTTTGTCACTTGTTTCTTCCACAGCTTTTGCAATAATGATGCAACTCAAGTTGTAGCTTGAAGGGAAAAAAAAAACTGAACATTATCCTAATTTGCAACAGTTTTGAAACCAACATAGGAAAAAAAGAAGTACTTATGAAACTGAAAAAATTAAGATAGTCTAACCTGTGTGACAACTAGCCCCGGTCTCCTCTGAGTGCATGGCTGTTATCTGTGATAAAAATGAGCAAACACTTTTACCCTCATCTTTGAAATTTACTTCTATGTCAAAGAAATTTAGGTTTTCAGCAGGGTCCAAAGGTTTCACATGTTTCTACAAATTATATCATGTGCATAACAATATGAGTGAAAAGTTGAACTGAAACATTTACAAGAAAATCTGACTTTTAATTCAAAGGAATTCACATGATTTTCACATGACCACACATTTTACTAAAATGTCAATAAATTCCAAACTTTGAATTACTGCATTGCCATTTACTTTCTAAATCCCATATCAATAAAAAGATAGACATGAAACTGCTCTTTTAAATCTTTCAAATAAATAAAAAATTGCATTAAATATTCTTGAATTGACCAAAGTATTTAAACGAACAAGTTTACATTAAAACCATACATTTTATCATTAGACGTTACATTTTGATGTTAAATCCACTATTGTTTAGTAAGTAATCCCCATTACTTTTTCAAGGGAAAAGTACTTGTAATGCATTATACCCAACACTGTTCCAGTGCACGTTAGACCATGAGCGCGGATGGACGTGTTCAGCGCATGGATGTTCACTATCTAGGGGACATATTTTCAAATGTTCAAATCACTTGTGCATGTGCTGTGGTCCGTGCAAACACAAAAATCAGGCTGACAGAACGCAGATGGTATGCCGATGACGAAAAATATGCAGACAGAATTTTAAGATTAAAATCTTTTATTTAAAGTCATAAAAATACAAAACACCTTTTAGTTTTTTCAAACGCCCCCTAAATTACTGTGTGCAGATGAAACCATGGCATTAGTGCTTAAAGTCGGCATCATGCAGTGGTTGGCCTCTAACCTCAAAAACAGAACCTTCTCAGTGAGCATTGGGAAGTTTTCTTCTTCGTCAGTTCCCCTATTATGTGGTGTGCCCCACGGGTCCATTCTAGGCCCTCTTCTCTTTTACTTTATATCCCACCATTGGGTGCTTTTAAGAAATATAAGATACCAGTGCTATGCTGACGATACAGTTTTATCTACCAGCTAAAACTGAAAAGTTTTTATCCTTTGGACGTGCTCTGCAACTGTTTTGAGGAGTTCAAATGTTGGATGGCTAATATTTTTTTGCAATTAGGCTAAATGAAAGCAAAAGGGAAATTTTCAATTCTTCTTAACCTGCACGTTAGCATGGATAAACAGACCACAGAATATGGTGGGCTGCTACAAAGTTACCGACTACGCCACCCCGGGGCCTATTTCCAGGGAACCGCCCTTAACATAAGAGCAAGGCTCACAGGTTCGTTGCGGCTGAGTCTGGTATCAGACATGGGTCGAGTACAAAAATAGAAAACTTTTATTCTCAATAAGGATATCCAATTTTATTTAACATACAAAAAAAACAGACAAGTCAAAGACATCAAATTCACACATACGTTACCACTTCAGAATTGGGTACTGGCACTCCTTTAAGGACACAGCAATCATACGTGCACCCTCACACCATGGCACTACACACCTCACTGTGATCACAGCATTCAGGCAAAGAACCACAACACAGGGATCGCTTATCCTCTGCAGCTGGCCGCCCCCAATTCTGCAGGAAAATACAGAATAACAAAAAAAAAAAAACGAAAAAAAAAAAAACTAAACCAAACCAATTAAAACACAGTAACAGGGCTATAGCAGATAAAGGACAGCAAAGCAGAGGCATAAGTGCCTTTCACTCTGTTACGACATGATGAACCACTGAAACGATTTTGGAAACATTATTTTAAGCTAAAAATAAAATAAAAAAATTCCTTAGTGTTGCTTTAAAACTTAATTCAAGTTTATTACTCACGACACATACTCGATGGTGCAGGCACCACGCCACAGGCCCCAAAACAACGGTCCAGCATGTTAAACAGTTAGGAAGGGAACAGGCACCGTACGCCTATACACACACATGCGGAAACAAACGAGTTAATAGCGCTTGTCTGCCGGTCTAATCCAGCAGCGAATCGTACTCGTAGCCTACTATCCAGTCTCCCGCAACTCGCGGGAACAGAATCAGTCACAGTAAAACGGTCCGAAGACGTATGGCGAAAATAAAGTGAAGCAGACAGCTAAACAGGCATCCAGACAGAAGTTTAGAGACGAACCAAAGCCCACTGTAACGTCCCTTGCACGTTGGCCCACACCCTAAACATAAAATATGAATTTAACCAACCAGGCAGCTAACGATCATATGGTTATAAGCTCAGTCAAAACATACCTGTAATGCGTCTCATGGTACCGAATCTGTTGCGTATTAAACGCATAGCCATTGGAACGGATTGAAATTGAAGGCATTCCGCAAAGCTCCTCAGTCCCCCTTTTTACAACAACAACAGACTCATGACAACCCAACAAATGAACAGACCGGTGCCTCGCTCTCTGACCAACGAAGAAGCACACACAGGACGTGAAGACGTCATATGGCCACTTTAGACCATCTTTAGGGCACAATTAACCCCCCCCCCCGGTCAGTTTCAGGCGAGAGATTGCAGTTGGAGGCAGGCCTGCCTCCAACTGCAATCTCTCGCCTGAAACCGACTTGTTACCGGCACAAAAAAAGAGATATCACATTTCTCCTATTTTAGCGACTTTACATTGGCTTCCTATAAAGTTTAGAATTGATTCTAAGCTGTTTTTGTGTACACGGCTTTATTTGGCATTGCACCAAAATTTCCATATCCCCATAAATGTCAGGTCTTCTCCTTCATTAGCCAGTTTTAAAGCTCTTAAATCTTATTTGTTCTCTCTCGCTTTTGATTAGATTAGATTAGTTAAAGGTTTGATTTGTATTGCATTTTGTTTAATGTGTTTATATTTTGTATGCTCCATGGTTTCTTTTTATATGCTCAATGTTTTATTGTAGGCTACAGCACTTTGGTGCAACTCCTGTACCTGGAAGTTGCATCTTTTCTACCCTATTGTGACGTATATCCAGGTGAAACAGCTTCTCTAACAAGAAAAAATGTAGATTTTGTGCATGGGGAATTGGTTGTGGTTTGCTATTGGTCGATGTCATGTGAGTGACAGATTGCTCCGCTCACACACCAGTAAACACATCATCAGAGAAGTGATGTCACTGCATGAGAGAGGGGAAGTTATTCTGAGTAAAGATTATGACCACACAGGAAATAATAATAATAATAATAATAATGATGTACATGGATAAATCATAATTAATACTGAAATTTTCCATAACAAATGATCAATTTAATTTCATGGTGACTTTAATTAGGCCTACTTGTAAAATCTCTATGAGAATAGAAGAGATACGTGAACTTATTAACTTTCGTTTTCACATAGGTAAAATACAGAAAAAGTTTAAGATTAATTAATTGGCTATTCCAGTGAAAGAATATCCACAATTGGGTTATTAGGAAAATATGTTGTTCAAAAGTGAGGATTTTTGTTAAGTAATCTCCATTCATTCACAACCAGACACGTATGCTGGAGTGTACAACAGAACTTCTGCACTTATGCAACTTCCTCATCTATATAGGTCCTGTCCCCATGCAGCTGCTTTAGTATAAGATAATATGACTCACTATACCTTTGAGTCAGAGAATGTAAACAGTAGTAAAGCACACAGGATATTGTGACATTGTCCACACCTGTTTTACCCAGTCGATACAGTTTGCTTTGTCTAATTGCTTCCTGTGACGTAATGACTTAAATCTTCATAATAGGCATGTTGTATCAACCAGTGTTGCATCATACTCATACTAGATAATCTCAAACTTTATAGTCGCATCATACAACCAGTATTACAGGGATCTGAATGGGTGTGTGAAGGAAAAAAGAGGGATAAAATAACATGAAAATTTCAGTGTTAGTATAAGCTATAACATTTTATATAGGCTAAATAACTTTACTGTTGAAATGCTGCCATTCAAAAGTTTGGGGTCAGGAAAATGTTTATTATTTTATTTAGAAAGAAATTCAGCAAGGATGCAATCAATTGATCAAAAGTGACAGTAATGACATTTGAAAATATTTCAAAAAATTTATGTCAAATAAAAAAAAATGTATTCATCAAAGAATCCTGGAAAAAATGTATATGGTTTCCACAACAATATTAAGCAGCACAAATGTTTTCCACATTAAAAATTAGAAATGTTTCATTCTGAAAGAATCTGTGACACGGAAGATTTCAGCTTTGATCACAGGAATAAATTACATTTTAAAGTCTATTTTCAACATTAATAATATTTCACAACGTTTTAATCAAATATGCAGCCTTGGTGAACTTTTAAGGCGGTTGTATGAGCATGACCATTTATGTACTTCCACTTCCAAATATGGTCTTCTGTCATTTGCCTGCTGGTAGAAGGAAGTTCATTGGCCACAAGGATGTAAAAAAAAACAACAACAAAAAACACACAACCCAGCCACACCACAACTACTCATAGATAAATAACGATTAATAGTCTTACATTTAAGCCTTAAATGCTTACAGATTAAAGAATCGTTCATAAAATGCTCAAATGTTTTTGTTTTCACACAATTATTTAAAATATTGTAATATTTTGACTGCATCTTCCTTGAAATTTATACTAAAAGTGTATTAATGTTCAGAAATATTGTAACAAAAAAAAAAACCAAACATTTATTATGCTTTAAATAAATCATGCTTAATATTACAGATGTGCAGCAACTCATCTTGACAATGTCCTTGATCAAAAACAGAATTCAACAGAGGCATGACAACCACAAATGAGCAATGTAGTGGCTTTTTGAGCAAATTCCTTGGAAATGTAACTTACTTACAATACAATACAATACAATACAATACAATATTTATTTTATAAAGCACATTTAAAAACAACCAAGGCTGACCAAAGTGCTGTACAGAACAGAAAAAATAAAACAACCAATAAAGAAACACAAAACAATAGATAAACAATAATCGTACCTAAATCAAGGAGTATTAAAAAACCAAAGAAAAATATAGCTGCGAGCAGCGATTGCGGGCCCAAGCCGGTGGCACCGCCACCCTGGTGCCTTTAGTTACACTAAAGCCACCGGGGTGGCGGTGTCACCGGCTTGGGCCCTCCATCGCTGCTCGCAGCTATATATATATATATATATATAACCAAAAATAAATAAATAAATAAAAATATAGATATATATAGATACAATAGGCCAACCTGACTTTGAACACAAGAGGGCAGTATAGCACTATGAATGACATAATTTATTTATTTTTTGGACTAAAAAAACATTCTGGATGTTTTTAAACTTAAACAATTATTAAATTGAAAAAAAAGAATAAAATGGGTTTAGTTCTGATATTTGTATAATTTTATATAGAAATAAATGGTGTATAATCACATTTTTAGAAGATAGGAGGTTTTTAGTGTTTCCTTTTTTGACATTACTTTAATCCCTCACCATAGCAAAACCGTTTGAGATATTTATTATCTGTTTACAATTTAGCATCTTTAATGTATTTTCATCATGTTGAAAAAGTTTGGTGGGAATAAAATAAACCACTTAAGAGGAGTGGGTAAAAATTCAGAGGCTGATTTTTCAAAGAAATCCACATTCAAACCAAAATATCTGACTTCCTGTTGCTCGGAGCTAATGGCTGAAAATTAGAAAATTGTCCGGCTCGATGAGACCAATATGTGTACTGATTTTTGTGACTGTACATGTGTGCAGAAGTTATACCACTTCGTGTTTCTCTTTTCTCGCCATAAATTCGTTTCCTCGCCACGACCAAACCGTTCGAGATATCAAAAATCCGTCTGCAATTTAGCATCCTCAATGTCTTGACTTTATGCTGACCGAGTTTGGTGGCAATTGAAAGAATTGCCTAGGAGGATTATTTCAAATACCAGAGCAAGCGTTCTCCAAACAACCCATAATAGCTGACTTCCTGTTGGGCTGGCGTAAAACTTGACCAAGGGAAAGTTGTTCGGCCCGATGAGATCTGTACGTGTACTGAGTTTCATATTAATTCATGCAAGCATGTTTGATCTATGGACCAAGTTTTCAGACCCTGTTCAAGGGTGAAAAATCCCCCCCCCCCCCCTCCTCACACACACAGAGAGAGAGAGGGAGAGAAAATTCTTCAGAAAAATCCACATTCAAACCAAAATATCTGACTTCCTGTTGGTCGTTGCTAATGACTGTAAATCGGAAAGTTGTCCGGCTTGATGAGAACAATATACATACCAAGTTTTGTTGCTGTAGATGAATCTAACCCCCCACTTTGGTCAAAAGGTGGCGCTACTGAGCCATTCCACCACGCCCGTTTCTGAAACTTTGCACATGTCTACTGGCTAATAAATGTGATGTGTCTGTCGAGTTGCATGCAATTTCAAGCATGCTAAGAGTCTCAAAAGCATCAAAAAATTATATTAAAGTTTGATGCGTTGCCATGACAACAGTATCTAAGATATCAATAATCCTTTCACAGGTCTACATCTGCCGTGTGTCTACATTATACACATAAAGTTTGAAGCAAATCGGGTAAAAATAAGAGGGTGATTTTCCACTAGAAATAAACCTTGTTGTATTATTTTATATTATTATTATATTATTTTATTTTAATTTAATACTGTGAAGCTGCTTTGATACAATCTGTATTGTGAAAAGCGCTATACAAATATACTTGATTTGATTTTGATTTGATTTGATTTCAAAGCATTTTGAAAATGACAACCTTCCTGCAGCCAGTTGGTGGCACTATAACTTTGACTCACAATAGTCACATCCATGTGATCGGCCTCTTACAATGAACACACTGCTGAAGTTTCATCAAGATCAGTTAATGTATGCAGAAGTTATAACACACTTCCTGTGTCCCATTATTCGCCATAAATTCGTTTCCTCGTCACGGCCAAACCGTTCGAGATATCAAAAATCCGTTCGCAAGAATTCATCCTCAATGTCTTGACTTCATTCACACCGAGTTTGGTGGCGATCGGATGAATTCCCTAGGAGGAGTATTTCACATTCGCCCTTTCAGGGCTTGGGCCCTAAAAAAATAATCCTTACGAAAACAATAGGGCCTTCGCCCTTTCAGGGCTTGGGCCCTAATAAATAAGTCTTTAAAGAAGATATAGTCTAGACGAGTTGTTACAAAAGCATGAATCACTGTTTGAAATTTACTCTGGGTTAAAAAAGGTTTCAATTTAGAGAGTTGGCGAAAATGAAAAAAACATGATTTTACAACAGCACTGATCTGTTTATCAAATTTTAGGTTGTGATCAAACAGAAAACCCAGATGAGTTTCATATGGGGCAAGAGAACCACGGTCAACATCAAGCACACAGGTTTCCTTGGACCCAAATAGAAATATTTCAGTTTTATTTGCATTTAAATTTAGAAAATTACTTGAAAGCTTAAGTTCATTTAAACAGGCCAATAGGAGTTGTAAACCATGTTTATCATTATGTTTAAAGGAAAATAGATCTGAGTTTTATCAGCGTATAGATGAAGGGATACTCCGTATTTATTAAAAATGGAAGCCAGAGGTAGCATGTACAGGGTAAACAATACCGGCCCAAGGACTGAGCCCTGTGGGACACCACAGTTTAGAGGTACACTAGAGGAGGACTGATGACCAATACGAACACTATTGTTTCATGTTGGTCAGATAAGAACAGAACCACTGTAAGACTACGCCACGAAAGCCCACAGATATCTCCGGACGTCTCAACAGGACCTTATGGTCGACTAAATCAAATGCAGCACTCAGATCTAATAAACTAAAGCCATGGATTTCCCAGAATCAGTTTCTGTGAAAATATCACTTGAAACTCTTAAAAGGGCAGATTCAGTACTGCACATGTAAAGCTTAAAAACCAGATTGAAATGTTTCATGGAGAGAATTTACAGCCAAGTATGATTGTAATTGAGTCAGTGCAACTCTCTCAACCCAGTAAACAATTACCGTCTTTCAACGTTGAAATATGGTTGAAAATAAGTCGGCGCCTTGGACTGGTTTACGACGTGATTTCAACTAAGTAGTTTCGGCTGGACTGTTTGACTACGTGTTTTCAACTGCTAAAATAACGGAGAAAACCAAACTACCAAACCATGTTCATTATTATCTCAAATAAATTTAAAGAGTTTTACATATTTCATCAAGACGTTGAAGATCAACCTGTTTTCAACGTTGAAAAGTCGTAATTAGACGTTGAAGATTTACGTCTATTCAACGTCTAATAGACGACTTTTTGCTAGCTGGGAAGGATCTTCGAAATAAACGGTATAGATTAGAAATAGGTCGGAAGTTAGAAAGAGAGGAAGTCTTGATCAGTAAGTGTGAATTCTGATTCTTATAAACATTGCAAGACATGAGTCGTCATTTTTCTAACAAATAGCCTACACACTGAGTTGAAAGTGCTGTGCACAATAACAGAGAGCATTTGGACAATTAAATCACACTTAGAAATGGCTGAAAATCATTGCATTAAATCAATTTTCTGTATCTGCTCAAATGATGCAGGATCTATCCTCGGAACGATCTTCATTGACATTAAGTGTACTGTACGTGTCCACCGTATTGAAGCTGCTGAGAGGTTCAAAGCCAGAATTCAGATTGCATTTTCATTTATGTTTCCACTGATTATGACCTTATTCAAGGGGCTATATGGACGAATTCTCATTAATTGATCAACAATGTTTGAACAGCTTGTGACAAAACTTCAAAAAACAAGACCTTCCCTGATTTCGCAATAGCATCTGGCTGCAGACTTCCACTTTCACTCGCAGACTTGCAAGCTCAAACTTGCACGCTCAGTCATGCTCAGTCACCTGGCTTCCTCTGGAAGTGACGTCACTTGCAATCGATACCTGCGATGCCTGAGAAGAACAGCTCCCAATGGCGTTCAAGAATAATTATATATATATATATATATATATATATATATATATATATATATATATATATACAGTCGTGCTCAGAATTAATCATACCCCTGGTAAATATGATTAAAAATGGCTGTAAAAAATAAATCTGCATCGTTTATCTTTTTGATCTTTCATTCAAAAAATTGGCAAAAATCAAACCTTTCATTGAAGTAAAAGAATTGAAAGTGGAGGGGAAATCACATTATGAAATAAATGTTTTTCTCCAAAACACGTTGGCCACAATTATTGATACCCCTAGAATTTTTTAAGAATAAAATATCTCTTAAGTATATTCCCATTAATATTTACCTTTTTTTAGCACACCAGGGTGACTAGGAATATGAAATTGTCTAGCTTTGACTTCTTGTTTCACAGGAGTTTATATATGAGGAAACACAAAGGCCAAATTCCCTGAATCATCCATCACAATAAGTAAAACCAAAGAATACAGTGCTGATGTGCAGCAAAAGATTGTTGAGCATCACAAAATAGAAAGTGGCTGTAAGAGAATAGCTAAAGAATTGAAAATCCCCATTTTGACCATCAGGGCCATAATTAAGAAGTTATAATCAACTAAAGATGTTACGAATCTGCCAGGAAGAGGACGTGTGTCTATATTGTCTTAATGGACGGTGAGGATGAAAGTTTGAGTGGCCAAAGACTCTTCAATAATCACAGATGGAGAATTGCAGAGATTAGTTGAGTCTTGGGGTCAGAAAGACAACCCCTACATCCCCACATGTTGTTTGGGAGGGTTTCAAGAAAAATGCTCCTCGCTCCTCCAAGAACAAACTCCAGCATATTCAGTGGTCAGACACGACTGGACCTTCAAACGGCACAGGGTTCTGTGGTCAGATGAAACTAAAAAAAGAGCTTTTTGGCAGCAAACACGTTAGATGGGTTTGGTGCACACAAGGATAAAAAGTACCCCATGTGTACAATTTAATATACCATTGGATCTTTAATGTTGTGGGCCTATTTTTCTGCCAGAGGTCCTGGACTTCTTATTCAGATACATGGCATTGTGGACTCTATCAAATATCAACAGATAAAAAATCAAAACCTGACGCCTTCTGCTAGAAATCTTATAATGGGCCGTGGTTGGATCTTCCATCAGGACAACGATCCAAAACAAACATCAAAATCAACACAAAAATGTGTTAGGGAGCACAAAATGAAGCTTCTGCCACGACCGTCCCAGTTCCCTGACCTGAACCCTATAGAAAATGAGTGGGCTGAACTGAAGAGAAGAAGCGCCAACATGGATCTGGGAATCTGAAGGATCTGGAGAGATTCTGTATGGAGGAATGGTCTCTGATCTCTTGTCAGATGTTCTCCAAACTCATCAGGCATTATAGGAGAAGACTCAGAGCTGTTATCTTGGCAAAAGGAGATTGCAAAAAGTATTTAATAAAAGGGTGCCAATAATTGTGGCCAACGTGTTTTGAAGAAAAACATTTATTTCATAATGTGATTTCCCCCCCACTTTCAATTCTTTTACTTCAATGAAAGATTCAATTACTTCAATGATTTTTGCCAATTTTTTGAATGAAAGATCAAAAGGATAAATGATGCAGATTTATTTTTTACAGACATTTTTGATCATATTTACCAGGGGTATGATTAATTCTGAGCACGACTGTATATATACAGTATATATCATATATCTGTCAATATATGATATGTTTTACGTTAATTTATACAAATTTTAATCTATGATATGCAAAATTATGTTTATCTACTTATGCACAGCTCACTCTTTGTATTAGGCCTAACATTAACTATATAGTCTAACTAGCCAACCATGAAACCACCCACTGTCTTGAATACATAAACTAAACTGTTTGATAGAGTGGTATATAAACTTATATTAGGCCTTATAAGTCTTATATAGGCCTACACTGTCTTATCATGGCTTACACACTGAAACTACAGTATAGTTTACCGTTTTATTTTTGTGTGAAAATATTGTGAAACATATTGTAAAATACAACATGTAATAAATAAATAAAGCAACACTGGGAAGGTCATTTAAAAAAAAAAAAAAGCAGTTGTTTTAGGTGCATTACACTTTTTTAGACTACAGGGCACAAACACATTCATATTTTTCCTTCAAATAAACATTAGAAGGTACTGTTTTGAAACAATTTGTGCTCAGAAAACCACTATAAGCTGATGATGCCAAAAAGATTTGCATGCACAGGATACGATTTGTGAAAGTGTATGTAAGATTGTGTAAATTAAATTTGCATGTGCAAGAGAAGCTTTGTAAATGGGGAAATCTCGTTAACTTGTTGCCATATGTATCCAAGTTATTTAGACATTTGCACATAGTTGATGTCATGAATCTAAAAGTATTCTGTTAAACTCAAGGAAAAGAAAGTACACAGTGTGTAGACCTGATCATTTCCTTGTATCCTTGATGATCATTAGCTTTGCTGTTATATTAAAACAGTCATTGCCTACTTATAAATGATATAACATAATATTTCGATGAACACAAGATTTCTAGTATATTTTTCAGATAATTGCACAGAAATGGCTTGTAACGCATTGAGTTAAACATGAAATTTTTAAGTAGAAAAAAATCTAAAATATTTTCTTGTGAAACGTACACCAGTTCTTCAGTTCAAAAGATGTTTGTTTGAATTAAGAAGAAAGAAATGAGTGAACTATCCTTTTAAAATGCCCATGGAATATTCCAAAAAATAAATGTATTTATGTAAATGAAAATATAAAATCTTTATAATGTTTATTTGGCAGCTATACTTCTAAAATATTAATGACTATTTTTATTGCAATGCATGGGAAGATGTTTAACGCAAAATACTTAAATTTGAACAAAAATATATAACTTTTCTCTTAATTTTTAAGTAAAAAGTAATATAAAGGTATTTATTTTTTGCCTCCAGTATATAATATTAATGCTCTTTTTCTGTAGCATCTGTGCGTGGCATCTGTCAGGAGTTATTAAACAGCGAACACACGAGACAGGAGCGAACTTTATCCATCATGTTTACACATCACTTTTATTACATGTTTACACAAAAAACTTTTAGGGGGAACTTATGTAACTGAGCGTGCAAGTCTGAGTGCAATTTCCTTTTCTTTCTATTTTTTTATTTCTATAGGCCTAGTATTGTGCTATGTTCTTCTGATGTAATATGGAAGTTACCCATGTACATGCTATTTGTAAAAAAAAAAAAAAAAAAAAGAGTGCAAGTGCAAGTCTGCAGCCAGATTTAGGTTGTCTGTGAAATTGATTTATTTTTATTACAGACAGAACAAGTAACAAACATAGCGTACAATATTACAAAACAAAGAGTGGCATTAATTGGTAACAGTAAATCCAAAAATGATATGCCTCAGGAGTGTCTGCTAGAGAAACTATGGATGTGACGTTTGTGCGCGCTCCTGAGAAACTCCCTTCCGTTCAGTGACATATCAAATGAATGACAGGATAATGTAGCCTACTGTAATGATGATGTGTCATGCAAAATGAAAAGAAAAGGGATCAAGTCAAACTAGTCTCACATAGCCAGATATAGTCTCAAATAGGCTACTTTATATTAGTCTACTTTTATACTATAACAGTGTCATTTTTAATACATCGCCTGTCGACATGAATGAATGAATTAATGAAATCCAAATGGATCATCCAAATGGTCATTGGCAAACTTAAGACGGGCCTTGACATGTGCTGGTTTAAGCAGGGGAACCTTCCGTGCCATGCATGATTTCAAACCATGACGTCTTAGTGTATTACCAACAGTAACCTTGGAAACGGTGGTCCCAGCTCTTTTCAGGTCATTGACCAGCTCCTCCCGTGTAGTTCTGGGCTGATTTCTCACCTTTCTTAGGATCATTGAGACCCCACGAGGTGAGATCTTGCATGGAGCCCCAGTCCGAGGGAGATTGACAGTCATGTTTAGCTTCTTCCATTTTCTAATGATTGCTCCAACAGTGGACCTTTTTTCACCAAGCTGCTTGGCAATTTCCCCGTAGCCCTTTCCAGCCTTGTGGAGGTGTACAATTTTGTCTCTAGTGTCTTTGGACAGCTCTTTGGTCTTGGCCATGTTAGTAGTTGGATTCTTGCTGATTGTATGGGGTGGACAGGTGTCTTTATGCAGCTAACGACCTCAAACAGGTGCATCTAATTTCTGATTTCTGGATTTTTTTTTTTAGATTATGTCTCTCACAGTGGACATGCACCTACGATGACAATTTCAGACCCCTCCATGATTTCCAAGTGGGAGAACTTGCAAAATAGCAGGGTGTTCAAATACTTATTTTCCTCACTGTAAGTGCTTCATACACAAAAGGCATATTTATAATGGAAAAATTGCATATTCCATAACAACATGCCATAACAAAATTGTCATTTTTGTTGTTTATTTTGTTGTTGAGAGGAAAACGCAAACTTCGCTCTCAGCCGTAGACGGCGTCGGGATGATTGTCAACAGTATATTGCTCCGAGGTATACCATTTTAAACTCCCTTTTACTTCTAATCAAACAACGAAAAAGAACTTCGCCGTGCCCGTGAGTTTATCGGGGCCTTGAACCATGTTGTTCTCTTGTACATTACATGTGCACGAGTACGAGCACGAGCAATATGTTGCTGGCTGCAGTTCACTTAACGGCCATCGGTGTCGCTAATGACAAGCATTTCTGAATTCTACATACTGAGAACCTCTAGATCAGTGGCTCTCAAACTATTTTGGGCCAGCGCCGGCACCCCCTATCCAATATCCAGGTCCCTTAATTAGTGTGAGCCCTGTGCTTGATGTTTTTCTGCTAATTTCTTTACTGCGGGTTGCAGAGACCATAGTTTCAGCAGTAGTGCGCCTGAGGCATGCAAGTCCAAGCGATTGCGATACTTAGACTGCATGTGGATGTGACAAGAATAAACACATATGAACAATTACATTATTATTGTAGGCTATTATTAATTATTTTTAACTATCTTGAAACTATCCAAGCAGCGTTTCGCGCTCAGATGTGACGGCGGAATTAATACATTACCAAAACGTGATTACAGAATATATTTAAATTATCCATCAAACTGTTATTTTCTCCTTACAGTCTTGCGAGTTAACAATAATGCCTGACCAGTAAATTACTTGGTGAACAAAGAAAACATTTTGGCATTAGGCACTGGTATTAGTTAATGCCTAAACATGTACAAGTTTTACCTTATAAATAGAATTTAGTTTATTTCATTTTAAAATTCGTCGCCGGAGTGAATGGGAACATGATTTATTGAAAATATTTGAAATATTAGTGGTCTTAAGTCAATACTTTTTCAATGGCTTGTCAACTTTCCATTCCTCCGCTGCGTGTAGATTAAAAATTTCGTTGAGACAAACTTTAAAGGGGTGGTATAATGCTCTTTTCACAAGATGTAAAATAAGACTTTGATGTCCCCAGAGTGTATGTGAAGTTTTAGCTCAAAATACCCCACAGATATTTTTATATAGCATGTTAAATTTGTTACTTTTTGAGGGTGAGCAAAAACGCACCGTTTTGTGTCTGTTCCTTTAAATGCAAATGAGCTGCTGCTCCCGGCGCAGAGGGCGGAGCTTCAACAGCTTGCACTCGCACAGACATGCACTAAAAATTTCAAAAACTTTAAGACTTTTATGTTCAAACCGGATTCAGACAATGATGGAGAGACTCAAGAAGAAGTGACATGTAGAGGCAACAGGACATTTCTGAATGGATAATTGATGAATTTATGTAGCTTATGTCTAGTTATCTTCTAGTCAATGATTAGCATATTCTGTCATTATAATCTATAAATCGTGTTCAGGGGGCGGGGTTTATGTAAATTTTAGGGTTGGTGATGTCACTAACCTGGGAGGAAATGTCGTGTAGTCTCTACCAGCTGTTTGTTAGTCCTTAAAAAGCGATTTCTTTAAAAGCAAATTTCTCCCTTTGCTTTGAACTTCGAGCTTCATAACTTTGCAGATGTTGTTTATGCTCAAACAGCAACATTACACACTAACTAAAGTTAGAAAAGTGAAATCATAATCAACCACCCCTTCAGGGGCGTAATTTGTGGGGGGGTTGGGGGGGAGATAACCCCCCCAATATTTAAATCTATGCATTACAACCCCCCCGATATTTATACCATGATCACATGAAAAGGAGGCATTGCCAAACTTCAACCCCCCCAATGTTCAAACCAAATCTACGCCCTTGCACCCCTTTAAGTTGTCTTGAGAAAGCCGGGCCAGATAGTTTGAAGAAGTGATTCTAGTCACCACCGGATTGTTGCAGTGACGTGCGGTGATGTCTTAAAGAGGCTAGGCACTGAGTTATGAAAGCCAGATTACCTGATTTATTGTTTAGGCTAATAATACATAATAACAGTAAACGTTATGCACAAGCGCGGCATATCAAGAAATGTACAAATCAGGATGTATATCGTGTATTCTCACAGTCTCTCTCTCTCTCTCTCTCTCTCTCTCTCTCTTGCACACACACACATACACGCACGCACGTCGCACACACACATACATACACGCACGCACGTCGCACACACACAAGCGCGCGGCACAGGCACACACCGGTAACAATGTTCACTCCAGCATCAGAATAATAACCATTCTTAGTCCTTATTGTTGCACAGCGGCCAAAAGTAAAAGTAAAATCACACACTGCTCAATTGAATATGAAGGCAAATGGCTTGCATTAATTCAACCACATTTATCAATTCAATATTAAGCCTAAAATAGTTTTTGACTCACCAATCGAATCGGTAGATATGTAACTTAGCCTACATAAAATCCATCCGCCGCTCTTTCCTCGTGAAGACGTCGATCACAGCTTTGTAAAACTCGTCTTTACGGGCCTTCAGTTTGCAAAGTCTCTGGCTCTCAATTTAATTTTTTTAACTCTGTGATGACGGCCGGTGCTGTCATTTTGACTTTGAATTTGGCGCGGGGATTAGATGTAGGCTAGCTGTGGTGTAACGTTAATGACGTTAGCTGCGCAAATGTCCAGTGATATCTCGATTTTAATTGGTACATGTCTGATATGTTGCGGAGATGTTACTGGCATACCATATTTACGTACAAAGGCACAACAGATTTGTGCTTTTTGCCGTACATGTTAAAGAATACAGGATCGAAGTGCGCATGCGCAACATGGGTTTTTCGCTTGTCGTCTGCAATGATCAATGGACAGTAAAAGCACTGCTTATTCTACCATTTGTTTTTTATTTGATTATGCGTAACTGCTACATTTGTCATCATAACGTCTAAATAATTGGAATAACACACATATTGCATATATAAATCACAAGAATAAACAGTAAAAATACAAATACAAGTTTATTATTTAATAAACATTTTTATTTTTGAATTTTGGCAGGGTAGGCAGTGCCTAGTTTGCCTACCCAGACCGCACGTCACTGGATTGTTGTCAGCGTGAAACACATTTTTGAGCACGTGAATGCTGATTCTAGTCAGCGCTGGTCTATGACTGGAAAAATAATAGAGTCGTTGCAAAATAAACGATACATCGTCGCATTAAACTGGCATATTTTAGAATGTTTAGCAATTATCTGAACGCCCCCGTAGAGAACCACTACTCTAGATCTATTAAATGTTTAATCTACATGTACAGAGCTCAGCAACACGCACTGGAAACAGAATACAAAATGAAAGACAATCATTTTAGCAGTAGTTTGTGTTTATTTCCTATGAAACAGCTGATATCAAGAGGATTCGACGGCTCATATACAATAATACAGAGAAGATTTTAATCTCAAAAATGGCTGGTCAGAAGTAAAAGTGTGTTCGAGTCCCCGGTAACATGTTTGTACCTGAAGAATTGTCATTGCCAGGAACTGTTCCAACTTAACCTCTCTGTCTCAGAAGCTTCATATTAATTTACAGTCATCTCAACCTATACAAAACCCCAGCTTTTCTCTCAATAGAATAAGACAAGAAAGGTATTTTTAATATGTGTTTGTGTGTGTCTGTGTATACATACATATATATATATATATATGTATATATGTATATATATATATATATATATATATATATATATATATATATATATATATATATATATATCTCACACATTCATTATTTTGTGTCCATATACTTTTACAACAGAAAAAACAATACAAGATTTTTAACAGCAGAAAAATATTTACTTCGGTGCAGTCAGTTTTCAGCAGATGGGTTATAATGAAGACAACATAAATATGCACACTTGTAAAATACTACTAAAAATAGCATCATAACATCATGATTATTTGCATCAGTAAAACTGAACAAGGCTGAATGAAGGCTTAAATTTCTTGAACTCAAAAGAAGGTCTTTCCTTTTACTCAGTTCCTCAAATCTCATGACTTGCTTTGCACAACAAAACCCAAAGTTCATTCAAATGTTTGGGGTCAGTAAGACTTTTTTTTAAGAAATAAAAAATAATAATTAAATTGATCAAAAAGGACAGTAAAGACATTTATAATGTTACAAAAATGCTGTTCTTTTGAACATTCTATTTATCAAAGATTTTATCCTGAAAAAAAAAAAAAGGAAAACATTAGAAACAATTATGAAACAATTATCAACATTGATAAGAAATTCTTGAACAGCAAATTAGCATATTAGAATGATTTGTAAAGGATCATGACACTGAAGACCGGAGTAATGATGATAAATTACATTTTAAAATATATTACAAATAGAAAACAGTTATTATAAATTATAATATTATTTTACAATATTACTGTTTTACTGTATTTTTGATCAAATAAATGCAGCCTTGGTGAGCAGAAGAGACATTAAAATCTTCCCAACCCCAGACTTTTGAATGGTTTCGCTGGAATGTCATAAAGACTGTTTAAAAACTCGATTCCCAAGCATCTTCTCTGACAAGCAGATGGAACGGATATAGAATTCATTATAATAGAAAACCATGGAATGAAAAAATAAATAAAAAATGTAGCCTAATAGATGAAAAAAATGATAGAAACATTAATAAAAAGAGTTTAGTTTAATTAACCATCTACACAATGTTTCTATGTTTCAAAATTGGGATTTTTAATATTGCTAAGATCTATTTTTCCAGTTATTCTAATGGAATGGTCATTATAGCGGCAGTTTGGGAAATGTTCGATATTTTTCATTTATACTGTTAGCTACATCACTACAGTCAAGCAAGGCATCTAGTCACCTAATATTATTCAAATGTTTCTGAGATGCAGAATTGAAAGGCAGCCGAATGCAGGCATGCAGTGGGGAATGGGTCGGGATCACACAGAAATCAGCGCGGCGAGCTTTAATGTCACTCTCGAATTGATGTTTTTCAGCAAATAATCAGAAAGGGACGATAGACATTTCTAAAACCTCGGCATCTAACATCTTTTATATGATCTAAAGACAATCATGATTTTGTAACCTTTCCCTAAGGTATGAAATCATATTCATGATCAGATTTGATGACATTATGCCATGGTTTCTTGGTAATTCCAGTTCAAATATGTATGGAGAATGATATTTGATTGTGCCAATGAAGTAGTCACAAAATTATTTAAACTTAATTTTTTTTAGTTTTTGTGCTGTGCTGTGCTTAAGTTTATTCAACTTGAAATATGTATTAGCGATACATTGGATATTTGGGTTCTCAAGTTAAATCTGGGAAAATTACTCTAATTTAACATTTTGATAGCTAACTGCAACAATCTTCAGATCTATGTTTTTCTTTAAGCATGTTGACAGCTGTAGCCACTATGAAATGCCATTGTATGGTGAGAGAGCTGTGAAAATATGTTGTTCATTGAAAACACAAGCTCATGTGTTTGGAACAAGGATGTGAAAATGAGTATTTTCTGTCGCTCTGAACTCATTTTGGCACATTAGGGCTTGACAATATGGAGACGTTGGATTTAGGGCTGTAATACTGCTGTGATATGACAGGAATAGTAAGATCTTGGCACAACACCATTTAATTTAGTAGTACATATGCACACATATACATCTTAAGAAAATAAGTGAACTCAAACAGAGCGTACAGAGGAAGTGACATCAGAGGCGACGGCTGAATAAGCAGAAGAGCGAGAACAGATCCCATCCGACCAGAAAGACACGTCTCGCACAGCGTTTTGTTTTCCTCAACAGTCCCTCCATCTGGCTCAATCGCTGCATTCCAGGAGTAAAAGATTCATATGAGACGGCAACAAACAAATTAGTTGTCATAATAAAATCCTTGTGAGTTCTCGAGGAAGGTTAGATGGAAGGTCAAAACGCTCCTCTCTGGCTGTGAAGCTCCTCGTCTGTGCTAGATTCCTGGCTCTTGCTCACACCTGCAGATCCCAGGAAACCAGATGAAAACCATCCGTCAAAAACACGCACTCATCTCTCATGTTCTGACATCATTCACTGTAGCGTGTCCACAATGACCAAAATACTGTGGTTGAGATTTCAAATTTCAAAAGTGTTTGCAAACTGTAGTTGCATTGAGAAACAATTTCCATTTAATTTCAAGTCCAGTGAATGATTCTAACTTAGAATTATTAGTAGCTTATTTATTATCGGAAGACAAAAACAATGAGGTTTCCTGTGAAAGGAAGAAGTTCAACAACAAATAAAGCTTTGGATGCATCGATTTAGACACTTTGCCTGATACTGATTATTACATTATGATATTATTCATAGCCAATTATTCCCAATCTAAAATGACTGTTTATAACAGACTTTTCTAACCTGACAAAGAGAGTATTGGTGACCACAAAAACATATTTCATAACCGAAATTGAAATAAATGTTAATTTGATCTGATCAAATTTGATCATTTGAGGAAATGTTTACCTTTTACTTTATTTTATATATAATAAAAATACATATTTTGCAGAAGAATTAAGAAAATGAGGCATATTTTGTTTTTTTGTTGTTGTTTTTTTGTAATTTTTCACATTATTTTATGACAATTTAGCCCTTGTTACATTATATTACGTGTCAAATTACTTTATTACAGTAATGAGAATCTAATGAGAATAGAAAATAACTAAAAAGTAAATAATTCATGTTTACTTTTGAGTTATTTTCTATTCTCATTAGATTCTCATTACTGTAATAAAGTAATTTTACATTACTTAATGTTGCTGCTTTTAAGTGAATACTAATACTAATATGATGTTTACATATTTTACAATTGAAATATGTATATCAGTTTTTTTTTTAATTATAGTAATTAGAATGGCAAGATAATGTGCATAAGCTGTAACTGTTGCAACTTTATTTACACTAATATCATTTCTTATTTATTTCATTTGATTTTGGAGTGAAATATGGTCACATATTCCTTTACAGGTTTTGTGAGATTCAGCCATTTACTATTTGAATTGTAAATAGGTAAGTAAATAAATAAATACTGTTAATATAGGCTTCCAATATATGCCTACTATATTAAAAGGGAATTGTACAAAGCATCTTTGGCCAAAGTGTATTTATTAATTGGCTTAAAAAACAGCTGTAATTAGTTACCAGTTTGCTAGAGTAAAGGGAACTTCATAAGAAGACTTACCTGGACATTTATATCCTGTCTGAGAGTTTAATGTGGAGGTGCCAACAGACAGCATTAATATAGAAGAGGGTTATTAGGGGAAAAGTTAGGGGGAAAAAGACTGATTTAAGCTCATATCAGTGATGCGTTCAAATGTAACCGCTATCCGTATCATTTGGCATGCACTGATGTATCATACCAACCACCTGGTGGCGCTCTGTGAAGCCTCGAGTGCTGATGGGATACATGTTTCAAACTTAACGTATCATGCTTATCACTTGCATTTACCTCATGCAAAGTACACTAACAGTAGTTGTCAATAGCGTCAAAGAATGAATAGTGGAGCTGAAAGTCTAATGGAGACAAAAAGAAGGAGAAAATGAAGGGAAGGAGAGAAAAAGACAGAGAAAGAGAACACAGTCTTAGTTCAGCAGAAGAGAGGGATGTAGACTGAAGCCTCTCGTTTAACACAGTTTTATAGAGATTCCCAGTTGACTTGTTCTTGCATGTTTAGACGCCACAACATTCCAATGCTAGCCAATTACAGCGCAAGATACAAAGCACAGTCACACAATGTTGTGGTGTGTTTCGTGCATGTGTGCTGCTGTGTTCATGCCACGCACCTTGAGTAGTGTTTTTCTCGTTCAGGAGTTTGGTTTGACTGTTGGGCAGGATCTTAATTTCAGGGGGGTCGGGGCTCTGGGCGACCCGGGACGCCATCAAGGCGTTGAGGTACTGCAGACGGGTCACCTGTGGGACACGGGACGATTTAACAGCAGGAAAAGGAAGGTCACACAAGAACATTAGCCACGTGCGATGAAAAAGTCAAATAATCTTTCTAAAAATTCTTCAATGACAAGTTCCAAAGTAAAAACCTCACTTCACAACATTACAAACTTTGATTTGAAGCAAAAAATGTCTGAGAAAACAATGCAACACTGTGCACGTCAAATCTTTCGTGAGGGAAATGAACTACAATTACATACATCAAATAAAAAAAGAAAACAGTACAATATAAAACTGTTGACTTATATTCCAAGGTTATAGGTATAAAAATAATATTTCATGTGTATTGCAAAATATTCAAATAGCTAAGCAAATATATAAATGATCTGAGGTTGTAAGTGAGACTCAATTATGTAATTTGCACACGTCAGAGCTAATGGTAGGTCTTTCTCGTATAACTTTTAGCTATAAAAAAACTATTCTAATTGCTATTTTATATTGTATTTTAAATATAATTTTAAATGTTAAAATATCAACAAAAATAGTAATGAAATTACCAATGTTTGAGCATTTAAATATATTTAAAAATATTTTTAAATGTTAAAATTATAATAATAAAAATAACTATTTAATATAATATATAATCTTATATTAATATATTAAATATTCAATTTTAAATGTTAAAATAACAATATCAACAAAAATAATTATTAAATTAGCAATGTTAAAGTATTTAAAAATACATTAAAAATAAATTAAAATTTTATTTAAAAATAAATATAAATATTTAACATAATATTTAATTATATGAATATACTATTATATATATTTAAAATTACATTTTAAATGTTAAAATAACAACATCAACAACAATAGTAATTACATTATTAATGTTTGAGTATTTAATCATATATATATATATATATATATATATATTTTTTTTTTATATTATATTTTACCAGGAAATAAAAAATCTATTTCTATATTGAGAAAAATAGAAAAACACATTGGCTGAGATTGAAGTGTGACAAAGATGGAGCAAGATTTTTTTTTTTATTAAAATGAAGGAGAAATATTTTTACTTAAAAAAAAAAATGCATTGAGGAATCATGCACAATTAGACTTGGAACATGTATTATGAAAGTAAATATGGTCAATTTTGATTCATAATCAATGCTCAGTGATCAAATACGTACTAATTCCTACTTATAGCAAAAAAAAGGAAGCACAAAAGAAGTAAGCGGAAAGTTGTGCGCTCACCTTGATGAACTGCAGGTCTGTGAGGGCTCGTACTGTGTAGTCGGGACAGTAGCTGGACGGGCTGGTGGCTTCTCCCAGCTCAAAGGGGTCTCTGGGGGACTGATGCTGTGTGGACACCGGAGACTGGTGGACTGAACACACCGACAGTCTTTACGGTCAATATATCACGACATGGACTGCTGACATTAATGGTAGTGCAATAACACTGTGAACCTAATCAGGCGTTACGCAATAAAACAACAGGTGATAAATCTTATCACTTACTCTGATGTTTATCTGGGTTTGTGTCTTAACCAACCGCTACTGCTAAAACTGATCTATGCAACCGCATGACATTTTTGCTGTTATGTTGGTAGCCACACTAAAATCTCATTGGTTTAAAATTCAATCCACTGAATTGTACATTAATCAACAAATATGTGACCCTGGATCACAAAACCAGTCACATGTCGCACGGGTATATTTGTGGCAATAGCCAACAATACATTGTATAAATCAAAATTATCGATTTCTCTTTTATGCCAAAAAATCATTAGGATATTAAGTAAAGATCATGTTCCATGAAGATATTTTGTAAATTTCCTACCGTAAATATATAAAAAAAATATTTTTGTGAGTGAATGCAGCACAATCGCCAACATAAATGGTCAACTTTAAAGGTGATTTTCTCAATGTTTTGATGTTTTTGCACCCTCAGATTCCAGATTTTCAGCCAAATATTGTCCTATCCTAACAAACCATACATCAATGGAAATCTTATTTATTCAGCTTTCATGTGATGTATAAATCTCAGTTTAAAAAAAATTGACCCTTGTGACTGATTTTGTGGTCCAGGGTCAAATATGTTCTAACTGGATGCAAACTTGCCTCTTGGTTCAGCAAGTTACTCTCAGCGAGGACAGAACAACGCTGAAAGTTTGTGGCGTGACTAGTTAGGTGAAACATCAACATTTAAACAATAGTCCCATATGGCTGTTTTGCTTCCAAAACACAAAAGGCTTGCAGAATCAGCTGTTTTTTGTTTTGTTGCCCTACAGCTTACAGAATGTCTTTGACTATCATGAATTTTGAAGCCAACATTCATGAGTCAGCGCTCTTTGTTTTTGTTAAGCAGCATTATAAATAGATGATCAGAATGATGGATTTATTATCATAAATCCTGTACCTGAAGAGGGAGCTGTGAGCGCTGAGACGCCGTAGTAAGTGAACGCGCCGTTTTCAAACTTTAATCCCTCTTTCCCGATCTCCACCTCCACACGGCCCTACACACACAAAAACATGCACACAAATATATATCACACAAATATCTTGCCCAAAAAATACAAACTTGTATCTTAGAATTCAAAATATTAATTTCAATTAATATAAATAAGTAAATATAATTTTAATATTTTGCTATAAAAATTATGATATATTATCTACATTTTACGTTTGCATGACCTATTTTTTTATTTTAGGCTGAAATATGGCCAAACTCTCCCTTGTATAAATGGATCAAGAATGCAAAATTATAATAAGAAATTGAGCTCTTCTAATGCTACTACTACTAACACATTCCAACAGATTATTAATAATAAATAATTAATTTATCAATGCTTAAATATTTATTTAAGGTAAAATGTTAAATGTTATATTAAATATAATTTAAATAGTTAAAATAACAACAATAATTATTATTATACAATAAGTATTATTTCATTATTATTACATATTAATTATTAATATTAGGGCCCATTCACACCAAGAACTATAACTATATTAGCGTTCACAGCAGCAGACGATATCGTTCTGCTTATTCTAAGCGCGCGCTGCAGTTTTGTCGTCTGTCACTTTAAATGCTCGAGCTCTTTAAAGCAGGATGGATTCTGATTGGCTGTCAGTGTTTTTATCGTTCATCAGTGGAAAATATCGTTCTGAAAGCGATTCCAACAGTATAATTTCTCTGTCATTATCGCTATAGTTGTGTTGTGGACTATTTTTTTTACATACATGTATATATTTTTAGAACTATATCCTTATACCGGTAATTATCCTTGGTGTGAACGGGCGTTTATTATTAAAGGTAGGGTAGGTAGGATTTTTATAAAAAACTCTTTTTCAAATTTGTTTAAACTGTCTTTATATACCAATACATAATTAAAATGTAAGTGCTCTGAAAAAGAGAGTTTAAAAATCGAGTGACTGTAGACCTTTTAATCTGCAATAAACACAGCTCATTATTTCCATTCGGAACGAAACAATTGATTGGTTTGGGCGACTGTCACTCACTCTCGCAACCAAGGCTACCACCACTGTTGCTAGATCTGCCCATATGCGCGCGCACCCGTTTGATTTGAGGAGTGCAAGAGAGGCGCGGAACCTACGAAGAGTAAAATTATGGCAGAGAAAGAGCATTCAAAATTCAAAGCACCTGCATATGCAGTCAGCGAAGGCAAACAAGGCAAAAACTACTTCCTCGGACCCTGGTTGCCCGCACTCTTGAACGACCTCCTCTGCTTCGCCCTCGACCCCGGACCTGTCCTCGAACCGACGATGCGGTACTTGTCACCGGAGTGTAACGTTAGTCCTCATCAGAGTCAACAATGTTTTCATCATGTAAACTCTTACATGCAAAACACCATATATGTTATGACTCTTACACGAAATTCACCTTCATCACAGTTTAACTGATGGTAATGGAAAAACGTGTATCAATGCAACCTGTTTTTAGCTTTGCCTTATAAATATAGCTCGTTACCTATAGCCTAAATATAGCTCGTTACCTAATCAAACAAAATATATTTTAAACTTTACCAGTATCGATATGCTAGCTTGATAGTGAGTACTAAAAGCCATCTTATTTGTTTATATTTATAGTGATAAAGTTAGGTATTTTATTACATGTGATTCTGACATGATGTCACTGCATGCACTGCGCTCCTTCCTCTGCACTCGTCTCAGGTAAATAAATGCGTCTTCCTGAGCCTGAGCATTTGGCGTCGCGCGTTCATGTGTTTTGGGGGCGTGGCTTTGGGAGGAGCTCAGAAGGGAGGGGGTGGAGTGAATGGAAATAATGAGCTGTGTTTACAACAGTCGTGAGAGGTCTACAGACACTCGATTTTTATACTCTCTTTTTCAGAGTACTTATATTTTAATTATGTATTGGTATATAAAGACAGTTTAAACAAATTTGGAATGTTTTTTTTTTTAGAAAAATCCTACCTACCCTACCTTTAAATTAGCAATGTTAAATGATCAAATATTGAAATTTCAAATGTTGTTTTAAATAATAATATTTTAATAATAAAAAATACTACAACTACTACTAATATCATATTTAGATATTGTAAATTTATTAACAATATTATTTACACCAGTGCTTATAAAGTGCCTTATGATCAAGAATGTGAATTTATGATAAGAAATTTTATTTAAAAAACACAATTAACACATTCTGACAGGTTAAAATACTAATACATAATTTAAATATTTACTTCTTTGCAAAATATTTTCAATATAACTATAATTTTCAAAATAATAATAATAATAACAACAGAAATGATCAATGTTAAACACTGACGAAGGCAGACAGCCGTAAAGTTTGCACTGTTTTTATCTCCTGCTTAAACCTAATAAAAATATTTGTGCAGAGTGCAGACATTTTTGCAATTTCATCTACTGAGATATAGGTCTTAGCAAAATATAATTTTAAATGTTAATATTTTGATAATAAATGCACTACTACTACTACTAATATCATATTTAAATATTGTATTTATGAACATTACCAGCTTATAAAGTGCCTAACTGATGTCCATAAGCATGTGTGTGTGTCCTGTGATGTGTGTGTCTCGCACCTGCAGCAGCAGAATGAAGTAATCCACAGGGTGGTTCCGCGTGTACAGGTAGTGATCAGGACTGAGCCGGTTCCCGGGGTCAAACTTCACTTCTTGGTTGACGCTGGGGTGCCGCAGCAGATGAAATAAGACTCTCTCTGACACGCGCTGAGGGCTGAAATGTTCCACCTCTGAAACAGACAGAGAGGTGCAGTGTTTACTGGCGGATGAAATCACCTCCATTAGCCGGCACATAACAAGCACACATCGTCCCGCCATTGATCCGAGAGACTGGGAATGTCCTTTAAAAGTGGAGCACTTCCTTCTTGTCAGGCTAACAAATATACCGTTTGGGGCCTGTAAGATTTGTTTATGTTTTTGAAAGGCTGCATCAAATACAGTACATTAAAAATTACAATTTAGTTTTCTATTTGAATATATTTTAACGTGCGATTTATTCCTGTGACGCAAAGCTGAATTTTCAGCATCATTACTCCAGTCTTCAGTGTCACATGATCCTTCAGAAATCATTCTAATATGATGATTTGCTGCTCATGAAACATTTCTGATTACTATCAATAAAAACAGTTGTGCTGCTTAATATTTTGTAGAAACTGTGATATATTTTTCAGGTTTTTTTGTAACATTTTAAATGTCTTTACTGAAACTTTTGATCAATTAAATGCATCCTTGGAGAATAAAAGTACCATTTTGACATTTTGAACAGTGTTGTATATTGTATATAAACATAACAGTAGATAAAGAGAGTGATTTAAAAGTGATTCAGCTCTAACATCGGATTACTCACGCTTGAAGATCTGACCACACATCAGTAGAATTATATAAATATAAATATATAAATTTGCTTTGACAATGTTAAAGGAACAGTGTCATCATTTACTCAAGTTGTTCTTAAACCTGTATGAGTTTCTTTTGAGTTTCAAAAGATATTTTGAAGAATGTGAGTAACCAAACAGTTGTTGGACCCCATTGACTTCCATAGTATTTTTATTTTCTCCATCCTATGAAAATCAATGAGGCTCAACAACTGTTTAGTTACTGACATTCTTCAAAATATCTTCTTTTGTGTTCAGCAGGAGAAAGAAACTCATACAGGTTTGGAACAACTTGAGGCTGAGTAAATGATGGCAGAATTTTCATTTTTGGGTGAACAATCCCTTTAATTAACAATAGTGCGATTTTTTTTTTGTTGAGATTATGATTATTATTAAAGCATTTTTTAGAATGGCTATCTTTTATCTGTTATACGCTTTATAAAATATTTTTTGTTATTTTACATTTTACCCTTGAGAAGAATAAACCATTTGAGGCTGAGTACTAATGATTTTACTATCCAAAAGCACTGAAGAGTTCCCTTCTGACCATTATTTTTTTGTTGTTCATGAATACTGGATAAGGATCGTAAAAGTCATTTTACACAGATCACACAAAGAGCAATTTCTAGTTATTTTATAGCCGAGACCAACTAGAAAATTCAAAAATTCCCAGATTTTTCCAAGGCCCGTGGGAACCCTGACACCTTAAAGATAATAAACAGGTTCTTCATATTGAAGCAGACAGACCTCGGGATAGGAAGCGGTGGGTGGCCAGCAACAGTTGAGGAGAGGTGCGGATCTTCGGTTCGCCCTCTGGAGGTTTAAAGATGGAGAACTCGTCATGAACGCCGCGCGGCTCCAGGGGAATCTCCAACGGGGCCATCGGACGCTTCACCTTCATGTCCACTGTGGAATGAGACCAAACACATTATGATTCAGATCAAATGATGCAGCAGGTATCACCTCAAAAACCCAGCATGCAGCAACTCACTGTAACCATCAGACTCGTCCAGGATCTCAGATTTGATGATCTCCTCAATAACGTCCTCCAGCGTGACCAGCCCCAGAACCTCGTAGAACGGATCTCCTTCGCCCTCATTGTTCACCTTCTGGACGATGGCCAGGTGTGAGTTTCCTGTGAGGACAGACAGAGAACATTTGCTTTAGAGGAAGCAGCTTTGCAATGACTTTGTTTTACTCTTTAAGTTTCTAAAATTGCATTGTTTTGGTGATACAGGGCTTGAATTTCAGAGTGGGATTGAGCATAATTTTTACTAATTCCCACAGATTTTGTGCTCTCACCCAAAGTGCGTTCACATAAAGCCACCTCCCAGTACTAAAATGAGTTCTTTCTCGCTGCTTATTGCACTTAAACAATCAAATACACACAAAATAATGTAAAAATGCCAGTCTTGGTGAGTATTCATGTAAACGCAGTCAGTTATGTTTTAAGTGAATGTAAACAGTTGAGAAAGAAAACGCATGTGTAACAGTATGATGGATCTGTGAGTCAGGTCTTAAAGTGACAGCAGCCTAATATTCCTGCTGCCAAATTATGAGATAATATAAAAAATATCTATATGGCAGTTTTTCTCCATGGTATCAGTCAAAATTGTGGCCAGTGAACATGCTGAGTGACTAGTAACTTTGGAAAACCACTAGCCATAGTGGTGTTAATGTTAAGCATACAACAAATTTGAATTGTCAAAAAAATTAAATAAAATGCAGTGATCTGAATCAACTATTAAAGAAAGATGTGTAATAAACACTGATATTATAAACACTGTTTTAGATGTATTATGAAAAAGAATAATAAGATACAAAATAAAATATTTAATAAAAAGTTTTGTGAAAATAAAAGCCTGAATATTTATATGCAATCAATATCGGCCTACAAAATGCTTGCAGATAATTGTTAAAATATTGGTTGCACACCGATACACCTAGTTTTAAGGCATCTGATTATGATTATCAAAATATCAAGACACTACTAACCCATTATGACAGATTAATAACAATAATAAAAACATTCACATTTAAATATATTATTTAATATATTATTATACACTGTCCGACCAAAAATAAGTCACAGTTTGGATTTAAATAGGCGAATGCTTAAGAGTCTATGACTGGATCATTATTTCAGTGATTATGATGTTTCTATCATGTTATATGTTTTGCAACAGTTCTTCTAACGCTAATTGATGGAGTGTGTAGCTTTTCATTTCTTAAACAACCATGTAGGAAAATTGATGCACCTCTTGATGGTAATAACATCACAACATTTATTTCCATCAAGAGGTGCATTCATTTTTGCTCAAGATCTTGTATTGTCAATGCAAGAGTCCAGCACTGTGTAAAGTCTCCTCCAGCACATCCCAAAGACTTTCAATGAATTTAAGCTCTGGACTCAGAGGAGAAGATTCATGTGTGAAAATGATTCTTCATGATCCTCACAACCATTCTTTCACAATCTGAGCCTGATGAATCTTGACATTTCATCCTGGAATATGGCCATGATGTGTCTCATACATGGTTGTTTAAGAAATGAAAAGCTACACACTCCATCAATGAGGGTTAGAAGAACTGTTGCCAAACACATAACATGATAGAAACATAATAATCACTGAAAAAATGATCCAATCATTGACTCTTATCATTGACACATTTGCCTATTTAAATCCAAACGGCGACTTTTTTTTGGCCAGGCAGTGTATAATAATAAGTATTAATACTTGAATAAATAAAAAAATTTATGCATTCAATATGGGCCTAAGTCAAATAAAGGTCGAACACCGCTACATGTAGTTTGAAGGCATCTGCTTGGGATTTGACATGCCTTTTTTGAATTCTTCCAGCATTGCATCCAGCTTGGTGTCATTAAAAACATAATGCAGAGGATGATTGTAGAACTTCGTGATGGTGGTCATGGGAGTGCGGTCCTCTGGATCAACCAACGCCAAGTCTTTCACGTACAGGATCTCGATGATATTGGACCTCTCCTCTTCGTACACAGGGACGCGAGTGTATCCGCTCTGCATGATCTCAGACATGGTGCTGAAGTCCAGAACGGCCGTGGAAGGCAGCATGAAGCAATCTTTCAGAGGGGTCAAGATATCCTCCACGGTTTTGGTCCTGAGAGCGCCCTTACTGAACTCCACCTTGACAAACTCATTATACGGATCGTTCACACTAGTCCGAATCATTTCCATGGTTTTCTCGCGGATGCCGCAGGTGCTCACGTCCCGGTGGAGGATCAAGTCCAGCAGGAGTCCGAGAGGACAGGAAAGTGGACACGTCAGGATGAGACAGATCTGGGCCAGCCATATCAAACCCGGTGCCATCTGGAACCCATAGCCCGAACATACAATATGAGGGACCAACTCAGCCAGGAGGAATATGAGGAAGCCGCTAGTGAACACGGCGGGGAGGATGGACCCATAGAGGCGGTACAACAGAACACCGAGCACAGAGTGACCCAATGCACAAATGAACAGGAGAGAGCACACCAAAACGTTTCCTCTCCTCCGGATGGGCTTGAGGCGCTTGGCTGCCCGCTTCTCATCCTCTGAACCACAGCTGTGCAGAACATACAGCTCCAGTGGGTCCAGCCACAGCAAACTCAGATTCAAGCATCTGACCACACAGCAAATCAAAACCAGAAGCACAAGCACCAAAACCAAACCCCATAACGGAATGAAATCAGATGGTACACCCGGGTCCTTAATGAGAAACTTGTCCGACCCGAATGACCCCCACGTCTGGTTCTTTAAGACGCAGATGTGATGGAAAACAGGCTCTGCATCTGCATTATTTGTCGTCTCGGATGCTGCAGGCTTGGTATAGACTTCTATTAGCCAGCTGTTTTCCTCCTGCGTCTCAACCAAGCGGTGCACCTTGAACGTAGCGGAACCGCGTTTATTCTCCGACGCGCACGGGTCATCCGAACCGTCTAAAGGCGCGGCGAACTCGACCCACGGCCAGGTCTCATTGGACAGGTAGGACCCAAACAGCCTGAGCGTGAAATTGGTCCCGTGTGGAGCTACAATGACCCGTTTGCGCAGGTACACCAGCTCGCTGGCGTCCTCCAGGCGCAGCCCGAAAACCTGCACTTCTTGAGGGCTGCAGGCTCCGAACCCGCACAGGAACGATATGATCAACGGGAGACGCAGCTCCGCCAAGCTGACCACCATATTGGAACAGGACAGCCTGGCTTTATGAATCATGTGACGCTGCTGATGTTGTTGCTGCTACCCTCCTACTTTTTCTCTTGTTTTCATATAAAACGGTGAGGGAAACTGGCTAGGTCCGGCCGCCATGTTGGCTCGGAGATTCTTAAGAAACAGGCACAGACGTGGCCCCGAACTCTGGAGCCACAATGAACACAGTTTCTTTTTCGAACGGACGCTACGTCGTGTCTCTGATGGACCAATGACAGAACGGGAAGTTCGCGCTTGACCAATCGGAGAGCGGGCTGGCATGGGAAACCACGCCTACAACGGCACTGAGGAGTGTCACAGCCTGTGAGATTAGCATCTTCTCAAGGCTCTTTGAAAAAATAAATAAACGCCTTTATCTGGTTGTGCAGTCGAAAACAGAGAGGGTTGATTTAAACATTTACAGGTTTTAAACGATTCTAGCATAGAGTAGCAAAGAAAGATTTATAAGTTATAGGTTTAAAAGGTTTATAAGTTAAAAACTGAGCGCAATGTTTTACAGCTTTACAATGTTTTACAATGTTTTTTTGCCACTGGAATAAATGCACTGCACAGACAGACTGAGCAAAAGAGGTGTTTATTAGAGAAATATCTCTTAGATATACATCATCAGAATTCAAACAGAAATACAAAATACTATATACACATTGCTTTAAATACGATTGTGTTCTTGGGAGGTACAGTACATTTGCGTTTTGCATTTCCCTTTAAAGAGGAGCAACTTGAGGATAGGAAAAAGCATGGGGAAAATCATTATTAGTTTGTTTTTAAAAAAATAAATATGAAAAAAAAACTCACACCATTCTTTTTCATTGTTTCACTTGTGGAATGGAAGACAAGAGTGTTCTCACACTTTAGTGAACCCAAAACAAAGTGTGCTTAGTATGCAATACAACACCCTGAACTGTTTGAAAGGTCAATATAGGTCATGACCCCGAAAAGTAAATAAATGCAGAGTTGAAAATGCAACCATGCATCCTGAAAACTCACATTTGTAATCTTTAACCTTCACCGTGGTCTAATGATCAAACAAGGGGAACCTGCACAGCATCTCTACCGTACAGTTCCTCAGCAGAAACTACGGAGAACATTAAAAGCAGATTACGGAGCTGTGATGGAAATCCCAGCAGCACGCTCAAAGGAATTTCATTAGTTTCAAGCAGCAACAGCATCCCCACCCCCACAAAACAGAGTCCCTGTGCAATAAGAGAGGAACATGAGAATTAAACAGACAAATCAAAGTGCAAAAGGCTTTGGCCAATGTGTTCACTCACAAATTTAATTCCATGTGTTGCAACTTTGGTTATGATACAACATCTTACGGCGCAGTACAGAGCTCGCAATGCCCATGTTTTGGTTTCAGTTGAAGTATATACTAGTCAAATATCATATACAAGAATGTCAGTTGAGGTAAAATTAGTGATGTCAAATCGATTAATCGCGATTAATCACATCTAACATAAAAGTTTTTGTTTATATGTGTGTGTATATATATATATATATATGTGTGTGTGTGTGTGTGTGTGTGTACAGTATCGGTCAAGTTTGGAAACATATATAAACAAAAACTTTTATGTTAGATGAGATTAATCGCGATTAATCGATTTGACTGCACTAGGTCAAATGCAACTTATTTCTTCTCTCAAGTGTGTAATTGTACATTAAACATTGTAAAAAAGAAACAAAGAACTATTTATTGCTTTAGATTTAAATCTGTTGTAAAGGCAACAAAACATTTATAAATAATATTATTATTATAATATTAATAATCATCATACACAAGTTAATTTCATACTCTTCAATGAGTAAAACAATTATAACAACTATCCAATGCTATTCTTCAGAGTAATTCGTTCTAATACTTTTTACTCAGTAACTCACTGGGATATTCATACAATTTATGAAATAAAAGAACACTTTAACGCTGAAACCTTTATGCATGCACTGCATAGCGTACTTACAGCATGCCATGAATACACCAGAATAAGGTTTTTATAAATAGTTTCTAATGTCAGCTCAGCATGAGAGGAACACAATGGAAAAATCACTGTGTGATCTCTGAAACGTGATCTCAGGACAGAACTGGCTTTATGGTCACTGCAAGAATATCTAGAAAATCTTAATATAGTGCAAGGAAAGAGGCTTTAGTTTGTTAACTGCTCACTTTGAACTCTAGAGGCTTATAACAAACCAAACCGTACTGGTGACTTCATGAAGAGATACTGAAGATCCAATAGTGTACAAACAAGTAAGAATGAATATATGGTTTCACTTCAGTTCACAGTGAATTCTGTTTAAGCATCTCTGTGTATCCGAGGACAGGAATGTTGGTGGAAACAGCATTTGAGTTGTTTAATGGACAGTAGCCTTTGAGATAAGAACGATACACCAAGAACGATAACTATATTAGTTACCAGTAGACCATATCGTTCTGCTTATTCTAAGCGCGCGCTGCAGTTTTGTCGTCTGTCACTTTAAATGCGCGAGCTCTTTAAAGCAGGATGGATTCTGATTGGCTGTCAATGTTTTTAATCGTTCATCAGCGGGAAAATCGTTCTGAAAGTGATTCCAACGATATTGTTTTTCTGTGCCGTTATAGTTGTGGTGTGATATTCTTTTATATTTAAAATTATTTTTAGAACTATCTTTTTCGTTATACATTATCGTTATAGTTATTGTTCTTGGTGGGCCTTAAATCTCACAAAATTTCAGATCATATTTCACCCCAAAATGAAAATTAATAAAGACCATGAAGATTTTTTGCATTCTGAAATTTCTTAGTATTTTCATTACTGTGAAGTGAAGAAAATAAAATATTTCTACATTATGAGTGCATTAGCTGTACTGACTTAATTAAAATGAACAATTGTAGTACAGGAATACGACTAACGAGAATCATTGAGAATGAGAATTACAAAACCTCCAGAAAAAGTAAAGTAATGAGAATTTGTCAAGAAAATCAGTGTAATTGTCATGAAAATAACGCATAACATCATGCAAAAAATCTTAATGGTATATATAGGCTTTATTTCTTCGAATAAATGTTGTTGTGAAATATAACTCTTGTGAGATTCATCCAGGGGATGAATTACAATTAGGTAAAAAAAAAAAAAAAAAGATTGTACAAAATACGGATGAAATATACATACATAATTTAGACAAAAAATAAATAAATACATTAATCTTTAAATAAACTATTTTATCATAATTAGAATTTCATAATCACAGGTCTGGGTTTTTCAGTGGTAAAAGCTCAATGGTTTTTTTTTGCTATAAATTTCACCACGTGGGGTTCTCCAAACCACATCTGTGTCAGCAAATTTCATATCTTCAGACTATATTTACAAAGTTTTCCTTCACGTTTGTCACGCAGAGCTACAATTTCATCACG
>NC_139987.1:23948013-24160513 GCF_963993115.1 Abramis brama | reverse complement strand
TACAGACATCAAGAATTATAGTTTTTACTAGTTGAAAATTAATTCTTGATACCAAGAATTTGCATTTCTGCAAGTGATTATGTCATTGTTGATATCAAGAATTACATTTTTACTAGTGGAAATGTAATTTCTGATATAAAAAAAAAAACAGTTACTAGTAGAAATCGAATTCCTGATTTCTAGAATTTGCATTTTAACTAGTGAAAATGTAATTGTTGATATCAATTCATATAGGCTACTGAATTGAATAAAAGTCAAAACTGCTTGCCATAGTTAACATTCATTGAAGCGCTATATTGTTTACTCTGTGAGCGACGCGACGTGATAAACTACAACTCTCCTGTTATAATCAATGAAATCACACACACTGCAAAACATGCAAAGTTTGTAGATAATAACAGAATCGTTCTAGTATCTCCGTCTCGTGTCGCTCACGTGCTCTCGGTGTAGTATTCATGACGGAACCAATCATCACAGCGATATCAGAGAATTGATGATATCGGAAAATTGCCTTAGTATTTGACTATACATTGCACTCCAGCCAGAAGCGTCTGAGAACGTACAGGTTGGTCCAAATATCTTAATTTTTTTATTCAGAAAATAACTAACACGCTACTAGATGGGCAAACACCACTTTACGTAATTAATATTCATAACCCAAACCACGCCTTAACGGTCTGTTCCTGAGGAGAACAGACGTAAACAGTGTTAGAAAAACAAATTAGCCCATCACCAAATTATCTTAGTGTTTAATAATATATGAATTCGTTTTTTATTACGTTTTCATTTTCGTTTTAGTTCAAGATTTTTTGTATTTGTTGTGCGTTTGACGTTTTTTAAATGTCTATTTAGTTTTTATTATTTTAGAACTTTTACTGGAATGTTTAATTTATTTAAATTACATTTTTTTTTAGTTTAAGTTTTAGTTCATGGTAGAAAGACACTGCACTTAAGTACACTTATGATTGTGATTGATCCTGTACATTACATATAGTAGTATAATTTAAAGTATATTTTATCCAAACAACGCCGTTTCCGGTTCATCATGAAGTCATCAATCTTCAATGATCATGTCAGAAGCAGAGCACGTGTGCTGGTATATTCTGATACTAAGGCAGGACTGTATTTTCAGGGTGGTGTTCAAATGCATGAGGTCAGGTGTGATGGACAGGAAGTGATGTGGGCAGCGGGGTGAGTGTGTTAGTGGTTAGAAAAGAAGAGCTCTCCAAAGATTGAACTCATGAGATCAATGCCAGAACCAACTATCCAGCAAGCTTCCATTTTACTAACAGTCATTTACATCTACGTACAGACAGTATATATGTCTTATGCCATGTTGTGCATATAAGTTAATGCTTACAGTAGTTATGTTGCTAAGCTAATAAATCAAAACTAGGGCTGCGTCTGAATTCGCATTCTCTCTTAAGTAGGTCTCTCTATATAGTATGAATATGTATTACATAAATAAATTCAGCATGTTCTCACACTTTTATAGTGATCATCATCGTCACATCCTGTTTGTAACTTGAAAGGACTAAAAAGTAAAAGTGGTTCATACACTATATGTCAGTTCTTTTGAATGCTAATGATAATTTTGTGTGAGGAAAAAATGTAAATTTTTTTTTTTATTTGAATTCAAAATAATTTATTCTAATTCTCTGCTGTAGCTCACGAATCTCAATTATGCTTGCATACATTCAAACCTGCCACCTCGAGACTTGTTGCGCAAAGTGTGAAGTCAATGGCGTCAAACGTTTTGTTCTTGTGTGTCTTGTCGATAAGTGCGTCAATTTTTAATGTCTTGAATGAATGCAAGCACAAACTTGATTTGAAAATATAGTGAATATAAATAGTGAATGTTTCATAAAAAAAAACAAAAAAAAACAATATTGAAACTATCTTCTATCAATGCAGTACTGAAATTGCTGAATAGGCTTTTGGAACAGAGCTTTAAAATAAAATAAAATAAAATAAAATAAAATAAAATAAAATAAAATAAAATAAAATAAAATAAAATAAAATAAAATAAAATAAAATAAAATAAAATAAAATAAAATAAAATAAAATAAAATTTGCTGGACACCGGTTCATGGCATAATAAAAGGTTATTTTTTTCATTTTAAACTAGTTCCTGTCCCGCACCACCCCCATGTTAGCTCCCCTTCATCGCTGAGTTAGCCCCCCACATGCAGGGGATTTTACCTGGGAAACGCGAGAACAGAGAAAACCTCTTAAGCGAAAGGCGGCGCGGACGAGGCGACACCACGGCAGGAGAGAGGGGGGGGGTGACAGCTGGGGGGGGTAGAGCCAGAGCAGAGGAGAGACAGAGAAGCTCTTTAAACACGGCACACATTAACATCCTGTGGACAGCTGATGAAGGTGAAGATCCCTCATTATAATGCACTATAGGAACATTATATTTCCCTTGAAGGGGTCATTTTAAGCTACTAGTCTTGCTTTTCAAAGTTAAACATTTTCTGGTGACATTAAAGGCATGTTTCACCTAAAACTCGTCACTATCATTCCAAACCTGCATGACTTCAGTGGAACTCAAATGTAGATATTTAGCAGAATGTCCAAGCTGCAAGACTCCATGATTATAATATGTAATCTATTCCTGTGATCAAAGCTGAATTTTCAGCATCATTACTCCAGTCTTCAGTGTCACATGATCCTTCAGAAATCATTCTAATATGCAATGTAGAAAAAATGGAAATTAATACTTTTATGCAGCAAGGACATTAAATGACTGTAAAGAACTTTATAAAGTTACAAAAGATTTCGATTTAAAATAAATGCTGTTCTTTTGAACTTTATATTCATCAAAGAATAATGAAAAAAATGTTTTACAATTTCCACAAAAAAATACTAAGCAACAAAAACATTTTTCAAAACTGATAATAATAATAACCATTATTAATAATAACGGAGTACATATAACAATTGATAATAGCTAATCAGCTAATCAGGATCATGTGACACTGAAGACTGGAGTAATGATGCTGAAAATTCAGCTTTGCATCACAGGAATAAATACATCTTCAAATATATTCATATAGAAAATAGTTATTTCAAATTGCAATAATATATTTTACAATATTATTTTTAATATATTTTTGATTAATTAAATGCAGCCTCAGTCAGTCAATGTATGGGACTACTTTCACAATATTTAATATATTCACAATATTTACAACATTTTTGTTTGAGTAACAGTCCGAAAATGAAGTCGTTATTTAATTATTATTAATTTAATTAAATTAGCCAACAGTGGGCTGAATTGCATCAAATTATTGCATGCAATGCTTTGAAAGCTAATTTTAAGTCTGTTCATCGAAAAAAAAAAACGTAATTGTCTTCAGAATTACCATCCAGTAGCGTTGTGCTGAGAAAATCAGCTTGGACATTCTGCTAAGTATCTCCTTTTGGGTTTCAAGGCTTAAATAAAAATACAGGCTTTGGAAGGACCAGAGGACAAGTAAAATGCCAATGGATCAGTCACATGACCTTTGGTCTCTTATACAGTGTTTCTCAAAGCACATGCAGGCACACATTCAGACACATGCTAAGCACATAAATGTGACGTTTGGCACATGGATGGACTGCGGCACAGCTGGAGGTGAAGGAACAGAATCAGACAGCATCATTACACATAGTGACACTCGGCCAGCAGATGTCCCTGCGGTCAAATGTGTCCGTACAGTCCCTCCCGGCAGCATCAGTGTTATTACGTAACGCCAGACTAAACTTACAATGACAGATCATGACAAAGTGCTTGTGTCTGCGCTGGGAGACTAAAAAAACACAACGCTGGCCACTGATCTATGGCTGGGGAGCAGCAAACATCAACAGACATATTTTATTATAGTATTGCTGTATTATATGGTGCTTTTTGCATCCTTCATAAAACTTGAAAAGTTCAGTCCAGATTTATTGATATTCCATCCAAAAGATCATGGGACATCTTTAACTCGTCTCATTTCTTGTTCTGTAATTCATTCGGGTTTGGGACAGCACAAGGGGTGAGTAAATGATGACCGTTTTCATCTTTAAAGAGTTTGTTCAGCCATCAATAATAATTCTGTCATCATTTAATCATACTAGTCTAGAACATAAAGTAAGATAAGATAACTGAGTGTTTTGTCCATAAAACGGAAGTCAAAAGGCTCCAACATTTTTCAAAATATCTTATTTTTTGTTGCGCAGAAGAAGAAAAAAGGAACAACATGAGGGCGAGTAAATTATGACAAAACTTTCATTTATGGATTGAGTAACCCTGTAAGTGGGAATATATCACGCTCTTCGATTAGTAAAAAAAGTAAGCAATAAATAAATACTCACCCAGGCATGGTGTATTCAGTGCCATGACTCCGTAATAAGAGAAAGGACCGGCCTCAAACTTCATATTCTCGTTTCCAGCCTCAACTTCCACTCGACCCTGAAGGATAGAGGTGGGTTTAATAGTTAAAGTGCCCCTATTATGCTTTTTCGAATATTACCTTTTATGCAACGTGTAATAAAGCTGTTTGTGAATGTAAAAGGTCAGCAAAGTTTTAAAGGTCAAAGTAAATGACAAATAAAGTTATATTCTCCTAAAAGAAAGAATCGATTGTGAACTGCCGAAAACGAGTCGTCAGAAATTACAGTCTCACTTTCTGTTACAAACCTACACAACAATGAAACAAATTTGCATAATGCCAGCCTATGCTCTTCATTGGCTGCCTGCGAACAACGTCTTCTTTGCCCCGCCCTCAAACACTGTAGCTGTAGCTGAGACTGGAAGAGTTTGGTTCGTGTTGTCGTCATGTAGAAAAGATTTCTGCGATGTGAAAGCAAATCCACTTTTCTAGACTTCCAAAGGATGACGACTCATGCTGGAATTTAATTCAGCTATGGTAATGGGCTTTTCGTTTTGACACATGCTGTAGGCGGTAAACCAATCACAACAGACTAAGCCGACCAATCAGAGCAGAGTAGACCAATCACAACAGACTGGGCCATCTGACCAATCAGAGCAGAGCAGACCAATCTCAACAGACTGGGCCATCTGACCAATCAGAGCTGAGTAAACCAAACAACAGACTCACTAGGCCATCTGACCAATCAGAGCAGAGTAAGCAAATCACAACAGACTGGGCCGTCTGACCAATCAGAGCAGAGTAAACCAAACAACAGACTGGGCCATCTGACCAATCAGAGCAGAGTAAACCAAACAACAGACTGGGCCATCTGACCAATCAGAGCAGAGTAAACCAAACAACAGACTGGGCCGTCTGACCAATCAGAGAAGAGTAGACCAATCACAACAGACTGGGCCGTCTGACCAATCAGAGCAGAGAAGCTCTCGGAAAGGAGGGCTTAGAGACACCGAATCCTTTTTCAAACCATTTTCAGACTCTTTGAGAAATCAGGTGACGTGCATTGGATATCATGGGAAAAATTAAGTGTTTTTTGACCAGTTCAGTTCAATAACTGTGCAAAGTGTATTATTTATGAAATGGGTTCAATTAAGCTATAAAGCAGCTCTGGAGAAAACAGTGATGTCATCACCCAGCTCAATTCAGTTCTCATCCAATAGTGTCAGTGTAGTCAAATCAATCAGTGCCGACAATCATAAAGATACAACCACACAAACACAAACTGCTTGATATCAAAACTAATATCAAATAAATACATTGGCAATAAAAAGCATTGTGTGATTCCTTCAAGATACTGAAACCTAAAACCCTCAAGAACCCCCACCGGTGTTCTCAAATCATTAAACAGCGTTTTTAAAAACACTTTTATGTCAAACGTGACTTATTTTGAAATCTTAACCGGCTTCCTTGAAGAACAACCAGTTGCGTCTCCATTATTAAAGACAGAATGACACACAACCCAACCAAAACTCCCACAAGGACGGTGAGGATGGTACATTTAATACTTTGAAACCAGGACACATGTCATGTGCTAAACCACATTCGAGAGGACACACACATTTTCCAAACTCTCAGGCGTCATATTTGCCCCATTTTCTGCCCCAATGGAGAGTCAACTATTCCTCTCATTCTCAGAAAAACGTTACCAGATCTGTGGCGCTCGGATTGCATGAACACGGATCCTGTCACTCTATCTGAGTCTCCTCTGCTCTGGTGTCTATATTCAGGTAGACACTAAATACAAACAGAGCTGGACTACACTTTTCTACTTTCTGCAAATAAGCTTTCATAAAATAAAACAAAACTACTACTACTAAACAAATATTTACATTTACACTCTATAATGATACACTACCATTCAAAAGTTTTTTTTTTTTTTTGGAAAGTTGAAATTAATTATTTTATTCAGCAAGAACACATTATATTGATCGAACATTTAAAATGAAAACATAAAAAATGCTGTTCTTTTGAATATTCTATTCATCAAAGAAAAATGTATCATGGTTTCCACAAAAATATTAAGCAGCACAACTGTTTTCATCACTGAATATAATACGAAATGTTTCTTGAGCAGCAAATCAGCATATTAGAATGATTTCTGAATGATCATGTGACACTGAAGACTGGAGTAATGCATCACAGGAATAAATTACATTTTAAAATATATTCAAATAGAAAACAGTTATTTTAAATTGTAATAATATTTCACAATATTATGTTTTACTGTATTTTTAGTCAAATAAATGCAGTCTTGGTTGAGCATAAGAGACTTATCAATCAGTAACAATTTACAGGTTCAGTTAATTAACATTTATTGTTATAAAGCAACAAAGAACAACACTTTTACATCATTTTATAATCTAGGTTATCTAGAATGTGCAAAGTTAAAATCATTAATCATTAATGAATTATGAATGAACATTAATTATCAATGAGCAATGGTATATTTAATAATTAACCTACATTTATAAATGTGTAAATGCTAAACAAGTTTGTTGTTTATGTTAACATTTATATTAATGCCTTCTTGTAAAGTACTACCAACAAATCATCACTCATTGATTACTAAAATTGACTAAATTCCTAAACTACTAAAATAATAATAAATTATTAATATATTTAATACATTTAAATTAAAGTATGAATATATATTTTTATTTTCTAATAATTGAATTTAAATACATTTAAATACTCTATTAAATATGTATTTATCTAATAGACTGAATATATTTAAATAAAAGTGTAAGACCATGTATATATACATATATATATATATATATATATATATATGTGTGCGTGTGTGTGTGTGTGTGTGTGTGTGTATGTGTGTATGTATGTATGTGTGTATGCATGCATGTATGCATGCATGTATGTATATGTGTGTGTGTGTGTGTGTGTGTGTGTGTGTGTATGTGTGTATGCATGCATGTATGCATGCATGTATGTATATGTGTGTGTGTGTGTGTGTGTGTGTGTGTGTGTGTGTGTGTGTGTGTGTGTGTGTGTGTGTGTGTGTGTGTGTGTGTGTGTGTGTGTGTGTGTGTGTGTGTGTGTGTGTGTGTGTGTGTGTGTGTGTGTGTGTGTGTGTGTGTGTGTGTGTGTGTGTGTGTGTGTGTGTGTGTGTGTGTGTGTGTGTGTGTGTGTGTGTGTGTGTGTATATATATATATATATATATATATATATATATATATATATATATATATATATATATATATATATATATATATATATATATGATTAAATACAATTAAATATAAAACAAACAAAACAATAAACCCTTATTGTTATAATGGTTGCACTTTATTTTACAGTACGTGCACTTACATCATTCTTACCCAAGAGAGTACTGGGTAATATAAGGTAACTAAACGGGTTAAGGTTAGGTTTAGGGGTAAGTTCAGGGTTAGTAACTAGTTTTTACCCAGTTATTGCATTTACTATAATAAGTACATGGTATGTACATTTGGAACAGGACTGTAAAATAAAGTGCTACCATTATAGTTTACATATGTTATATAATTTATTGAAAATTATTTTGGAAATTAATTTGAACTATTATATTTTAAATGATTTGAAAACTCAGGCAGAATCAGTCTGTAAATCAGCAGATGAGAGGAGATTGGTGAATTTAAGCAGACATGCGGTTTGATGGCCAGTGTGACATAACGCTCCATGACACACGGCGTTCATGCTTCGTATGACATTGTGCCGCGGGGATGATTACGACTGTGATAAACACGGTCACACTGACGTTCTGAAAGAGTTAACCTTGTCCTGGCTGACCCCCCCGTCGAGAACACAGCAAATCCAGGATGTGATTTACTGATCCCGAGGGGGGCCCCGTGCGCCCTGTCCCGACACGGCTCACCCTACCATGACCATCTTCAAACTTAAGCCACGTTAAGTAAGCAGTGGCACAGATATTCATTCAGATGACTGGAAAGTGTGCATAAGGTCGCGCTAATATGTTGATCCCCGTATGAGTTCACATACAAGTCAATATCTATATATGTAACGCATGCTTGCTGTCGCATGGACATTCAAGAGTCTTTCCATCAATCTCACTTCTGATTGGACGGTTTTATAAAACAGGGCCATGGGTCGCTTTGATTGGCTGTGTATACGATCGTGTGTGTGTGTGAGCTGGCAGAAAGAGGGTGGGATTAGAGCTGCTATGTTCAGGATCCCTTTCTTATGTAAGAGGGATCAATTAGTGAAGGACAGGCCTGACCGATGCTGGCCTCTTCTGGCTAAAACAACAGGGAGGTCACAGACGCTCCGAACAGACCAGGACGCCTCGAACGAGACACAATGTACACGCCAAGCACAAAAGAGCTTGAAAATGTTAACTTCACTTTCCAAACTTCAAATCTCTACTCCTGAGTAATTCATGAATTACCTCTGTGTGTAATTCATCCTGTGCTGGGAGTGTTACGGGCAAGAATGACACCTCAAAATTGTGCAGAGAGGTGTGCTGTTACTTCGCCAAGGGATCTGGCTTGTGATTTTGGCTCGGCAACAACAAAACAGACAGAAAAAACAGACTTAAGTTCTCCTTTGAAAGTTTTCTCCTTTGACAAGTACGATCACGGCAAACATTCAGATCTGTGTTGGCGCTGCCGCTGATACAGAGGGAGCAGTTGGCATGAATAGGTATGAAACAGCTTCACAAACTCTTTTCAACCACATAGTATCATTATTTCTGTTTTATAATCATTCAAAATATCACAGAAGTACTGAGATACAAGTTTATAGTTTGGATATAAACACTGAGGTCTATGGTAGGGATCAAAATAGAGTAAATCACCTTTTGCACATAACTTCATGCTTTAAATAACAATTGGATCAATTGCATCGTTACACCAGTAGGTGGCAACAAGTGACTTTTTTTTTTTTTTTTTGCTGCATCCGAAAACACAAACTTCCCTACTATATGGTAGGCAAAATGTGTATGACAATGTCCAAATTCACAGTACTCATAGGCAAAAATTACCCAGATGACCTGCATCTTCTGGCGAGATTCTGAAGTGTGCATACAATAGACATTTTACCATCCCATGAGGCCACGGGACAGTATTTGTGAATGGAAGAGACTGACGCTGGTAGGTCACGTGACAATGACAGCATGGCTGATGAAGTATGTCCAGATTACATTTATACTACACACACTCATACTATATAGAACATACTTTTTTAGCGGCCGAATTACTTATTCAAAATAAGTACCTACTCAAGAGAGTGATTTCGGACGCAGCCCTAGTCATTGAATCATTCAATTAAAGGGATGGTTCGGAGTAAAATCAACCTAGGGTCCTTTGCACCATGACATCGAGCCAAACACCCCCCCAGAAGCCTTTTTTCCCTTGGTCGAACATTTTTAAAGTTAGAGCTTATTTAGAGATATCAGCCGGATGGCTTAGTGCAGGCACTAATGGATCCAAATTTTTATCCTGTAAATTACCCCACTAATAATGCCCAGAATGGTACCAAACTTATACACTAGTACAAATAGGTTCTGTACTCATAAAATGAGGCATTGGAAAGTTTGTAAGTACATCAGGAGTTTATTTAAATAACACTTGCCTGGCACCTAAAACACCTTAGCAACTACATAGCAATACCCTGGCAACCATCTAAAAAGCAACACATAGCAATGCAATGGCAAACGTAGCAATGCCTTTCAAAAAACATCTAGAAGTTAGCCTGCTCTAGGTAGCTAGACTTGTTCTATATGCCTTAGCAACCACCTAAAACACCCTAGCAACCACATAGGCATAGTCATGGCAGTAAGTTTTGCACAGGCAAGCATCACTCATATTTTCCTCAGAAAAATCCAGTCTATTTTGGGATACATCTAATCCTGTAAGTACTAAGAATTCTGACAGGCAGAGAGAGATATTTGTGGATGGTTGTACAGCTGACGTCCCTGGAGCAATGTCATGAGGACTCCACAAGGTCAAATGGTGAGGAATTACATGGGATGCAATCATGGGGTGAATCACATGGTACCAGCCATGGGGAACAGGCAACTACTCTGACCTTTTCTCCTTCTCTCAGACCATCCAACAAACCAAACCATCTCTCAAAACAAACTCTAAAGCAATTAAACGCTAGGTTTTATAATCTATGTGAGAGTGTTTGTCTTGAGTAGAAATGAGTAACGTTGCACGTTTCAAGACAATTCAGTTGGCCTTTCAGCAATAGTAATAATGATATTTGCCTTAGCAAGCCCCACTAACAGGAGACTATGGAAGCTTGTTTCCGCCACTGAATAATAAATAAATAATAATAATTGCAACTTTTTATCTCACAATTCTGACTTTTTTTCTCACAATTGTGATATATCAAGTCAGAATTGTGACTTTTTTTCTCAGAATTGCGAGATATGAAGTCAGAATTGTGAGAAATAAAGTCGCAATTCTGAGAAATAAGTCGCAATTGCGAGATATAAAGTCGCAATTCTGAGAAATAAAATCGCAATTGGGAGATATTAAGTCAGAATTGCATGATATCAAGTCGCAATTGCGTGTTATAAAGTCAGAATTGTGAGATATAAACTATTCTGAGGTAAAAAAAAAAAGTCTGTCTTTTTTTTCCTTAGAATTGGACTTTATATCTCACAATTCTGAGAAAAGATGTCAGAATTGCAAGATATAAACTCGCAATTCTATGTTATAAAGTCAGAATTGCGTGATATAAAGTCGCAATTCTGACTTTATATCTCGCAATTCTGACTTTATAACACGCAATTGCGACTTTATTTCACGCAATTCTGACTTTATATCTCGCAATTCTGAGAAATAAAGTCAGAATTGCAAGATGTAAACTCGCAATTGTGAGATAAGAAGTCGCAATTATCTTTTAAAATGTTTTATTTTGTGGTGGAAACAAGCTTCCATAGGAGACTGATTATTGAAGGAAGTAGCACACTTTCTGTTTTGATTTAAAGGCACTTTTTCAAACTAGCCTAAATATTTAATAAACACACACGCAGTGTAGATATTAGTGGGCATCAAGTCTACAGAGCTTTCTGCTGAATTGTCTACCGATCAGTTTCACTTACCTGAAGGATGAGGATGAAGAAGTCCACAGGTTTTCCACGCTGATATAAATGGTGCAGTAGCGAACGCTTGTCGCTCTCGTTGAACTTGATCTCCTGAATGACATCCGGATGCCTGAGGATTCGCAGTAACACCTTGTCTTTGATCTGGAGTGGACTGAAAATGCTCACCTCTATGGAAAGATGGGTAAGCAAAAATTGCCTGTTATTTGCAAAAAGCAAAAGCTCAAAGAGTGAGAAGATAATCAGTGTCTTATAAACGCAACAGCTCACCAGTAGCGAGGAAACGATGCGCTGCTAGCATTAGTTGCGGGGATATCTTGACTTTAGATTCGCTCTCATGTTTGAAAGCAGAAAAGTCCCTTTTGTTCTTGTTGGGATCCACTTTCTTTTTGTTACGATTGTCAGCTAGCAGACAAAAAAAAAGAAAAATTAAATTAATCACTCAAACAATCACTCATCTTGTTTCCCAAAAGCATCTTAAGCCTAAGTTGATCATAGAAGCCATTGGCACTAATTGTCTTTATGATCTACTTAGGCTTACGATGCTTTTGGGAAATGCAGCCCAGATCTATAAATCAATAATTGAACCAATTAATAAATCAATTATTAGACCATTAGATTAGACTGGATTTGATTTAACCCTCTGTTGCTCCTCATTTAGTTATCACACTCACACTCCTCCCGGTCAAAAGTGGCCGAACTTTCTTTTTCAGTAAAATCGATGTAATATATTTTTGTTCAATAATATTTTTTATTTAATATTTTGTATTTGAGGGACTTTTATGGTACCAAGTAATAGTTATTTATGCAATAATTATGATCCATTTGTTTCCACAATTTGTATAATACAATACAATACAATACAATACAATGAATTAACCCATAAATTTTTAGGCCCTGTTTTTTCTAATTTCTAAGTAACCCCTTCATTGCTGTGTGCCTTTTTTCTGTATCTTGATTTTTGTCATTTTAAATGTTTTTTATGTCCTATTAATTTCTATGTTGGTCATTTTTATCCGCTAGGAGTACAAGTGCGACTATTTTTAGGATGATTTTTTTTTCTTGTGTTCACATAGCAAGTGCCATAAGTCACCAAGTGTCCTACCATTCTTATGAAGTCAAATTTTCAGTCAAAAGTGACCGAAAAGGCAGTACAATGTGTAGGACTTGTACTTATAACATCTACGAATGAGGGCAGGGGGGAGGGTTTTTTTCTGACACTTATTGTAGAACATATTGTGATTGTTATTAATGTTTCCCTGTTTACGAAAAGCTAAATAAAAAAATAAAAGTGACCGAAAAGCATCAGAGGGTTTTAAAAATCCATGATATTTCCATGAAAAATGAGAATCACTATCTTGAACATACTGTAGAGATCAGACTCGTCCAGGATCTCAGATTTGATGATCTCCTCAATAACGTCCTCCAGCGTGACCAGCCCCAGAACCTCGTAGAACGGATCTCCTTCGCCCTCATTGTTCACCTTCTGGACGATGGCCAGGTGGGATTTACCTGCGGACAAAAACACCCAAGCCAAAAATAACTAGAAAAACTCAAATTAAATGCACTAAGTATTCTAATTCCAATCAGAATGGCTGTTTAACCCTTAAAACTAAACATTTTTGTCATCATTTACTCACCCTCAAGATGTTCCAAAACAAACAGTTGACAGTAGCCATTGACTTCCATAGAGATTTTTTCCTAATATGGAAGTCAATGGCTACCGTTAACTGTCTGGTTACCAACATTCTTTAAAATATTTTAAAAAATAGTTCAAAAGAAGAAAGAAATTCATACAGGTCTGGAACAACTTGAGGATGAGTAAAAGATGACAGAATTTTCATTTTTGGGTGAACTATCCCTTTAACATAGATTTAGTTAACACCAGGCCAGGAAACCCACTGAGTGAGTGTAGAATAATTCAAACCATATTCATATATTGAAGGACTGCATGGACATGCATATTAATGAGCCGTATTCTCACTACAGAATCTGAAAACCCCATGAATTATTCATCATATTTTATCTGAGGGGACAGATCAATCATAACCATTTAAGCAAATACTGGACCATTTGCGCTTCATGTTCCAAAAGAGAGTCAGATCAGAATTCCTACTAAACTTAGATCTTAAAGAGCTTAAGAGGGGGAGATGACGGAGATGTCTGGGGATTACAAACAGAAAGCGAAAAGGCAAGGATGGAGCAAGACAGGACCAGAAGACAGTTTGACAGCATTAAAAGTTAAGAGGGAAATATGCAAAACACTGCAAAATCAACATTACTGGACATGTTAAAACATGAAATATGTGTAATACTGGGTGAATGCTCAAATCTGAATCAAAATACATGGATGCACCAATATAGAAATTCTGGCCAATACTGTCAACCAATTATTATTTTTATGTTATATGTTAATGCCTGTTTTTTTTCCAAACTAAATATGAGCTGTAATTAAAATACAAGTATATCAGGCATCAAAGCATTATTTATTTTCAGTTTCAGCCAATTCAGACTTGTTCAAATTACTAACCCTAAAACCGATCAACAGTCCGCAACACTTTATTTTTTAAATAATGGCTAATATCATACATCAGTAAAAGGTTATCCTAAATGGAGAAAATTAAAGAAAATATGCAGATTTTTTTCTTGAAATCCGTTTTCCTCTGGGGAATTTTAAAGTACATGATCAAGCCTAACATTATAATACGGAAAGCTTTAGACAAGCAGTCTCCAATGCTCCTGAGGGATCGGCATTTAGCAAATCACCCACATTTACTTATCTGCATACTCATAAGCTTATTTACATACATTCATAGCTCAGTGGAGCTCATTTTAAACCAACAGCAAAAACACATTTGAATAGAGTGCAGAGAATTTCTACAAAATTGTCATCAAATGCAGTGAAAGCAATGTCCGAAGCAGACGAGTTGGACAAAACAGTGCATGTCACATGGGGTTTGTGGCACCTCTGCAGTGTTGCAGTGATTGAGATGAGAAAAATAAAGTGGGAGGGGCTTGAAACTGCCAATCATTCCAAAACACCGCCCACAAAACTCATCTTTAAACTATTATGAAGCAAATGCACACATGCACTTTGAAATTTGCTTCAACAGCTTGTTTAAAACAATCCCAGCATCATTGTCATGATTAAAGCCAATAAAGTAAAATGAATCATTGCAAATATTAGAATTGTAGTTCTTTGTTAGTTTAACTAATGTAATTAACTATGTTAACAAATAAAACCTCATTGTAAAGTGTTACCAATACCAATGTAAAGAATAATCTGAATATTAATGGGAATATTACAGCCCTGAATCTGAAGGTAAATGTGGCAAAACATTAGAGTGAGTCTGCAAACTCTGCTGGACCGGATGATGATGTGTATTTTTAATGAGTGACTTTTGGCAGCATTGGATTCCTCCGCCATTTCCTGAAGAGCTTCATATTGATCGGAGGCTGATACAGGGAGCATATGGTTATTGATTTGGCTCTCAGGGGGACACATCATAATCAATAGGAGGGTGAAAACAACTGTGCATGGAGATAAACCCTTTGCTTCCTGTGAGCACAGCACATTCTGTGCAAACTTTCAAGACTCAGGAGAGCACATAAAACACAAATCACTAACCTTTTTTAAACTCCTCCAACATGGCGTCCAACTTAGTGTCGTGGAAGACAAAATGCACCGGGCGGTTGTAGAACTTGGTGACCGTTTTAAGCGTAGTGCAATCATCCGGGTCAACAAAGGCCAGGTCCTTGACGTACAGGATGTCCACGATGTTGGAGCGCTCACTGTCGAACACGGGTATCCGCGTGTAGCCGCTTTCCATGATTTCAGACATGGTGCTGAAGTCGAGCACGGCGTCAATGTGAATCATGAAGCAGTTGCCCAGCGGCGTCATCACATCCTCCACCGTCTTGGTTCTGAGTTCGAGAGCACCTTGTATGATGTTCAGCTCCTCTCTGACCAGGTCATTGTAGGGCTCTGTGACCTTCAGCATCCCCACCAACTTCTCTCGGTTGTAGACGGTGCCGATTTCCTGCCCGAGGATGACATCCAAAAGCTTACTGATGGGGAATGACAACGGGAAGGTCAGTAGCATGAAGAACTTGGTCAGCACGATGGTGTTGGCGCCTACGGCCAAACCGTGGCGCGAGCAGAGCGCTTGTGGCACGATTTCACCAAATATGACGATGCCAACCGTGGATGCCGCCACGGCTCCCAACCCTGACCCGATCAAATCATCTAGCAGGATCGTCAAAGTTGTGTTGACCAGCACATTACCCAACAGTAAAGAGCAAAGCAAATAGTTCCCCTTGCTTCGAATGGGTTCGATTTTGCGTGCATACTTCTTTTCCTTGTTAGTGCCACAACTTTGCACAATGCGAAGCTCCATTGGATCTAACGCCATGAGCCCCAGGTTGAGTCCACTGAACATGCCGGACAACGCAAGCAAGCTTGACACCAGGATGATTTGGAACCAAAGAGGTAGAAGAGATCCTTTCTCCTCTAAGACTACCAATCTACCATCATTATCAGGCAAATGGACCCATTTATCTCCCAAATCCTGTCGGACACATAGGCTGTAGGTCTTCTCTCGTTCACTTTTACGCATTGGCTTTACATACACACTCACCAGACCTGATGTACCCCTGCTGCTCACGTTCATGTAGCTGCCGATGCTCATGTCTTTGGTGAAATCCTCACAAGTCCTGTTCAACGCGTCACTACCCCCTGTATCCACATACTCCGTAAACCTGATGTGGGATGCTGCGCCCGGGGTCAGGTGGACACCATAAAACCGGAGTACGACGCTGCTCTCCTCCGTTACCTGGATGAGCCCGTCCTCCGTCGTGCTGGCCGCTTTATCGCTCCTCTCCAGCCGCATGCCCAGGATCTGACTCCGGGAACTCTGGCTCGAGGTCTCCGTTCGCCCGCCGACAGAGCTCCAGAGGAACACGATGAAAGTTAGAAGACACCCCTGCCCGCTCCGCTCTGTCGCCATGTTTGTTGCGCTCTCTCCGCAAGGCTGGACCTTACGTCACGTCATCGCTCCCACACGCGGACCCCACCCCCTCATTTGCATAGTGCACAATTGCGCAACGCCCACTTTCAATACAGTGGAAAACTTATGTGGAACGTTGAATGAAATGGTAAAAATATATGCGCGCGCGTTCTTAATTAAAAATCACGTTTGGACTAATAAACGTCTCGTGGCACCATGAGTTTTTTATATAATAAATTGTAGTATTAAGTATAAATAAATGTAAGAATCTAACAGGTTTCCAATTAAAAATGATACACTATATAAATAAATAAATTATATATATATATATATATATATATATATATATATATATATATATATATATATGAAGACTTTAGAAGCAAAAGCCTCTAAGTCCGTCTAAAGTTTTTGTTTAATATTAACATTTTTATCAGGCTCCTATAGGTTTCTACCCAAGTACCGGCATTTCTGAATGGGCTGAGGCTGGGATTTAGTGAGTTTGAAGTGAAAGTATTTGTATATACTATGTGCGGAGAGCATTCACTCAATATTAATATCTCATTTTTGAGGTGGCTTTTAGAGGCTTTTGCATCGGAGGTCTTCATATATATATATATATATATATATATATATATATATATATATATGCCACAGTGCTGTGTTATGAAGGCTAATAGCACGAGCCTAGTGTCCTCTTCACCATACACAGTGATGAATTTAATCACAAAATCAATTGCTATCAAATACATTTTAAATAAAGAAGATAATTTTTGCAGTATTTAGATGACAAATAAGCACATTTTCCCTCAATGTCCGTTATTGTAACGCTTATCAGTAAGGACGTAGCTACAATAAATAACATAATTATATATAAATACTATAATTTAAATAATATATTGTTCTTGTATTACAGTAATAAAAAATAAATTAATCAACGACAATGGTCTGCCGTACGTGGCTTTGTTGTTTGTGGTGCGCGTGTGTATTGACCGTATTGACATCACTACATCTCATCCAGATGAATCTGTGTAGAATGTGATACAAGTGCGTCCTCTAGTGTTACAAATAAACATAGACTCATCAACATCGTGTGTTTTATTCTCATTTTAGTGCATAATCATGTGCACATTCAAAATATAGCCTAGATTATACAAGAGGTTACTATTACTACATTTTACAAGGATTCAATCTTCCTATAATAGTACATAATGTTGCAATTTTATGATAATTGCTGTGATTCGATGCAATTCAGTGACATATTCATTGAGAGATAATCTCATAGGCCATAATTAAATTTATTTCACATTAAGAAAGGAAGTTCTCTATACTGACCGAATAGTCCCCATCAGTCTATATCTGCTTCCATTTGTCATACACAATTGTAATTCAAATATCGGAAACAGTTCATACAACATATTTCAGGAACTATCTGTGTGCAATCGCTTTTCATAATTATCTATAATAATACTCATCTTATAAAATTATCTAAAAACTGTGAAATTAAAAACCCTAATGTAGTACTTCTAATTGCCTGTGGTCAATGACATCCACACATTGTAGCCTAGTAGTGACGTAAACTTATTTAATGCTGGATATACGTCTGATTCCAGTCGGGCTTTATGCCTGTTTTCCTGTGTGTCCCTCAGGTAGAAGCACATCCACGGTGAAGCTGACCTTCTTTGAATGGATCACACTGTAAGTGTTGTCAAATCGAACCACATCTATAGAGAGAAAAGGATTGTTTTAAGCATACAGCACAACTTGTTGGCAAATTCATGATTTTATTATCCTTCAATTGCTCGGAATATCACCAAAAACTAAAATGTAAAATTCAAAACAAACATACAGATGCCTGGTTCTTCACAGGTGTAGGATCCATCCTCTGGGACTAGATGGGCATTGTAACGTTCGGTAGGCAGTATTTCCAGCATGGCTTCAACTTTATTTGTCTCATTCCCCTTTGTCTTCAGGTAAATTCCAAAACCGATATCAGACCCTTCGCTTGCAAACTGCCATCTAGATTGAGGAAAAAACAATGATGACTACTGGTTATGGTCAGAATGGAATAGTAGCATCCTCTATATGGAGTATATTGCATGCTATCACTCTTAAAACAAATTACAAAGGGGGGTTTTCACAGCGATGCCATAGAAGAACCATTTTAGGTTTCCCTATAGAACCTTTCAGTGAACAGTTCTTAAAAGAACCAAAATCTAAAGAACCTTTTTCCACTATAACGAACCTTTTGTGGAATGCAAAGGTTCCATGGATGTTAAAGGTACACTATGTAACTTGTGGCCCTCTAGTGGTTAAAAAACAAAACTGCATGCATTTTGCGGAAGAACATTGGTTTGGTTGTGCTTCGCCTGCGTGATTGTGCGGATGAATATGTCCAGGGCTTGACATTAACACCCGCCAACCCGTGGGTGTTTTTACGCAGTCACTCCTAATAGCCACTTTGGCAGGTTGAATTTTATCTATAATATATACATTTTTCAATTGTAGTCTTTTAAAAAGGAATCTGAAATAATAAATTAAGTGTTGCCAAAAATATTTATTTTTCGATAGATATCGATACTGAAATATCTAAAACGCTTCCAATACTCATATTCCCGCAGAATAGATACACAATACCATCTGCGCTTTTCTCTCTCTCTCTCTCATCTCTCCGACAGCGAGAGACACACAAACCCGCCTCTCCTCACTCAATCGAATCATTTGCTCTGGTTGAATATTGTTGGTGTTACAGCAATGTTGAATTTCGGCATGGGATTGTGCATATTGCGTATAATTCTACTCATTCCCACAGATTTTGTGCTCACACCCAAAGTGCGCTTACATAAAGCCGCCTCTCAGTAGTAAAATGTTTTTTTTTCACTGATTATTGCACTTAAACAGTCAAATACACACAAAATAATGTCAAAATGCAGGTCTTGGCGAGTATTCACATTAACACAGTCAGTTATGTTTTAAGTGAATGTAAACACAGTAGAGAAAGAAAACACATGTGTAACAGTATAATGGATCCGTGCATCAGGTCTTAAAGTGACAGCAGCCTAATATTCCTGCTGCCAAATTATGAGATAATATTAAAGGTCCCGTTCTTCGTGATCCCATGTTTCAAACTTTAGTTAGTGTGTAATGTTGTTGTTAGAGTATAAATAATATCTGTAAAATTATAAAGCTCAAAGTTCAATGCCAAGCGAGATATTTTATTTAACAGAAGTCGCCTACATCGAACGGCCCGTTTGGACTACATCCCTCTACTTCCTCCTTTAATGACGTCAGTCGAACAGTTTTTTGACTAACCTCCGCCCACAGGAATGCTCCCTCAACTCTACCGAAATTCGTTTATGTACTTGCGCACTTCTTATAACTTACTGTGTTAACTCAGCTCTTACGGTGATTTTCTGAAGTAAAACTGACGCTTCATCTTTTGTGTGATGTACAATAAACTTTATTAAACTCATCAGTATATGTTTGATCATCATTCGGACCTGGTCCGAAACAGCAGACTTGTAGGCTATTAATAAATAACGGATACATACAAGCAGATGACAAATATGTTATAATAACCGTAATTAAACTACTAAACTATACCTTTTCCATCTCTATACAGCACTCTGACTCTGTAGGCATTATTGTCCGACTCGAAATGAACACCGTTACTGAGAGTTTCTGATATTATCATCATTCCGTGAGATGAAATTGTCCTGAGAGACTGAGCGCGAGCTCGTGAAGCTCCGCCCCCTGGGTCGTCCAGCAGCAGCTTATTTGCATTTAAAGGGCAAAAAATGACAATTTAAACATGCTGTAAAAAATGATCTGTTGGGTATTTTGAGCTGAAACTTCACATACACACTCTGGGGACATCAGAGACTTATTTTACATCTTGTGAAAATGGGCATAATACGGGACCTTTAAAATGATCTATGGTCGTTTTTTCCCATGGTATTGATGTCAAAATTGTGGCCAGTGAAAATACTGAGTGGCTAGAAATACCACTAGCAACAGTGGCTGTTTTTTTAAGGTCCTTGGAGGTTTGAGATTTAACTGCTCCACTTCAACCTTTCTCACTCGTTGTGACAAACCTATGCGACTCCCACACGCGTCAGAGTAGCCAGAGCAACTTTTCTCTATTTTTCGGATATGACGAGACGAATGACAGACATACACAATTACCCGCGAAAACCATCCTGTCAGGTCTAAAATATAAAAACTTATAACTAGGCTTACTATAGTGTATCAGGGCAAGACAAAATACGTTTTGGAAGAGGGATTGATGATGAATTGACTCATTTAATTTTTGATAATTTTGAACAAAAAAGTTACATAGTACACCTTTAAAGGTTCGTTGAGGAACAATAGATGCCATTAAAGAACCTTTATTTTTTAAGGGGGCGATCACACAGAACACGTTTTTTTGTAAACAAGAAATAGTTCAGAAAATAAGTTCAACTTTTAAAAGACGTCTCGAGACCTTGCGGTTTTTCCCCATTCCTCAAAGCAAAAACGCGTTCTGTGTGAACCAGCTAAGAGTATATTGTGCAAAACAGCTATGCACTGAAAAATGCTAAAACATACTTACCGTAGCAAGCAGTTTGGAATAAGAACCTCATAATCTAGCTGGTATGAAGAGCCACGGCTAATGGTGACGCACTGGTCATACTGGACTTTGACAGAGTCTCGTACATAGTAGGACTTTGGCACTACACCACCATAATGTAACTGGGAGGAAGAGTCAAATGGGTAAAGACAACTAAATAGTGGTGTACAGTACCATTCAAAAGTTTGAGGTCAGTAAGATTTTTAATGTTTCTTATGCTCACCAAGGCTGCATTTATTTGATCAAAAATATAGTAAAAACAGTCATATTGTGGAATATTATCACGATTTTAAATAACTGTTTGCTATTTGAATTTATTTTAAAACTTAATTTATTCCTGTGATGCAAAGCTGAATTTTCAGTATCATTACTCCATTGTTCAGTGATCCCTATTAGAAATCATTGCTCAAGAAAAAATTCTTATGATTATCAATGTTAAAAAAAGACCAGCATTTGTTTGAAATAGAAATATTTTGTAACAATATTTACTGTCACTTTTGGGCAATTGAATGCATCCCTGATGCTGAATAAAAGTATTAATTTCTATAAAAACGGTAGTGCATGTGAATCTCCTGTTGGCTCGTAAATCTCACCATGGTCTTACAGAGAGGGTTTCCATCAGGATCAGTCATGGAGCCTCCATAAACCACAGGTAACTGATCTGCATCCACATAGTTCCTCAACACCTCTTTCCAGTTGGCTGGAAGATGGAGATCAAAAGAGAAATTCCCATTCGTGAGGATAACACACCGCAGTTAATCATAATCATGATGTTTGCCTTAACAAACAGTACTATAGTTAGACAGCTTACAACCCAGCACAGCAATCTTCTGCCTTGTTTCCTCACGCAAGAAGTGTTTGACCAAGTTGTATGCAATAGGGAAGAGTTTGGGGGCTGTAGAAAGGAGATTTAAAGCATTAAAATATTTCAAAACTGTTTAACGGCATCAGTGATGTGATTTTACTGGTGCAACAATGACTCACCTTTGATTAAAAGCACCTTTTTTAGGCTCTCAGGATAATTCTCTTCATGCATAGTCAGAATCTGCAATCAGAAAAGGCAAAAATAATAAACCGGTATCACAATATTACCGTTTTAGCTTGACAACAAGTGTGGAAACAGATTATTAACATGTTAAGATTGATCTTAGTAAGGGAAGATGCATTACTTAATTTGTCACAATGACACTGTGAGGCATGTGTAACAAATTATTAAAAATAATAATTTCTGATTAATTAATTTGCCTTTTTGCCACTTTATTAGACCAGTAAATAACACACTAAAGTTCTTTAGTTGTGCCCCAAATGACGCACTATACACTATGTACTTATGCACTATGTACTCAACCATGTAGTGTATGAATTTCATAAGATTATTTTGTCATTCAACATCAACATCCGCAAATTTGGATGCACTTTATGTTTCCGAACAAAACCACTAAGCCACAGTGATAAACAATTACACTGTAAAAAGTGAACAGTTGGATCAACTTAAAAAAATACTTCAATTGGTAACACCTAAAGAAATTAAGTTTTCTCAACTTAAATTATCACGTTTGATCATGAAAAAGTGATAATTTAAGTTGAGAAAACTTAATTTCTTTAGGTGTTACCAATTGAAGTAATTTTTTTAAGTTGATCCAACTGTTCACTTTTTACAGTGTATATATAGAAATGTTATACGTTTGTGTCTTATTATTGGGCTCCAACAAGCTCTACTGAAAGCATCGTGTTCCTACCTCACCGTACAACTCAACCGCTGGCTTCCAGAGGTGTTTCATGCCAAGCCCTTCACAGTCATAAATGATGGTGATTGAATCAATGTGCTTGTCAAGCTGATGAATAAAATCACCCCAAAACAACAGTAAACCATTAAAAACATCAACACTGCAGCAAATTAATGTGAACGTTCAGATAATAAAATATCTGACACTAGAAATGAATGTCACAGTTTTTGCACAGCAAAAAAAAAGAGATTTTTGTTTTCTTTTTCAGTACAAATATCTAAACATTCATGAAATTGATATATTTACCAGAAAAGATAGATTTACCAGAGAAGCAAAATGACAGATAATGAGTCTTGCTTTCTGAAAAAAGTCTTGCTTTCTTGCTTAAAATAAGAAAAAAAAAATCTTATTTTTCCTAAGTTTATTAAGTTTATTTTTCTGACCTCACTGTAAAAAAAACAATTTCATGATTTATCACAACATTTGTATGTGGTTCAGATAACGTAATATTTTGAGTTTCCAATCTCCTTCATTGTATTAACTCAAATTTTTAAATTTTGATGAACTCAAATTTTTAAGGCAACTAGGTTACTTGAAATAAATGTCTCGTTAGTTGAATTTAGTTAATGTTGCTTCTGTCTATGTGCAATCATTCTTGGGCTCTTGGGATTCCAATGGAGTCTTGTTGCATTTATTTACTTTTCTCACACAACTGAAACTCCTGTGTATAATAACATCCCAGCATAGCCGAAAGAATAGTGAGGGATGAATCACTGTGGACGGCATCTAGCTGTGATTCTTCTGAATTTTTCTAATGCACCATCTGGCCCTCACCATCACTAACATGGTTTAAAATATTATGGAAGTCAATGAGTGCTGCCATCTGTCTGGTTACCAACATTCTTTAAAGGAGCTGTATAAGAAATGTATTTCAGTTAATCATAAAATGGCCCTAATATGTCACTAGACATTAAGAAATCATGTTCATTTCAAATACTTATATCACTGACAACAGTAGTCCGGCCAGGATATTGTCATTTAAAAGTGAAGTTGCAGCCCTCAACTGATGTTGATGTTGTCATGTTGTGTTTTGGCCTGAAGCGCCACCCTCCACCCATCTACCAATCATGAAGTCAGTAGTGTTTCGGCATCCGGGTTGCCAGCTCTGCTCTAGTTACCACAGCTGCAGCTACAAACGTTCCTGCTGGATCCTGCAGCCTATCTGGCAACCTTGAGTCAGGGGGGAGGGGGAGGGGATACACCGCTCTACAGTAATTTGAAAGTGATTGCAGTACCAGTTTTGGCCACAATCTTACATACAGTTCCTTTAAAATATCTTCTTTTGTGTTCAACAGAAGAAAGAAACTCGTACAGGTTTGGAACAACTTGTAAATTATGACAAAAATAAAAATTTTGGGTGAACTATCTCTTTAACAGAAATGATCCAAGATGCTGACCATTGACAGATATTTTGTTTTTAAGCTTAAACACACTTAATTTTTATACATTTTTTAATAAAATAAATCATTTTGCTTATCAAGTAAGTGTATCTTGATTTAAAAATCTTTAGATATTTGAACTTTTTTCCTCAGTTTGGCATGTATTCTTAGTTATTTGGTCTTTATTTGACAGATGGTACCTTTTTAGACTGCTTCTCACACTCCTGTCGTAGAAGTTCGGCATCTCTGACTTTGGTCCTAAGGCAGTCTTGTTTGCTAGCCGACAGTAAGAGGCCTTTCGGATCAAGAGGGCCGATGATATCGTACCAGATTGGACTTCCTTCACGATCATAGCCACACATTCCCCCTGCCACATAGCGCTCGATGACCTGGACAGAGAACAATATGTGTGTGTTAGCAGGGCATTTTCCATACTGAACTTATGGTAAATATTTTAGTTGTACTGTACTGATATACCTCAGGCGGCCTCCAGTCGTCAATGATCGTGTCTACTTTCATATGCTTGCGAAACTCCAGATGCTGGAATACAAAGTGATTTGTGTAAGCCAAATGAGAAAAACTTTATATAATTCTGGGTATAATTTGGTTCCTCTAATGTATTTTTCAGGTGTTTAAATGAACATTTTGTCATCATTTACTCACCCTCAAGTTTTTCCAAACCTGTATGAATTTTTGGTAACACTTTAGTCTAGGGTCCAATTCTCACTATCAACTATTTGCTTATTAGCATGCAGATTAGTAGGATATTGGCTGTTTATTAGTACTTTTAAAGCACATATTAATGCATTATTCTGCTTGACCATATTCTACATCCCTTAACCCACCCAACTTAACAACTACCTTAAATCCTTCCCATAAATCTTCCCATAAATCCATAACTTCCCATAAATCCATAACTTCTTCCCACTTCCCATAAATCCTGATGTACTCGTTACATCATGAGAAGAATGGCATCTACGCTAATTTTAGTGTCTTTGTTTATCCCGAGGTTTTCCCGCAGCCTGCCGGATCCAGGCCGTATCCAGATCTGACGAAGGACCTTCGCCTGGACCCGATGACAACGCAGTGCTGAAGTGCCAACTAGTCTCTCCCTATGGAGGATCCCTTTACCACTCTACAGATAAAGCGTTTTCTGGAAATTTGTTTCGCGTACCTACCCCGAAGTCTAATTTAATAACAAATGATCGTTGCGACGGAAGTGAGTCAATCAAAACTAACTTTAGCTGGAAAATAACTTTATTAAAGAACCACTATAAAGCCAAAACAATCTCTATTACCTTAAATTATACGTTTATCTCTGTAAAGCTGCTTTGAAACAATCTACATTGTTAAAAGCGCTATATAAATGAGGATGACTTGACTTGACTACCTTACTAACTATTAATAAGCAGTAATTAGGAGTTAATTGAGGCAAAAGTTGTAGTTAATAGTTAGTTAATAGTGAGAATTGGACCCTAAACTAAAGTGAGACTGTATTTCTTTCTTCTGCTGAACACATAAAAAGATATTTTGAAGAATGTCTGTAACCATTGTGTCTCTACACGTGAAGATTTTGTGAATGATCACTATTTCCTAAGTGATGTTATAACTGTTTTCTTTTTTAAATATATTTTCAAGTTTCATTTATTCCTGTGAGGACAAAGCTGATTTCTAGCAGCAGTGTCACATGATCCTTCAGAAATCATTCTAATATGCTGATTTGCTGCATTTTTTATTATTATTATCAATGTTGAAAAGAACAGAACGGTAATTTTACTTAGAATATCGTTGAAACGTTTGGGGTCAGTATGATTTTTTTTTTTTAAAGAAATCAATAGGCATTTATTTAGCAGGGGCACATTAAATTGGCCAAAAGTGTCAATAAAAGATATTTACTGTATACTATTACAAAAGATTTATACTGTATATCCAGACAGATCATGAGTAAAGATGTTTTTGTAATACAGACCCAGGTGTTTGTGATATTACCTTTCTAAGCATTGCCTCAGCCTTTGGGACATTGAAGCTTCTAGCTGCAAACAAGATATAAATCTAGGTTTATAAATAGGTTTATTAAAATCTAGGTATGCTGCATTATTCTACAGACTTGATTCTTTGTTATTTACTTTGTAAGAAAATGCGAGAGAGAGAGAGAGAGAGAGACATGCCAGACTACTATAGCTCTTTCCTAGATGAGGACTGTAGAATATTATACAATAATATAAAGGGCAAATGAGAGCAAATAATTCTGCAACGGTCAAAAATCACAGGTAAAGAGAGATAAATATTGACACATACATTCACAAGAATGTAACCTTGAACCTCCCTCTCAAAAAGTGAAGTCAGCAGATGGTTTTGGGATGTTCTATCTCAACAGAAAATATTGATTTCTAGATAAAACTGGTTAAAATAAAGCAATCGGTAAAGACAAACTACATAAATCTTAGAAATAACTCTGTGTTTTTTCATGGAAGAGTACTTGCATATATTGTCCTCCATATAATCACAAGTGTTTCCTGAAGATTATTGTTGATCTGGCATTCTGTTAATCAACACACGGGTTCATGAGGTCATAAGGTCATCTGATATGACCACGCAGTCAGAGATCATTTAGTTAAAAGCAGGTCTCCGCTATATTCATATTAAAGTTCACCTGAAATCAAACTCCCAGAAAAGTAAATGTTACGAGAACCATGTTGTTTGCGTTATTAAATCTTGATTAAAAAGAAAATCTGTCCTCACCTCTCAGCCACCGGAGAAGGTAATGGTCGGTTTGATTGGACAGTTGATCCAACACATCTGCTAGTTTCTCCCGAAACTGACCAAACAAATGACATTTAAATATAATAACATTTCTTTGACATGCAGGGTTAACTCTGAAGATTAGTTTTGTATGCTGCATAAAATTTTAATATAATGATAACACTACTGTTCAAAGGTTTGGGGTCGGTAAGATTTTTTATGTTTTTGAAAGAAGTCTCACCAAGGTTGCATTTATTTGATCCAGTGAAAACAGTAATATTGCGAAATATCATTACAATTAAAAATTGTTGTAATATTACTATAATATTGTAATAATGCACCTTAAAATGTAATTTATTCCTGTGATCAAAGCTGAATTTTCAGCATCATTACTCCAGTCTTCCGTGTCACATGATCCTTCAGAAATCATTCTAATATGATGATTATCATTATTATCAATGTTGAAAACAGTTGTGCTGCTTAATATTTGTGTGAAAACTGTGATACCTTTTTTTTCAGGATTCTTTGATGAAGAAACAGTTCAAAAGAACAGCCTTTATTTGACAGAAATCTTTTGTAATGTCTTTACTATCACTTTAATTCAACCAATTTAATACGTCATTGCTGTATACAATTATTAATTTCTTTTAAAGAAATCTTACTACAAACTTTTGAACGGTAGTGTATCATATATTATAGGCTATTAAATCTGACATGGTGTGTTTTAAACGAAACTATGACTGACATTCAAAATACTAAGTGAAAATATCTTGAAATTCAGGAATAAAAATGTTAAAACAAATAGATTTTGTACATTTACTTGCCTGTGCTAAAGCCTCGGTTTGTTTGGGACTGAGGTCTCCTACTCGTCCGCTCATGTTGCAGCATCAATAGCGCTCGTGCACTGAGTTCTCGAGCTCGTGCACCTGTTATTTATACCCGATCACGAGAGGCGCGCGTCGCTAAGGTAATGAATGCAAGGTGCGTTGTCATTATGAAACAATCCATAGAAACAAATCCTTTGATATTACTCTGCAATCAAACTCTACAGCCAGCAGTTGATTCAACAGACAGACTGCTTTCAAACAGAAAATTATAAGTTCCTCCTTTGAATATTTATTTAATTCCCTCAAAGATAATCAAATACACTTATTATATGTGTTCTCAAAGGCTACTAGTTATTTATAAACATGTCTATTCGGAAATAGCCTACTGGTAAAAACAGGGTCCGTGTATGTAGGCTATTGTCTTTTCAAAATTACAAGAGAAATGGACTGTGATCACCAAACAAAGAATTGATGACCAAGCAAGGCTGAGAAAATAGAAAAACAAACAGGCAGAAATCACAATCCATTTGAGCTAATATTTAGATTTAAAACGCTTTGTCACAACGGAAATTCCCGTTATATTATATTTAAATATTTGAGGTGTGGACCAATAATAATCCTCCAACACGTGATTGACATCCATATTATAAGTATTTTTTATATTTAAACGAGAAGGTGGGCGGGATCAGAGTTCATTGCCATATAAAAGCCTGCGAATTAATAATAATAATAAAAAAACCGGCAACGGCACTGACGAGAAGGTGATTTCTACGCATCCAAATCAGAATTATTATGATCAATTATCAATTTTCTTTCTACTATAGTATTTACGTATTTACATTAAACCACCTTAATATAGCCTAGGCTACTCATTAAAAATGGTGAGTAAATTTGTCAGTATTCGAATAAGTTATGCCGACCAACGGTCATTCTTCTTTTCAGATTTATAAGCTTCACTTTAATCAATAATATAATGCTTAGGCTAATGATCAAATTAAACGATCAACGATTAAACGAGTAAGGCAAAAAAAAAAAAAAAAAAAAACTTTTTGACTTTGTAATTAATTTTTAATTAATTTAATTACATTTTTCCGCGAGTCTATCTCCATTCATGTGGGTCAGGCGGGAGTTCAGATCGGTAACGCTTGCTGGGAGCTGTAAAGCTGTCTCGAGCACGGCATTCAGGCGGACAGACACAAGACCCAGCGACCAGACCACCTCAGGCGGAGATCAATCCTTCAACACCTTCTTCAGCGAGACCGGCGCCGGGAAACATATTCCCAGAGCCGTGTTCATGGACCTCGAACCCACTGTCGTTGGTAAGGAGACATTTACACTTCACTACCTTTTCAGACTTTAACAAAAAAATACCACACTACAGTTAGTGTAACTACTGTAAATCATAATAAAATGTACTAATATCAAGTTACTAAATTGTATTGTTGTAAAAGTGATGAACCTGATTTGTTGATCAACAACCAATCAACCAATCAGATTTGAGAGACAAGTTAGTTACAGTTAAAGGGTTAGTTCCAGGGGGCCAATGTTTCGGAAAACATTGAAGCTTCCCCGGGCGCTGCCATTGATTAGCAGACCATCACCTGCTGTTAGCATCCCATTGACTCCCATTCATTTTGGCGTCACTTTGACAGCGAATAACTTTACATCTGAGGTGTTTAAAGACTCCATTTGTCCATTATTTATTTCTAAAGAAAAACGAAAATGTATAAAAGGCTCCATTACCTTGTATCTTACGTTATGGCCCCGTAGATGCAGTTTTTGTAAAAATAGGCTAACGATTGCGTCATAACCACACGACTCTCTGTCGCACAGTAGAGAAATTACCGTATGGACAGGAGGAGAAGCTCACGGGCAATCGGGGGGACGTGGAGGCAAAATGACAAAGTAAGTAATCAGAATACTTAGCAAAAGTTGCTCCTGCTCCAAGCTCATGGACACCTCCTACTCACACTCTCCGTCTCTGCAAGTTTCGGAAGGGAATGATTCAGATTTCTCTTGGCACAGCTACTAGAAGACAGACAGGTTGCTCACGTCACATCTACGTCGTCAAGCTCAGTTTGAGTCTGCGCAGTACGCTCAGCCATCAGGAAGTGAGTGCTTCTAATTGACTTCACTTTTCTCCGTTGAAACCTATGGGGGCGCTGTGTCCAGTTTATATACTGTCTATGGTTAGTTCACGCAAAAATTTAATTCTGTTAGTAATCGGGAGGCTGCAGACAGAAATTTTTTCAAATTTTAGTTGAATTTTTAGTAATTTTTTGTGTATTCAATTACAAATTGCCAATTTTGATTGCATGGTGACTTAAATAGTGAGTTCACCCGAAAATGAAAATTCTGTCATCATTTACTCACCCTCAAGTTTTCTAGACTGAACCTGTAGTATGAATTTCTACGCTGTTTTCCTATGAAGAATATGGGTAACCAAACAGTTGTTGGGGCCCACTTCCATAGTATTTTTTTTCCATACTGTGGAAGTCAATGTACATCAACTGTTTGATTACCCATATTCTTTAAAATATCTTCTTTTGTCTTCAGCAGAAGAAAGAAATTCAGTTTTTCCCATTCAGATGAGGTTCGAAGTGGAACACACAGACAGCTGTTTCACCCAGAGCAGCTGATAACTGGGAAGGAGGACGCCGCCAACAATTATGCCAGAGGCCATTACACCATTGGCAAGGAAATCATAGACCTGGTACTTGACCGCATACGCAAACTGGTGAGACATTTTTCTCTGTTTGGTTATACTGCTTATATGTCTTTATAGATGAATTAATAGTTTGTGCCTTTGTTTTTAGTGTGATCATTGCACTGGACTACAAGGATTCCTCATCTTCCACAGCTTTGGCGGTGGAACTGGATCGGGTTTTACTTCATTGTTGATGGAGAGGTTTGTCCCTTGAAGCTTGAGTTTGCCGTTTACCCTTCACCTAAGGTACCATATTTTTTTAAAATTTGGTTCCCTTCACTTTAAAGTCACAATGAAACTGTAGTACCGTCAGATATTTTCTTATAAATTGTGACCTGCATACGAGTGAAATGGATTATTGAAAAAGGAAAAATGATGGCAGGCGACTAGGCTCAATCTGTCAGCAGAAGTTCGCAATTGTAAGAATGGGGCGGGGTTTAAGTGGACTAAATGATTGGACAAGTCTAGCATACATCACCAGAGAAAGGTCTGTCATTTCACCGGAATATCGAGTTATGATTTAAAATAAATAAATAAATAAATAATGGTGCTAAAAACGAAATATATGCACGGATGAATCATTCACAATAGGCCTATGTCACACTTCCTGCTTCCGGAACGCGGAGTAGGGATTCAGAACTTCCGGTCAACAGTATTTCTCTATAAGGATTTAGATTATCATCCATAATGTCTAAACCATCCGAGGTAGACTGACCACGAACTATGAGGTTGTGAAACGAAGGTTTTTGCTCCTGTAGAAGCTATACGTTCGTATGAAATCAACCTTGTTTTAAAAAACTACAATACCCACAATCCTAAGCGTAGCAGCAACGTCTGCTGATTGGTCCAACTCGCTGTTACCATAGAAACGTTTACCTTACTGGCGAACGTGTCAGCGGAATTCAAACACTTACCTCTGTAATTGAAAATGAATTTCTCTCAGAAGAACTTGTACCCTTTCCTCAGTTTTGACATTTCCACTTGAGAGTTTTCATTTACCATCCGAACCACATCGTCATATGTGACTTCAGGCAGGTTGCGGAGATATTTGGTCCAGCGGTATCTATCGGACTCTGCCATTGGAAAAAGCTAACCGGAAGAGCCGTATCCCTACTAAAAGACGTACTTCCGCTCTTAAATTTTTTCGTGACATAGGCCTATAAGATCCATAACATGCGTTAGGAAAATAGATGATGACTTTAATGAGCAAGACTGGTTTGAATCAATTTTGTGGAAAGAGTGGAGATGGACACAGATCTTAGTGATCAAACCAGCAACCTTAAGTAGTATTCTTACTGCACTTAAGGCGAGACACTACAGGTGAATAGGGTAAAATGTTTAAATAACAGATATCACCATAAAACTTCCTCAGTTGATTACTTACACAAGTATATAAAAAAAATGTATTACAAGTTTTTGAAATATGTATGTTTAATTATGCAAATTTGGCATCATCTCATTAAATATGTGTGATTTTGCATATATTTTTGGAAGATAGATCTGAACATATGATAAAGCCAGGTGCAAAATTCTTTTTTCATTTTGTTTAAACACAAGATGAAAAAAAAAATGCAGAGGGATTTCAGGATATATGCTTTCATTACCTAAGAAATCAAAATATACTGTCCATAGCCTTAAAAAATAAATTTTCGCCATCTTTAAAAAAAAATAAAATGTCAAATAAATCAGGCCAGGAATGATTTATTAACAAATCCCTCTGAAAATATCTTCAGAATACTGCTAAGTGTATAACTGGAAAGTTTGGTGTACACAGGTGCTACATAGGCTGAGATGTTTGACAAAAAACTCATTTTGAGAAAACGGCTGTTAAAGATTTAATAGCTCTAAATGAGATTTCGTCGTTAACTTTAAATCCCCCTTTGGACATTCACGATTGGTTACTGATAGAAAGGAAATGCCCATATTTGGGTTACAGAGCGTTGTGCAGGAGACTCTGAGCTTTACAACGATACCGGTCATGACAGACTTCAGTAAACAGACGGAGCTCGGCGTGTCGCGTTGGAATGATAACTTCTTGGTAAATTCGGGAGAAACTTTCTGCCGCAAGTAAACAAAATGTAATAAAATAAACATCTTAATGTATATTTTCAATGTTTTCTTTATAGCAGCTTGAAAAAACATAATTATATTGAAGGAGTAAACTAGCCCAAAATCTCAAAACCGACCACTGCATTAAAAATCGATGTTTTTGCCTGCCGTCTCGCCTTAACTCCGTTGTGCTGCAGACATGAATGAAACCACGTAAAACACCTTATCAAACACGTAGCAATGTCCTGGAAACCACCTGTAACACACTCAAGATCAACTCACTTTTTCCCCAGAAAAAGTCAAATTGTAGTTGATTATGAAAAACATTACAAATACAACAAACTGTTTTCTGTGTGGTTTTTCTTGAGGTTTCCACCGCAGTGGTCGAGCCCTACAATTCCATTCTAACCACACACACCACCCTCAAGCACTCACTGCGCTTTCATGATGGACAACGAGGCCATCTTTGATATACATGGCTTGCTGTGTGCTGTACCGTGGAGACGTGGTTCCAAAGGATGTCAATGCCGCCATTGTAAGAATAAAGACCAAGAGGACCATTCAGTTTGTGAACTGGTGTCCCACAGGGTTCAAGGTCAGTCTGTGTCTTTGAAGGGCAATTGACCCTTCGCTAAGCCCCGCCCTCCTTAATTACTGTTGCTACACCTGACAAGCTTTCGCGCCTGGCACGTCTATTACAGTATGTATGCACCGGTGTCAGACATTCCCAAGGAGATAATTAGTCATTTTTGGGGAACAGGTGAAAAATCTGAGAGAGCAAGACATGTGCAACCGATTAGAGAATAATTTAATCAATGTCTCCCTCGCTCGAAAGCTTGCCAGATCTACCGCTCCTAGTTACGGTTGCTAAGCCACGATTGGCCTGTGGCGGTTTTCGGGCGTGGCTTAGCGAAGGGTCAATTCACACTGCACCGACAGACACTCACCAACCGCAACAGACACTTCATTGGGTTTTGTTGGATCAGTGGGTTACCCGATGGCGCCTGTTGGCATTGGTCAGCACTGGTTTTCAACATTCAATCTGGGTTTGGTGGATTGTGGAAAGTCTGAGAAATTACGTACTGTAATTTAGACTTGTCGACTTGCCTGATAAACATATGATAGACAGCAGTTAAGATCATGTGACACTGAAGACTGGAGTAATGATGCTGAAAATTCAGTTTCGATCACAGGAATAAATTACATTCTAAGATAATATTTCACAATATTACAGTTTTTACTGCATTTTGCGGTTCAAATAGATGCAGCCTTGGTGAGCAGAAGAGACTTTTTAAAAATCTCACAGACCCCACACTTTTAAACAGTACTGTAAACATTTGCATGATGTTGTTATGTGTGGAAACATGTGTTTCTTAAACTGCTTTTCTTCTTACTATAATCAGGTCGGTATCAACTATCAGCCGCCAACTGTGGTTCCAGGAGGTGATCTGGCCAAAGTTCAAAGGGCAGTCTGTATGTTGAGCAACACCACAGCCATCGCCGAGGCCTGGGCCCGTCTGGATCACGAGTTTGATCTAATGTACGCGAAGAGAGCCTTCGTGCACTGGAACGTCGGAGAAGGAATGGAGGAGGGCGAGTTTGCGGAGCCTCTCTCGAGAAAGATTACGAAGTCCCGACGGAGAAGGTGAGGAGGGAGAAGAATAAATGTGATTTACACAGCAATAAATATTGACATTTGACTTTTGTTAATATTTTGTTTATTAATCAGCATAAAAAAAATCTAGTCACCAATAACCACTAATCCAAACAGCTACAATGTACAGTACTTTACATAAGGAGTGTTACAGGTTACCACACTATAGATAAAACAGTTCGAAAGGGTTCTGCACCATTAATTGTCTTCAGAAACAGAAAGTTGTAGATGGCTTCGAAGATTCATCAAAGCGCAGCGCCGGCGTGATTAAATGCTTTCTTCATTAAACATCACTTGTTTGTTCTGTTGCAAGGCACATTTTGATTTCTTTTACCTGTACTTACATCAGTGCAAGTGACTTTACTCTCTAACGTTACAGACTTGCATAATAACATCCTTCATAGAAAATGTGCACAAGAACTGTCACAACCCAGCATGACAACTTTTACATCAAAGTACCTGCACTTCTCTGCAAAGATAGATTCAGTGCCAAAATAGATCACTTTACATCTCGGAAACGTTGTAAACGGTGTTCTGATTATTTTAATAATATAATCCTCTATTGAATATGGTAGCTGTTTAAGGATAGTTTGATTCAGTTTAGGATAATTAAACTGTTTACTAAAGTCTGATTAACACCAAGAAAGTCTTTCTATAGCAGACCTACAGTCAGGCTGGTATGTTAATGCCACGTAAGCATTTAAACATTTATTGTTTAAATGAAAACAAAAAAAATCAAAGGTTAAGTCCAACAAAACTATATTCCAAACCAGTTAACGGAGCGCTCATGGAACAGGTGGAGTGCATCTTTGGTCAGTTTTTAACCCAGAAGTGTGATCGTCTCATTATCGTTACAGTAACGATAGGAAGGTTTCCTCACAAAAGTACACAGTAAAATTGTCTTATATGTGCATAAGAATCTTTTTTCTGCCCGTTTTGGAGTGTCAAATCCGTTTCATTATCATTTTCAGTCGAATAGGGATATTTACATGAGAAATGCAATACCCCCCCCATTGTTAATAAGTCATTTACATTACTCACTTTTGATTCTGAATCACAGTCTTAATGCATCTTATAGCATTTAAACTGATATTAATATATTGTTAACCATCAAGTTGGTCCACACAAAATCTGCTGATTATGGGGGGAAAAGACCAAATTATGTGGACTGGATTTAAATGTGTTAAATGAGATTAGAGATCTGCCTAAATATTTAATACATACAACTGGCAGAGAATGTGCAGATATCTGCAGAGTTCTGTGTGGACCCGCTAATGAGTCAGAAACCCACAGCGGTTTAAGAACAAAGTGCATCTAAAGAAAAAGGGGGAGAAAAAGGCGTTTCACATTCTAATGGAAGGGATCAGGCAGAAGAACATCATTGCATTATAAACCCTGCCTGCGGAGGAAGACCAGCGCCGGGGCCTTGAGGGTATGGACATGAATATGATGGCACCATGTTTGGCAGAGGAGCACTGACGCTCTGAGAGTTGTAAGGGTGTGACGTGGCTGATGGTCTTACGTGAGCTGGAGAACCATTCGCTAGCCTTTGGAAAGGTGCGCTGGAGTTAAGGGTCTCCTGAGCTTGTGAAGGATCATTACGGGAACCCTGAGGAAGATGAACACCCTTCAGCACCATCTCCTGTAGCTTATCGATCTTCACGCGCCTCAGATGCGCCAGCGTCCTCTTGCTCTGGTAGTCGTCAACGAAGCTGTCCAGAGGCAACGATCCATCCAGGAATGAATCGGCCATGTTCTAGAAAACATGTGGGAGAATCTTACGACATTACACATCTCATAAGAGTTAAAAATCAGCAAATGAGGTTCTGCATTTCGGAAAATAGGAAAAATGTCCTCACCTCCGTTTCTTCCTCGATCTTGGCTCCTTCGGTTTGCAAAAGAGCCAACAACGTGTCTAGTGAACTGTTTCCTGAAAAAGATCAGATTAAAAAAAAAAAATCATGAGATGCAGAACAAACTTAAATATTTTGAAGTGGCATCCAGTTGTCTCTCATTAATATTGCATTCTTTAACTGGACAGTTATCTTAGCATTTTTGTCAATTTTATGTAAAACATTACCCTGGTAATCCAGAGTTCTCGCGAGAGCACAAGTTGAATTTGCTCAGCGAGTTACTCTGGTGTCTAGTAATGATGCTCATTAAATATGCCCTTGTATCCGAGCTGCACCAATCACATCGGGTTATCTGATATAGGCGGGCCAGAGGCGAGCTAAACATGACGACAGCGCTGTGACGTCGAAGTCATTAGTAAACATTGCAAGATGGCTATGGATGAACACCAGTTGTTTGAAACGGCTTTGGCCGCTACAATGAACGAGTTAGACTTGGCTTTTTATCTAAAAGAGGAACAGAAGACGGCGCTCGAAACGTTCCATTGCTGTTTTGCCGACCAGATACGGCAAGAGTCTAATCTACCAGTTAGCTCCGCTGGTAGCTAAGCGTATGGGGTTTATTGTTGTGATTGGTCGTAGTGTTATCCAATTGCGTGCAGTGAGATTTTCAAATGCATGCTTGGTGCCGCCCCTCGAGCTGGCCGATTTTCATTAGTCGATGCCAGACCATTAATCTTTCAGATTTAGGTCTGGATTTCCAGGCTAGTAAAACATCTGATCAAACAATAAATCATGGAGGGATAATTAAGGTTGATACTTGAAACAGAAGATCAAGTTGTGCATAGAAAAGTCATGTCACTGCATCCTTTAAAGGGCTCATATACAGTCTGTGATGGAGGAAATCCTCATAATATGGGTGTGTGTTTTGCATAGTGTGTATAACTTTACATCAGTGTGGTTTCCTTTGGAAATTATTCTTTGTATTGCCGAAACTCTAGTCTGTCTGCCGTATCCTAGTGACCCTGATAAACACGATTACTTTCAAAACTTTTGCTCAGGTAAACTGATACTGAAATTATGGAGAAAGCTGGATAAATACAGAGCAAGAAATACAAGCCTTCCACAGAGACATTTGTGTGTCAGTTTGAGCTGACATGATCAGTATCCAGTGCAGCTCAAGAGAGCAGCAAATCTCCTTCTATAAAAAGGAAGCATTATGTGGCCAAACAGGTTCATCGGGATGCTTTATTGTTTTACACCAAAGGAGGAAGACAAAAAAAGTTTGGATACATAAAAGGTGTGTTCTTTTATGTTCCCGTCTACACTGGAATATTTGAATTATTTAAAGTTTTCAAAGTATTTGGATACTTAAATCACACTTATGTAATTGCATGTGTGTGAAATGCTTCAGGATCTTCACTAACTTTTCTCTTTATCATTTTCAATCAGCTGGCGTTTCTGTGATTTTCAGTGCATGTATGAAGTCGGTTCTCCCCAATTTCACACTATTAGAGGAACCGGACCCAAATAACTATTAACAAAATCTTTATTTTCAACGTAATCTACTGTTTGATCATTTTAAACAGAACACATGTTTGTGAAGTGGTCTGAAGAGTGCGGTGTTCACGTCACCTAGCGTGGACTTGCGGATCTGATAGGACTCGTGCAGGTCTTGTAAACAGCAGTAGCGTTTGGTCAGCTGGATCTTCTGATGGTCCAGTTCAGGCTGAAGGCTCAGGTTCTGCTCGGCCAGGCTGCGGTTACTGGCGATCGTCAGCTCTTTGTTCTGTTGCATTTCCTGCATCTGTGACGGCAACAAAGTCACAAACAAGAGAAGCTAGTCAAACCTCTGGTCTCCTAGGTGAAATCAATGTGCAACATATGGGAAACAATACCCTAATATGGAATTCACAAAGTAAAATAAACACAAGAAATAATTCCTGCGTCAACTTTGGGTCGTCCTGACCAGACCAGTTACATAAATGAAAACCACTGCTTGCATTCTGCATGGAAAACTTGCAATTTATGATAGTGTATGTTGCAAGGATCAAATATTTAACAATGCAAAGCAAGATTATTTATACAGCAAATATACAATAAAGTGTTTTATATTGGAATAAAGACAAATGTCAAGAACTTAAAGAAGCATATTTTTAATATATATATATATCTCTATAAGTTAAGATTGGACCGAAGACAATGTAATAAATCATTTTAAAATCAAAGGTTACATGAAACATTAATAATCCCATGAAGGTAATATCAGCATTGTTATACATAGTGATTAAATGGCTGAACATAATCAATCCAGAAGAGATTTGCATGTTTGTTTGACAGCATCTGTCTGTTCATATACAATAAATACTGTACATGCCAGTGTACATCATATTTTTGTCTTTATTTTATATGTGCAGTTCCTATTGCCTCCATTCTGAACTATATAACACTGTTTTCATTGCATCTCCGTATCCTGCCCCTCCTTCAGTCAACAACACTTTTAATTCAACCAATATTGACGCAGTCAAAGGTGAAAGGTCTCCATTCAAGATAATAATAAAATGAACACAACAGCAGCAGTGAAATCAAAGCTCGCGCACCTGTCACTGACCTACACTCACTGTCAGGAGAAACTATGATCATATTTCAGGATAAAATTAGCGTTTCGTGGCTGACATGTATGCGGTCACCCACCTCGTCCATCTCCCTGACGATCTTCCGGAGCTTGTCATCGTCCTCCAGCAGTTCGTGTAGCTGTGTGTCGGAGTACGAGTGAAATCTGTTCTCGAAGCCGGACATTTCTCCCATGGCTTTGTTACTGAGTGTCAGTCTCCGCTAACGCAGGGAAGTCTCTTGTGTTTCTCCTCGACCGGAAGTCGAGTAATTCCCGACAAATCAGCGCCTGTGAATGGACGTGACGTCGCGCGCGTGGACGTGTGAGCGACGTCAAGAGGCCATTCATGGAAAAAGGATTTGGTAAATATAGTTTTATTATATAATTTGTATATAACTATAATTAAGTTAACATCTTTACGTTTATACATTCACATTAATTTTTCTAGAATTTGGACACGATTGTTTTTCATTTATATTATTATACAATATTATTTAATTATATATAATTAAATGTTTTAATAATTGTTTTCAATTAAAATCACAATAATTTTAGTGTATCACTTCTGTTTTTTTTTTAATTTAAGCATCTGTTTTATTTTTCTTAAAGGGATAGTTCACCCAAAAATAAAAAAATCTGTCATTGATTACTCACCCTCATGTCGTTCCAAACCCATAAGCCTTTCTTTCATCTTCGAAACACAAATACAAATTAAGATGTTTTTGATGAAATCTGAGAGCTTTCTGTCCCTCCATTGACAGCTACGCAATACCACTACACACTAAAGTTCATAAAGAGATGTCATGAAGACTAAATTCAATCTGTTCATCATGTAAAGCGATCGAGTCTCTTCAGAAAATTTGGACTAAACCGCTCAATTCATATGGATTAGTTTTATGATCTCTTTATGAACTTTTTTAAGCGTCAAAGTGGTAGTTATGTATCTGTCAATGGAGGGACAGAAATTTCTCAAATTTCATCAAAAACATCTTCATTTGCATTTCATAAGAAAATTATTTCATTTTCTTATTGATTTAACCCATAGATTAATAGTTTCTGCCACAAATACTATAGTTACTACTATTTATTATAAATAAATGAGACCACTATCTCAGAATATTTTGGTCTTTTTTCTTTTGTCAGTGGTGGCTATGGTCCTTTGACTGATATTTAGCATGGTACTGAATGATTGTATTCATATTATATTCATTTACATATACATATACATTCACACCAAGGACGATAACTATAACAATAACGATAAATATATAGTTCTAAAAATCAATAACTGCTCAGAGAAAGTATACCATTGGAAACACTTTCAGAACGATTTTTCACCGCTGATGAACGATAAAAACATTGACAGCCAATCAGAATCCATCCTGCTGTAACGAGCTCGAGCATTTAAAGTGACAGACGACAGAACTGAAGCGCGCGCTTAGAATAAACAGAACAATATCGTGCGTTGGTGTGGACGCTAATATAGTTATCATTATCCTGATAGTTATCGTTCTTGGTGTAAACGGGCTTTTACACGCTACTCCAAAGTACCCAATAGAATAACATTCTAAATGTTACCATGAAAAGTACGGAGGTGCTAGTGTCCAAAAAGCACAACACATGTAAATCTGTACATGGGGAAACTAAGGGTTGACAGAACGAAAAATGACAATGAAAATACATTCATCCCTCTTTTATTCTTTATTTGAAGAAAATACAAATGAACAAACAAAATCTAAATAAAACAAAACCTGTGCGTTGTTCTCAAGGACCATAGAGACCCATTCACGACTGTCTGAAAACATTTTCAACATTCCTCAATTACACATTTCTGATTTTTAAATACAAAATTCTACAGTATGAACTCAAAATCTATTTCTGGAATATATATATTAATTGTAATGCAATACAACAAATTTAATCCAACTGAACTCTATTAGATACACTGTTTTTCTAACTAAAATTCAATTTATTTGTGTCTGACTAGATTCTATGAAATCCATATTTAATATCATACAGTTCGAATATATTTATACAATGATAATGAAATCATAAACTTAGTTTAAACCTCTTCCACTTATTTTTGTTCTTCTCTGAATAGGGTTTCACAGTTTACATGCATGAATCTTATCTTAACACGCAGCAAATGAGCTCAGCGCTTCAAACTGGCACAGCGCCGTAGATCTAATTGAAGAATCTTGAGTAAAATCCAAGGGCTGAATGACTCACGCGCAATATGGTCAATGTGGGTTTGGAAACGTGCGTCACTTGCTGCGTCGGTAAGGTACGTACAAATATCATTCATCTGTGAGCCTTGTGTGTTTGGGAAACTGCCAATGATGCTGCGCTTGTGACTCAGATCGTATCTCATCGTAAGTGTGAGGACAAACATGGTTTGAGTGTGTTTGATCGGCCGGACGCTTCAGGTTCGTGTGAGGGATGAGACACGTGACGGGATCCGTCCAAATCCAGGTCTGACTCGCCTGGGGTGCAAGTAGAACAAGGATGATGCTTCTACTCAAACACAAATATAAAAGAAACAAGTGGAAAAATATATAAAGATGAGTTTGACATGTCAAACAGTCATTTGCTTATGGAAATGTTTTGCATCACAGGACTCACAGTTAGGCCGAGGGGTCAGAGTTAGAGGGGTTTGGACAACATGCTGAAGGTTTGATCGGCTCCAGAGGAATCTTCACTGACGGGAGGGAGTCTTTGGGACACTTTGACTGGGAGAAGACGACACCATTGCAACAGACAATAAGCATGCAGGTACACTAACACTCAAAAGTTTGGGCTCAGTACGATACTTTAATCAGAAATGTTTCTTGAGCAGCAAATCAGCATATTAGAATGATTTCTGAAGGATCATGAGACACTGAAGACTGGAGTAAATTCAGCTTTGATCACAGGAATAAATTACATTTTAAAATATATTTAAATAGAAAACTATTATAAATAATATTGTACTAAATGACTGTTTTTACTGTGTTTTTGAACAAATAAATGCAGCTTTGGTGAGCAGAAGACTTCATTCAAAACACATAAAACAATCTTAACAACCCCAAACTTTTAACAGTAGTGTATATTTTATGAGTGTACGTACCCAGGGTCCAAAATGAACTTGAAGCTGTGTTGTCAAGTCAAGTCAAGTTTATTTATATAGCGCTTTTCACAAAACAGATTGTATCAAAGCAGCTTCACAGTATTAAATTAAAATAATACATCAATGCTTGTTTCTAGTGGAAAATGTCCACGTTTGGTAATGCTGATCAATAGTATTGTTGATTGATTAATTCAATTAAATATCCCAAATATCCCCAGCTGAGCAAGCCAAAGGCAACAGTGGCAAGGAACCGAAAAACTCCATCAGGTGACCTAATGGAGAAAAAAAAAACCTTGGGAGAACCCAGACTCAGTCGGGGGCCAGTTCTCCTCTGGCGTTTATGAACTAGAGGTTCATGTTGTGCTGCCAGCTTTTCTATAACAGACTGTTTGTATTGCTTTGATTCACTGTGCTTACATTAGATGAACATTTAGCGATATTGAAAATTAAATCATGCAGTTCCTTGGCCAGTAAGAGTTTAATTTACTCAGCAAGGCCAAGTGTTAATTCTGGACCCTGAATTAATAAATATTTCATGCAAAATCATCATTCAGCACTGTACAAATGACCACAAACTACACAATAAAGGCAGGCTGTAATAAAGGACCAAGAGACGAGAGGACAACTCTGGCCATGCTAAGTGTTGCACAAGAGGGAGAATTTAGCAGGGACTTAAATGATAATAAGTGTTATACAGTGCCTTTTCAGCAACACTGTGGAATTAAAAGATAAAATATGAAAGATTAAATCACAACACACACACACACAAACAACATAAGATCATCTCTGTGTTCATGAGTATACAGCATGATGACATCTCGCACATCTGTTTGTTCTTACCTCTTCATCGCTGTTGTTGTGTTCATCCGCTTTGGCTTTTTTCTTCTCTTTCTTTTTCTTCTCGTCCTCCTTCTTCTTCTTGTCCTTGTCAGGCAGGATGTCGTCGAGCCAGGCCAGGTCATGCTGAGAGAAGATCAGGTCCAACATCCTCCTCACGACCATCAGGCCCAGAATCTGATGGAGGACGGAGGAACAAGTCACTTGGTATTTGTGCAAGCGAACAGTATTCAAATACAAAAAGTGAACGGCATACTAATGATCTGGGTGAGTCACATATGATCTCACAAACACTTCAGGCCATATTTCATCCACACAAATTCCAATACTCTGTGTAGAGAAAATAAAGCCTATTTTAGGACTGTTTAAATATTTTTGCATTTACATTTTCGTGAAAATTAAGCATATTTTTAAGAATTGAATTTTTCAGAATAAAAATAAAATACATAAAATACACACTACATGCTAATATTCTGAGAGAGTCACATACGGGTAAAGGTCAGGTCATATTTCATCACAAAATAAAATAAAATAAATTGCATAGAGAAAATAAAGCCTATTTTAAGACCTTTTAGATTTTTTTGCAGTAGGATCTGATGAAAACTCATATTTCATCATAAAATAAATAAAATAAAATAATTTACATTATCATTTATTTGCCTTATGACATTTTCAGAATAAAAATATTTTATATATTTTATATTATGTATTATTATTTTATATTAATATAGATAAATATTATATTATAAAATATATAATTATTTTTAATGATAAAAATAATATATAAAAACAAAAACAAAATATTTAGCATAGAGCCTATTTTAGGAACATTAAGATGCTAAATAAAATAATAAAATAAATATATATCTTTTTTTTGCATTATTTTCATGAAAATTTTGAATATTTTCGGATTTGTTTTATATTTTGGGGTAAAATATGATCCAAATCACCCTTCAAGAGATTATCCTAAAAACCACATCAGCTTGTGTTTTAAGCACATTTCTAGTGATTGGTCCAGAGAAGCAGAGTATGTGGAGAGCTCGCACCATGACAGGGAAGATGATGGCGGCCACAGTGGACTTGAGGATCCAGAGGACGGCCAAGCAGATGATCTGCACCAGGGTGAAGAGATGCACGCGCCGCAGGGGGACGTGCCGCAGGAACGCGAAATCTGGCTGGTGCTTGGCTGGCATGAGGTACAGCTTCATCCTCTCCCAAAACTAAGTAGAAAAGTAAAATCTACTGAAGTATACATACATATGTAATAGTTTAGAACCATTCGTTTAATACAGCAGCGATCTGAACAGTTTTTCAGATCTGTGACGTGTACCTGAATGCCATGGAGAGAAGCGACACCCATGTACAGGAACACACCATACAACACAGGCATAGGGATGTACTGTGAAGAAATACAAACAATTATTTGTACAGCTTCTAAATTGCACTAAAGCTCTATTCGGATGGTTATAGTTTCTCACGGGGACGTCTGTAAAAACACACTTTCATGGCACCTCAGTGATAAAAATGTACGCATTTGTTTGGCGATTTATTCACGTTGGAGTTCTTGCTGCTCACATGTTCAGTCACATGATTGACAGCTGTAAACAAAATGTCTGTTATTGTCTGCTTGGACAGTTAATAAATTCATATTTAATTTAATTATAGAAAAAATAATATCCTTTTTCATTATTTAAAAATAAGACATTTTACACGCTACAGCTACAGTGGTTATGCTGCCTTCACGCGCTAAAGGAAATATTTTGTAAATACGAGTTTCCTAGGCAGAAATTGGACATTCTCAAGTCATATTTACAACTGGGAAACTCTGAGATAATTTTGATACCCAAGTTCCCAAGTTGGGGTGCCATAAACTTTAAACAAGAACAATTTCTGATGTGACCGCTATTCTTTATTAGTTTTCTCCACGGTACCTACATCGCCTTGTCTTTTTGTTAAAGCAGTGCATATTTACATATATGAATAATAATTTGAAGCATATTGTATGTATACACAGCGAAAATAGCCTGTATTTGACAGAAATTCCAGAATCTAGATAGCGCGGTGAATGTTTATATGGTTGCCAATGAATGGGACGCTACATTTTATCCAAAATTAAATATCTTTAATAAAGTTTGGCTTTAATAAGATTTCCTCAAGAAATAGGCAATAGGGAAGTAGCAATTTCTGCAAGCAAGTGAAGGCAGCATTAATTAGACTGGGAATTTATACATGGGTAGTGAGAGAAAAACACAGACATTCTGGATTTGGGCGGTAATAAAACTACAGACTAAGGGCCTTATTTCAACGATCTAAGCGCATGGTCTAAAGCACAGGGCGCAAGTTCACTTAGGCCGTGTCCGAATCCACTTTTGCTAGTTTAACGATGGGAAAAATGGTCGGCGCACCCAGTGCATGGTCTAAAAGGGTTGTTGAGTAATGGGTGTGTTTTGGGATTTACGTGCGTTAAACCAATCAGAGTCTTTAAACCAATCATTCCCTTTAAATGCCAGTTGCGCTCGTGCCATGGCGGATTCGCTATTTACATGACGGAATTTGATAGTGGAAAGACTGAACCAAGCAGAACATCTACGGGACAAGCCGGATTCCACCATATCTTTACGCACATTACTAACAAGCATGATTTTATAAAAGTAAAGTGCAGTTTTGATGTACCTGTAGGACTGGTGCAAGGAAGACAGACACTCCAGTGAGGACAAACACCAATATGCCTGTGAATCTCTGTTCCCTACGATAAACACAAACAGAATAATTCTCATACTAATATTTACGCTTAAATCTACAGAAAAGGTCTTGCTTTTGACTTACCGCACACCAAGAAACTGTGGCTGCTCACCAGGAGCACTGGACTCGCTTTCCATCCTCAGAGAGTCGATGTGTGCGATGGAAATGACCGTGGCCGCTACGTACCAGGGCAAACCCATGAAGGAGCAAACGGCCATGAGGATGCCCACCCAGAACAGGTCCAGGTGATAACCACAACCTTTCTGCTCCAGGGGAAATGGGAAAAAGACATTTTGCAATGCTAAATGGAACAACATGGACATGCATGCATATTACATAATCATAACTCAACATCATGGTACTGGGGGATTGCGCTTGGTCACCAGTGGGTGCTAGCCAGTGTTATTTTAGTATTATTTATATACTATTATAGTATTTATTATAAGTTTTATTAATTTGGTTATGTGCTTTTGTAATTTTTATTAGTTTTTTATTTATATTTAGTTTTATTTCAGTTTTAATAATCTTAGAACTTCAACTTTAATATTATTACAGATAGTTTTTTTAGAAAATTGTCTCTTTTTTGTTTTTGTTTAAGTTTAACCCTGTAAAGCCTGACATGAAATAATAGTCCTAAAAATCTAATTTTATTCAGAGGCCCAGACTGAGCAAAAATATGCAATTTCATGCCGTTGCTGATATCTACTATAAAATGCATATAAATATCAGTCGTCACTCTATATCTGCCAATAATATGTCTTAGTAAGATGATATTTAAATGCTTAGTTTTTTTATCAAAGCTATGTAGTTTTTATTGTGGGGGCAAAACATATAATGCAACGTGATTCAATGATGAACAAATAAATGTTCCTCAAGAGCCTGTTGTATATTTGATACATACATTTTAACATGATTTTAAAAATAATTATGTATGGATAATCAAGTAAACCTTCAGTCAATAAATGTTCACCTTGACATATTGCTAACAATATAAAACCTATCCTTATGTTTACTTTATAAAATAAAGTATATATATATTTATTTATTTTATTTATTTATTATATATTTAAAAAATATTTCACAACAAAAATACACATGTAACCTGAAGGGGGACATTTTTAGAATTATACTAAAAGGCCTTTTACTTACTTTTGCTTTACAGTTTTTCATCAAATATTTATATTTTTTTATGCAAAGTACCAAAAACTATTTTAAAATTTTAATTTTTTTTTTTTTTGCATTTCGATACAGTGGTTCTGAGTGGTTGCTAGAGTGTGAGAACGAGTGCTGATGTAGTGTGTTGTTAAAAGCTAATAAGTTTCGTAGGTGACGTCCAGCACCTTCAGTTTGTTTTCTTTTCGGTTGACGATGACGGCTGTGATCTGCTGATCCATGAAGATGAGGATGGTGACCAGCAGAGCAGGTACAAAACTGGCCATGCACATCCACCACGGGTTCTTCCCTAAAGGCATGACGATCCAGCCGCGATCCGGCCGCGTGGGCTACACACACAGAACAACACTCAAGTCAGCATAGCAAAAACCAGTGGTTGTCACTGAAATCACATGTAAAGCACATTGGATTAATGTGATATTAGTATATAATCATGAAGAAAAAGCTCAAATAAATGCAAATGGGAGGGTAAAGAAAGATACGCGTGTATCCATTGCACAACGTACCTTAAATTCGGTTGGCACAATCAGTTTAGGTGTTTTAAGCCCCATTAACATATCAAGACCCACAAATGTCATGATTGACGTGAAGATTGCAAAATCACTGATGAGTTTCCGAAGCTGCACAATTTGCAGAGGAAAAAGAAAGATAAAGACAGAGAAAACTAGAGACAACTAAATAAGAACTAGAGACGATCAAAGGCTTTATAGGACAAAAGTGCAATAGATTTAAAAATGCAAGAGTAGCATGTTTGATGCCTTCAAGTCTTTCTGAGAAGTTCAAATATGATGTGAATTGTTTGTGCTCCGTAACACGAGAATGAACCTCATCGGTTCTCGCACATCAAGCAAACATGCTTGAGCTTGATGAATGTTTATATGTGAATAAACATTAAATGTTCATCATGAAAAGCAATTGTGTCTCTTCAGAAAATTTGGATTAGTTTTACAATCTCTTTATGAACTTTTTGCTTTTAGCCTGGAAATCCAGACCTAAATCTGAAAGATTAATGGTCTGGCATCGACTAATGAAAATCGGCCAGCTCGAGGGGCGGCACCAAGCATGCATTTGAAAATCTCACTGCACGCAATTGGTTAACACTACGACCAATCACAAAAAGCCTCATACGCGTTAGCTTGAGCTAACTGGTAGATTAGACTCTTGCCGTATCCGGTCGGAAAAACAGCAAAAACGTCCTTCTTGCAAAGGAAGGATTCGAGCGCCGTCTTCTGTTCCTCTTTTAGATAAAAAGCCAAGTCTAACTCATTTAATGTTAGCGGTCAAAGCCGTTTCAAACAACTGGTGTTCATCCATAGCCATCTTGCAATGTTTACTAATGACTTCGACGTCACAGCGCTGTCGTCATGTTTAGCTCGCCTCTGGCCTGCCTATATCAGATAACCCGATGTGATTGGTGCAGCTCGGATACAAGGGCATATTTAATGAGCATCATTACTAGACACCAGAGTAAACTCACTGAGCAAATTCAACTTGTGCTCTCGCGAGAACTCTGGATTTCCAGGGTAGTGTGCTTTTCAGTCCAGCTTTTCACACTGGTGCCCATACAACATGATGAAGACTTGAAGGCAGCATTTCATTCAAATATAACCAACACAAAAGGCATGTCTGTGGTATAACATCAAGATGACACATTATAGACCTTTATCTGGGTGGGTACATGCAGTTTGGGAGTATCCAAGGACAGCACATAATCCAGAGCACAGAAGACCAGGATGGATATAATTATGGAAAAATCTGCTATCAAGGCGCGACACTTGGAGAAAAACAGAAGCAAGTTGGGGAAGAGAGAGAGGTAAATACAATATGGATTAGGATAAGAAAAAACTGTCTCCATACGGTCTGAACCAGAGAATACAGAAGCAGGCGTGTTGACATACATGGGAAATACATGTGAAAATGCTCAACACAGTGTCCCAACCTTGGTGGGGAAGTAACGGCTGGACTTGAACTTCTTGAGCGAGATGGTCATGGAGTAAGTGCCGAAGAACAGGATGAAAGACAGCATGGCCAGATCTGGGACGTATTTGCAGGATTTGCCCACCAGGGAACCGCCAAATCTCAAGCACTCTTTCTTAGTCATTTGACTCCAGTCCAGAGCCGTGAAGTTGAACTGGGAGGAGGAGTGAGATCGTGTGTGTGCGCACCGACCACAAAACGGAAAAAAAGTATGGTAAAAGTAATAGTGATATCTTTTGTGAAGAAAAACGTATGAAATACATAACAGTTTCAACTCACCATAGAGTAATCAGAGATGTTTTCAAAGCCTAATGGAGAGGACGTGTTGAAAGCCACTGCAACAGAAGGTAAAGGTGCTTATTGACAAGACGTATCATACATATCATACAATAACATCTTATATAGACGTTCAAGGGGTGTCAAGAATTGTAACAACATGCCACTAGACGATACTTACTCCAATCAGCAGCCAAATCGAGTATGGGCGGCAAAAACAAATATGATACACATAAGTTGCAGGGGTCAGATGTGACAAACCAATATGTCATCCAAAAATCAGAAAAGTCAACATAACATTTTAGTATGGAAAACACTCTTCCTCCATTAATGAAAGCAAATATTCAACAGAAAATATTTTGGATCTGGATCAAGAACAGTGAGCGAATGCAGGATTGCAGTGATTTGTGGAGAGTAAAAATTAAAAGATTAATTGTAGTCATTTTAGTTAAAAATTACACAAATTAATTAATGCAACACAAAACACTGACTAAATTTAAATTATATTTTTATTAAGAGACCAAAAATTATGACTAAATTAAATTTGATTTGATTTTTATTTAATTTTATTTATTTTATAATGACTATTATTCATAATAAAAATATTATTATCATTATTACATTAATTATTAATAATAATTACAATAACAATACATTTAATTATTTTGAATATTGTTTGAATAATATATTTTAAAACATAATAACAATACTATGTTTTTAAATGTTATCCAAAAGTAATTATTATTGTTCATAATAACAAAATTGTATTATTTATAACAATTATGATACTAATATTGATAATTGTATCATTGAATAATAATTGTATTATTGAATAATAATAATTACTTTTGAATAAAATATTAAAAAACAAACATTATTATTATTCATAACAACATCAAATATGATCAATTATTAATAATATTTTATACTATTTTTTAAAAATAATGACTTTTGAATAAAATATAAAAAAAAAAGATTATTATTTAAAAAAATAATAACCACTTTTGAATAAAATATTTTAAAACATTGTTATTGTTATTCATATTATTATTAGTTGGGGACACTTAATATTCAACAGTTTTATTGATCTGACTGTACTGACGCTGTTGTATGAGAACTGAACTGAGCTGGACGATACATCACTGTTTTCTGCAGAACTGCTTTATAGATGAAATGAACTAATTTAATAATTGATGATCTTTATAATAGAACAAATCAACACTGAACTGACTTCAGCTGTACAGCCGAAATGAACTCTGTTTGCATCATTGAATCATATTCCTGTTATCACTGTAAAGCTGCTTTGAAACAATCTGTATTGTATAAAGCGCTATATAAATAAAGGTGACTTGTCTATTATTATATAGATATTTAAAAAAAAAATTCTTGGAATAACATGCACTGGTGAATTAAAAGTCAGGAAAGTGTAAGAAGAAAGTAAATAGGGTCAGTTTTTATTTCATAAATAATAATACCTGTGAAAGGATGTTTTTCACTGGGTCAAGGGGTCAGACTCACCTTGATCAGGAGCCTGGCACTCACACTTGTAGCTGGTGATGTAATCTGGCTTGAAGTCTCGATTGATGGGGTAATAATTGAAGGTGCTCATCATTTTCTTAAGGGCATCAGAGATGAAGATGAAGGAGATGAGGCTGGAGAAGCCCTCCTCGGTGAAGCGCGTCATGTATTTGATGATGTAGCTGGCGTCTGTGGCCACCAGGATCAGACACTGGAGGCAGGAGTGCAAGCCGATCCAGAGCCGGATCTCCATGTAGTCAATGTCATTGTTTCTGAACACAGACGACGATTCAGTTAAAGAATCAAACTCAACTGAAGACTGCTCCTGACTCACATATTTCCATGATTTTTAACTTTACTAAATCACAGGATGTCACACTCACATGCTGAATTCATAAAGCAGTTTTTCAAAGATCAGTATCGGTCCCGTAGAGCTGAGGATGATGAGCGGTTGACCGCCGAAAAAACAGAAGACCGCACCGGCCAAAGCCGTGCCCAAAAAGCTTTCCATCACACCCTGAAAGTCAATGAGACACAACAAAATATAATGGAGGAAATAACGAAACAGAAAAAGTTAAAACACTGAATGCACTTTCAATGAATAAAACTTGAAATTAACGTATTCAAATTTTGACTTAATATTGTGATAAGAAATTTTACGAAGCCCGCTTCTTATGGGAGCCCATTTCCGTCACATAAGAAAACAAATCATGCTTTGGTAAATCATAATTATGACATATAAAGTTGAAATTATGAGATACTAAAGATTCGAGATAAAAAGTAAAAAATGTATGACAAAATGTTGTAATTACAAGAAAATTATGACACAAAAAGTCGAAATAAGATACTAAGTCATAGTTAGTCTTAATCTTGACTTTTTATATATTTTATCATAACATAATATTAAAGACTATTTGTAATAATAATTGCGACTTTTTAATCTCACAATTCTGACTTTTTTTCTCACAATTGCAATATATGAAGTCAGAACTGTGTGAAATAAAGTCGCAATTCTGAGAAATAAAGTCGCAATTGCGTGTTATAAAGTCAGAATTGTGAGATATAAACTATTCTGAGGTAAAAAAAAAAAGTCTGTCTTTTTTTCCCTTAGAATTGGACTTTATATCTCACAATTCTGAGAAAAGATGTCAGAATTGCGAGATATAAAGTCGCAATTATGTGTTATAAAGTCAGAATTGCATGATATAAAGTCGCAATTGCGAGAAAAAAAGTCAGAATTCTGACTTTATAAGACGCAATTGCGACTTTATTTCACGCAATTGCGACTTTATTTCACGTAATTCTGACTTTATATCTCGCAATTCTGAGAAATAAAGTCAGTATTGCGAGATGTAAACTCGCAATTGTGAGATAAAAAGTCACAATTATCTTTTAAAATGTTTTATTCTGTGGCGGAAACAAGCTTCCATACAATTATGATTTTTTACCTCATGAATAAAATTTTTTCCTCATAATTATTACTTAAAAAGTCAAAATTATGACATAAGTCATTATTATGATTTACTTATGCATAATTAAGTGGCAGAAATGGGCATCTGTGTGTTTCTGCCTTAGAATAAAAAATAAAAAGGTGATTATGTCTCACAGCTGCAACTTTTTTTCTTGTAATTGTGACCTTATATCATCACACAATTGCACCTTTATTTCTCACATACAGTACATTTTCTTAAATTAATTTTTTATTATAAAATGTCTTATTTTTAAACTTTCTCTCACTTTATCCTTTTTTTAAATATGCACTCTAAAATAGAAATTGTATACCGGCCAGGCCACCTAATTGCTTCATATTTGGCTGTTTTGAGATTATTGCATGGGCATTATGTCAATTATATTAAAATATGGCCATTATATCCAAACATTAGTGTCTAGGAGGTGAATTACTTGGTAGTTGTCCGTGGCGTCCCCCAGCAGTCCCCCGAAGGTGATGGCATTGGTGATGCAGCCCAGGTAAATGAAGAGCACCGCAGAGATCGACTGGATGTGGAAGCCGTCGTAGAAGTCACTGAGACACCAGGGCACTTTACGCTTGATGTCCAGCCACAGTCCTCCGCAAAATCTGCACAAACAGAAAGAGTCTCAGAGGTCACGTGAGGTCAATCTAAAACCCTAGCACTAGCAGGTGAGCAGGCTCAGCGGACGCTACCGGCCAGTGAATTTCAGCTCCTCTCCAAGCTCATGCGGCGCTGGCATTTCCTCGTCTTCGGCAGACGCTCCGCCTCCTCCTGCGTTCCCATTCGGCTGCCCCAGCTCATTTAGAGTTAAAACTGACTTCCTGCAGAAACAAACACAATGAACTCTGTGCAAACTGCAAAATCTTAATTGAAAGTAATATTTAATATGACGGAATAAATATTAAATCATATATTTTCACTTGAATAAAGCCAAATAATTTAGATGCTACCACATAAAGTACATGTTTTAGGTTACAAAATATTTTTCACAGTGTGCTTTAAATGATAATGCAGTGTGTACAGTATGTCTATTATGCTGATAAAACTGTTAAAGTTAGGGTCAGAAAGATTTTTCACTGTTTTTGAGAGAAGTCTCTCTCCAAGGCTGCATTTATTTGATCAGTAAAAATGGTAATATTGTGAAATATTATTACAATTTTCTATTTGAATACATATTTTTATGTAATTTATTCCTGTGATCAAAGCTGAATTTTCAGAATCATTACTCCAGTCTTCAGTGTCACATGATCCTTCAGAAAGCATTCTAATATGCTGATTTGCTGCTCAAGAAACATTTCTGATTATTATCAATGTTGAAAACAGTTGTGCTGCCATGATACATTTTTTTTCTGTATTCTTTGACGAATAGAATGTACAGCATTTACAATGTTACTATTTCAAATAAATGTCTTTACTGTCACTTTTGATCAATTTAATGCGTCCTTGCTGAATGAAAGTATTAATTTATTGAAATATACTGACCCCAGACTGGTAATATACATAGACTCATGATTTAATACCTCATTTCTGCTGAAGGCAGTTTCTTTGGGGGTTCGATGCGGATCTTGGGGTCCCATTCTCCAGGAGGAAGAACTATCACCTCATCCAAAAACTCATCAATCCCAGCAATCAAGTCGTCACGATCTCTGGCTTTATAGGCCACGTCACTGAAGAGCTAAAGATGGTGACAGATACACACGTGTTAACAAATACTGTGATGATACTAAACTCTGAGGTACAGAATTACTAATACTTTCTCTTACGTCGTCAACCATGAGTGTGGCCATGGCCCGACCGATCTCATTGTAGGATTTGGCTTTGCCGTTGGGACCGAGCAGCACGAAGAGAAACCTGGAAAATACAGCACAAACAAAATTCACATTGTATTTGATTACAATTTGAAGCAATACAAATCACATCGGAAATGTAGTCTTTCTCTTTCTGTGAAATGGATCAAAAATATGATTAAAACGTGATGATCTCACCCCCTAAATTAGAATTACCACCTGACTTTAACCACACTTATTTTCATTTCCTTTTTTTGTCTTCTCTTCCAGTAAAACGTATCCAAACTTTCTGATCAGATTTACTAGAAAAGCTAAATTAACCTCAATATAAGACTTTTTTTCAGAGAATATATTACATTTACTTAATTCTTTAATTGTTACTCAATTTGTTTCCCCAATCTTGTTGAAAAACATAAAATTGAATTGAATAAACCTAAATAAAGTTTGTCAGAGTTACTTAAAATAATAATAATAATAATAATAATAATAATAAACAATTTACGAGACAGTTGAGGGGGGAAAAATATTCTCTGAGAAAAAGTTATAATATTTATCTCAAATAAATGCATCTTTTGTATTTTTATGTCATAATTTCAATGAATTTGTCTTAATTGTTATAATTATTATTTACCAAAGCATGTTTTTTTTCCTTATGTGGCAGAAATTGGCTTCCATAGGCTTAGAAACTTTTACTGGAAAACGACAAATATATATATATATATATATATATATATATATATATATATATATATATATATATATATATATATAAACAAATAAATAATAAATAAATAAATAAAAATAATAAATAAATAAATAAAAATGAAAAATAAATATAAATATATAAATAAATATAAATATAAAAATAAACAAAAATAAATAAACAAATAAATAATATATATATATATATATATATATATATATATATATATATATATATATATATATATATATATATATATATATATGAAATGCAGAAATCATAATTTGTCTTTGGTTGCACACTTGTATTTCCAATCATTTGCAAAGGAAATATCTGGAATTTATGGTAGAAGTCAAGTGTGGTTTTGCCAGACTGTAACATAAAACTAAAGGCTATTGGCTATTTAAACAGCCAATAAACATATGCAAAATGTTTGGGAATGATCACCTGGTTGGCACAGGGACTTCAGTAAGGCCTCCTAGCGTTGTGGCTTGAGCCAGACGTACGAAGGCCACCAACGGCTTGTCTAAAAAATCCACCTCTCCAATCAGCACGTTAGACGCCTCAGCATCTCTGGGGATCTTCTTCATAAATTTATTCTTCAGCTGGTGAGCGAGATGACAGTGCAGTTAGGCATCATGGGTGAGTGGGTTTAAATTAGACCACATAGTCTGTGTCAGATGCTTAGGTCATGAAATTTCCAAGTTGGAAAGAGTTTGTGCCTCATTCACGCCTCTTTCATGATACCAGTATCAATATGAGCTCCATTATCAATGTCTGACGTGCATGCATGCGATGGAAATGGGAACCGTCTAATTTTTTCCAATGGCAGATCGATAAAGTTACGCAATCACACCGGGAAAACCAAGCAATGCACACACGAACCAATAAAAACAGCCGATCGGCCACGGTGGCCTCAAAGAACACGTGGATATGGAATGGTCTGTGCTTATGGTCAAAATCAGCTTTTAATCTTTTAATGCCACTTTCAGAGTCAATTCACTTTCTGCCACACATAAACAAGCTCCCTTCTCACGTCCAAAAATCATATAAACACTCATAGGTCTCATTTAGAAGTTGACCTTCTGGTAGTGTTGTAGTCAAGACCACCTAAACAGAGACCAAGACAAGACTAAGACCAGACCAGCAAGATCTCATACAAGTCCTTTTTGCAATCATATCATGAATTTTGTGGGCATCTGTATTAGTAATTAGTCAATTTGTTGACATTTTTGACACAATCCCTCGATTTCTGAACCAGCACAAGAATAATTCAAATTAGAAATAAGTTATTGACTGCATTTGAAGCAGGAAGTATTACATCCAATCAAATCTTCACAGTTGTGGTCTTGACCAGTAAATCAAATCCTAAGTTCTCTTAGTCTGAGACCGAAACAAGACCTTCAAAAAGTCTTGTGACCGAGACCGCTTTCACATCTACAACACTACTTTCTGACTAAATGCTACAGCTTTTCTCTAAACTAAATTTAATTTTTGCAAAGACGCTTAACCAACTGGCTCAAGGATCCTCTCATTTCAAACCTAACAAACAACTTTTATGAAAGATTTTGCTTGAAAAGTGTGCTTGTGCTATCTTTCTTGAAAAAACAATATACTTGGTTTGGCGTTTTGTTATCTAATGCAATAACATTCATACATTTTTAAAGGTGGATCAAGTGTCTAAATTTATTTTGGGGCTCCTGCATCTAAACCTGTACATTAATCAATCAAAGAGCTTTGTAATGCCTGAATAAATGCAAATCTGCATGTACTGAAATCAATCCCCCCATAATTCCTGGGACCCTTGACTTTCAAACTCAGCATGCTCCTGTAGGCCCTAAATGAAACCTATTGAGGGCAGTGACCACATGAAAGTCAGCCGTGGGTGTCATTATAAGCATAGAAACTCATTAAAGTGGACTCAGAATTGGCCCACTTTGAAGTCTAGTGAGCCGACAGTGGCGGCACCGTTCGCCTCAAAATACTTAGGCAAAAATAAGAGCTTTATTGTGCACTTCATAATTGTGCTTCATTGTTTTCGTTTTTGCACCGCAAAACCAGTGATCAAATGAAAGAAAATATTACAAAAAGACTAATGAGGGCTGGCAGCACTTGAGTGACTTTAGCCGGGTGCACACTGTACGATTTATAATAGTCCTGTACGATTGTTGCATGTCAGACCGCACAAACATGATCCCCGCTGTAAGCCATGTCACACTGTAGGATCTCAGATGTTATTAATGTCAGACTGTACAGAAGTCAAGAAACGTTAACAACGGACGCACGCAAGAAGACTCGTCCTGGGCTTTACATCATCAATCCGAGACATGTTCAATGATTGCATACGTTACTTGTCTTGAAAAAGCTGTCAAACTAGCGATCAAAGACTCCAGATATTTGTCTAGGATCCGAGGAATCTTTTAGGATTCTCAACATTTGTCTCAGATGGCCAAATCGTGGCAAAATCATACAGTGTGAACCCGGCTTTATATGGAGATTATCCACACACACTTAATTACGGCTCATATCTGTCTCCTCTATTGCATAAATGCTCAGAAATGAGTCGTTGCACCAGATGCAGTGCTTTTGTTTCTAAAATCATCTTGTTTACTCTTTGCTAATGAAAAAGTACATTTTCTATGTATTTTAATATGTTCATGTAAAGAAGAAAGAAAAAAAATCGGACAATGTTAGGAATACTAATGGAAAACTGTTGTACCTGGTCGGTGCTGGGCGTGACAGAAATATCATTCATGCTGCGGCACTGAGAAGGATCTGAGAAGCACAGATGAAACACTTTGATTATTAATTGAATCAGTGTTGTTATTGTTAACTCAAACTCAAACTATTAAATTAAATATAATAAAGCTGAAATAAAATATAAATATTAGATGAAAAACTCAAACTTCAAAAATGTAAACGAAAATTAGAAATGTTGCCTTGGCAAATAACTCAAGTTAAAGTCAAAGTACTAAAATTACTACAACTATTTAACAAAATACTACTACTACAACAAAAATAAAGCTAAATAGAAATTGAAAAAATGGTAAAAATGCCAAATCACCAAAACTAAAATTGAAATAAGAACTGAAATTATTAAATAAAAGCTCATAAAATATTAAATAGTACATACATAACGTTAAAATAACATTAATTTCAGTGTCAAATGCATGCCAAATACATATAACAACACATTCATCACAAATTATTTTGCAAGCAAAAACAATGGGACATTGTCACCCCATACCAAAAAAGATTTTAGATACTTTGATAATATACCATGTTACTTTATGATTATAATATTCATGTACAATACATCTTAAACTTCCGAAAGTCACGTTCGCTTGGAAAGTTTTTGAACAGTCCCAATTTTGCTTAGAGATAGGGATGTCCATGTGACAAAACTGGGCCTTTTATACACCCATGTTTTTTTACAAATTACTGCAAAATATGTGCTGCTTTATGTTTAAAAGACACACACAACTGGTCAAAAGTCTGAATTAATTAAGATTTTTTTATTGTTTATGAAAGGAGTCTCTTATGCTCACCAATGCTTCATTTCTTTGATCAAAAACAACAATTTGAATAATTAAAATTTGAATATATTATACTGTAAAATGTAATTTATTCCTGTGATGGCAAAACATTTCTTCTTATTATCAATGTTAAAAACAGTGGATAAAAAAACTGTTATTTAATAAATATTATATATATTTATAATAAATAATTCACAATATTACTGCAGCCTTGGTGAGCATTAGAGACTTCTTTCAAAAACATTAAAAAAACGTCTTAATTATTCCAAATTTTTTCCTGATTGTATGCTTTTTGGAACCTTTTCTCTAAAAGACAAGAAAACGATTGTTGTTTTTCTGGCCTAAAGTACCCAGAGTACAGAAACAGATCGTGACAAACAAGAATGGAAAACCAAAGTCAAGACCTTTCTAATAATCTCTAATCCTCGGAACAATGGCAAAAATGCACTGTTGCATACTTGAGAAATGTTGCAACTACACACAGTCAGTCAGTGGATGATGCTATGTGAAGTAAAAGGTTGTTCACACTGACAGCAGTTTGCAGGGTCATGCATTTTGATTGGTGTTGGTGATTTAGGGTAACGAAACTTGAGACAGTAGGAAAGCTTATTAGAAAACCAAAAGCTCATCTTAAGGGATGCCAGAGTGAACTTAAGATGGAAAATTCCAGAGATCTGGAAGAGGTTGTAGATGAATCAATGTAAGGGAGAAGAACCAGAAGCTCAGACTCACGCAGTTTGCTTAGGCCGCCGCTCTGATGAGCTCGCAGGTCCTCAGTGGAGCGATGGAGACCCGATCCAGAGCGAGGACTCGGGCTCGGGCTCAGACTGCGGTCTGATACAGACCCGAGATCAGACACAGAGAAAGACATGATAAAGACGGCAGGATGGGGAAAAGAATAAAGTGGAAATTCAAGAAATTAAAGTGACCTTATTATGCTTTTTCAGGTATTACCTTTCATGTAGTGTGTGATATAGCTGTTTGTAAAAAGTAAAAGGTCTGCAATGTTTTAAAGGTCAAAGTGCATGGCAAATAAAGTTATTGTCTCCTAAAAGAAAGAATCAATTCTGAACTGCCAAAACGAGTCGTCAGTAATTCCAGTCTCACTTCCTGTTACAAACCTACACAACAATGTAATAAATTTGCATAATGCCAGCCTATGCTCTTCATTGGCTGCCCACGAAAAACATCTACTTTGACCTGGGCCACCTGACCAATCAGAGCAGGGTAGCTCTCGGAAAGGCGGGGCTTAGAGAGACTGAATCTTCAAACGAGTCGTTTTCAGACTGTTTGAGAAACGAGGTGATGTGCAATGTATATTATGAGAAAATTAAAGTGTTTTTTGAGCTTTGATGCACGTAAACCTGTTGTAGGACACTCCAACACATAAAAATAGCATAATAGGGGCACTTTAAGAAAAAGAAGTTTATTGGAAATGATTTGAAAATCAAGTGTCAGAGAGACAGGGGATCCTGGGAAAATCACTGACTGTGGGGCAGGTTACATAGCGGACTCTTACTCGAGGGGCTGGGTTTTCCGAGGTCAGCCAGGGAGCGGTGGATCGGCTTCTTGGTCTGGTGACGGTGCTTCCGCAAGAGGACGAAACTGACCTTCTCACGGATCTCAGGAGCTATAAGACCCTCCTGCACCTGCTTCTCAATGATGTCATCTGTGAAAGAGAGAAAAACACACACAAATGCATTAAAATCCATAGTCTGAGATCTAAATATGAACGTTTCTTATCAAATTTTCCCAAAACCAAATGATCTGAGCTGCTTTCTTCATTGTATATATCTATATATTTAACTGTATATATCCATATGTAACTGTGGCAAGCTAGTAAGAGCTGTAAACCTCACTCCCCTGGTCTCAAGAGGCGCATCAGTGACTGAAGCTAGAGACTGTGGTCACAAAGTCAATATTTTAATTAAACATTTCTCAGAACCCCATTAAATATCCTAAAAGAGCAACATTGAGCAATATAAATTTGACTATCGCATGCTATAATTGTTGAATTTTTATCTGCACTAATTTTAAATGGAAAAAAATTGGAATTCTGTTTAATTTATTTAAATGTGGTAAAATATGAAAGAACTGCACTCATATTAATATCAAAATTAAGAATTAGCCAATAAAAAACTACCATTCAAAAGTTTGGGGTCGGTAAGAATTTTAAAAATGTATTTAAAAGAAGTCTCTTTTCTCCCCAAGGATGCATTTATTTGATCAAAACACAGTAAAAGCAGTAATATTGTGAAATATTATTTCAATTTAAAAGATGAATACATTATAAAATGTAATTTATTCCTGTGATGAAAGCTGAATTTTCAGCATCATTACTCCAGTCTTCAGTGTCACATGATCCTTCAGAAAGCATTCTAATATGATGATTTGATGCTCAAGAAACATTTCTGATTATTATCCATTTTAAAAACAGTGGTGCTGCTTCATATTTTTGAGTAAATAAAAATCTTTTGTAACATTATAAACGTCTTTGCCATCACTTTTGATCAATTTAATGCATCCTTGCTGAATAAAAGTATAAATTTCTTTAAAAAAAATTAAATACATTTTGACCAGTATTACAATATGTTTATGAAACGGAATATTAAATAGAACTTTGTGAATGATGTGTGTTCAAACTGGAGTTCAGTCGTCCCAGATTAAAGGTGGTTCTGTTCTTGGCTCTTTATGTACTGACCCACTATCTGTGGCAGCGAGTATCCCTCCAGGTCCAGCAGGATACAGCCCGTCTGCAGACAGGTGCGCAGCTCGAACAGGCTGTGCAGAGACAGCGTGGACACATGCGGTTTGCTCCACCTCTCTCCACCCTCCTCCACCTTCTCCTCAAACTTAACCCACCTGATGCAACACACAGAAGACACAACATTACTTCACTTGACAACACACTTTTCTTCCCATGTACCAACAGATGGATGAAACACTTTTAGGTTTTGTAAATGAAATGGCTGGAAATCATTGCAACATGATCAATAAATCCCTTTAAAAAGTTTTACAATGAGGTCCCATTAGTTAACGCATTAACTAACATTAACTTACAATCAGCAATACATTTGTTACAGTATTTACCAATCTTTGTAAACGTTAGTTCATAAAAATATGAACAAAATAATTAATGGGTTTGAGTAGGACAAACTTAAATTAAACTAATTAGTTCAGTCAGATGAACTTTTATGAGTATTTAGCACTTTCTTTTTCTTTCAAGTTCACAGAACTGATATATTTTAAGTAAACAACTGTTTCATTGTTGAGTTTTATGAAATTATTTCTTTTAATTTAGACGTAATTTTAATTTTAATTTTGTCTATTTTCCAGCATGCTTTGCCGGTGGCACTCGAAAGGGAGAGTAAATGCTAAAATTAAGTGTAATATAATGTTTTTTTTGTGCAAGATTGTTAAGTGGGAGATTTAGTAGTGATTAATGTTTTGTTATGCTAATTTAGAATAATTTCTGTTAATGTTTGTTTTAGGATAATTACCATCATGGTGACAAGTGGTGCATGCAGCTTGATTTGAGAGCAAATAAAAGTTTATATAACTTTATATTGTAGCAAATAAAACTTTATATTGCTGCACTCATAAAGCAAGTGCTACTGTATAACATACTATTGTTAACATCTTAACAAATTAGTATGTTAGCAAACTAGCTTGTTAAAGTTTATACTAATAAAAGTGTTCACATTGAGATTACATGAAAGTTTTAAGTTAAATGTATGAATTAGTGTACTCAAACATTTCAAGTTAAGAACAATTAAAATGTATGAGTACAAAATTAAAATCTGCCAGTTCTGCTTACTTAAACTTTGAATTTCTTAACTTAAATTTAGGCAACTGATTGCCTTACATTTTTTGAGTTTTGCCAACTTATTCAGGTTTACAGTGTAAGGGTGGAGCTGAAAGGAAGTGAAGAAAGGAAACAAGGATGCACAATAAGAAATGAGAAGCGCCCTATGTGTTATGTGATCTTGTTTGTGTCACCTGGCCGACTCTTTCCACTCCATCTCTCCGCCCTCATGCTGCAGTGTGTCCATCTCAGTGAAGAGGGTGGGTGTGGGCTCATCTTCCTCCCTGAGGATGTGGCGTAGTCTCTCAGCAGCAGGGGACACTGTCACACACACACACACACACACACACACACACACACACACACACACACACACACACACACACACACACACACACACACACACACACAAACGCGTAAGATAGTTTGATAAAATGCAAAGCCATGTATTTATGTTAAAATGCAAAGGAGTAGTATTTGTAGTATATGTAGTATTTGAGCAATGCAAGTAAGCCAAACAAGAGTCAGAACTTTACATGCTCCAATACATTGAGACTTGTGGGTAAGGTAAGTTTGAATCTTGCTTGCAACCATCTCTGATTCGACCTCTCATTTTCCCCATCACTTCCTGTATTCACTCTACTATGCTATAATCTGATATATATATATATATATATATATATACACTATCATTCAAAACTGTGGGGTCAGCAAGATTTTAATGGTTTTGAAAGAAGTCTCTTGTGTTCACAAAGGCTGCATTTATTTGATCAAAAATACAGTAAAAAGAATAATATTGTGATTTTTTTTCACAATATGAATCATTTTCTATTCTAATAAATTATAAAATGTAATTTATTCCTGTGACCAAAGCTGAATTTTCAGCATCATTACTCAGTCTTCAGTGTTACATGATCCTTCAGAAATCATTCTAATATGCTGATTTGCTGCTCAAGAAACATTTGTGATTATTATCAATGTTGAAAACAGTTCTGCTGCTTCAAATATTGGTGGAAACAGTGATACATTTTCTTTTTTAGGATTGTTTGATTAACAGAAAGTTCTAAAGAACAACTATTGTTTGAAATAGAATTCTTTTGTAAAATCATAAATGTCTTTACTGTTAAAAGCTTTTACTGTCTCTTTAGATCAGTTTAATGAATCCTTGCTGAATAAAAGTATTAATAATAAAAACAAATAAAACTTTTGAACAGCACTGTTGTTTGCATGATGCTAGTGTGTTGAGAGTGGTTGCCAGGGTGTTGCTAAGGTGTTGTGGGTGGTTATGTATGGCTCGGGTCCTTCTTTCAATCTAAAGATATTGTATTTTTTCGCCTGTTGTATAAACTGCCATGTGAAAATCATGTAACTTTGAAAAGAAACTGCAGATGTTCGATCATGCAGGTTTGCACTGCACAACATCCGGAAGATCAGGCCTTTCCTAACTGAGCATGCAACACAACGTCTCGTCCAGGCCCTGGTCATTTCTAGGCTTGATTACTGCAATGCTCTTCTGGCTGGACTTCCATCACGTGCAACTAAACCTCTACAAATGATTCAGAATTCTGCAGCTCGTCTTCAACGAGCCAAAAAGAGTCACTCCTCTGTTCATCTCTCTGCACTGGCTACCTCTCGCTGCTCGCATCAAGATCAAGGCATTGACGCTTTCTCACAGATCTACCACAGGCTCAGCTCCCTCCTTTCACTCGCTCCTACGAGTCTACATCCCTACCAGAAGCCTCCGATCGGTCAACAAGCGACGTCTCGTGGTTCAATCACAGAGAGCCACAAAATCACTTTCCAGAACATTCTCATTCATGGCTCCATGCTGGTGGAATGCTCTCCCCACCCACATCCGGAATGCAGAATCCCTGACAACATTCAAAAGACAGCTGAAAACACATCTCTTACGTGAGCACCTAACCTCATAAGTAAATAAATAAAACATTCTTTCCTTTTCCTTTAATCCTCCCTTATCGGGCTTATGCTACTCTGAACTTCGCCTGAACTTCGTATTTTGGGCACTTCTTGCGTTGCTTTAGCCTCTTCACGTTGACTCGCTTAATTTAGTCCTAATTTGTAAGTCGCTTTGGACAAAAGCGTCTGCTAAATGTAAATGTAGATGCTTATATCCAAATCAACTTAGAAATTATGATCATTGCAAGCAATAAAGCATTAAGAAAAAATAAAGAAGCAAATAAAAAATGTCCATGCAAACGTGTCAATAATGGCCTGGAGCTCAACACACCCTACTAGTACAACTGAGTTTGATTCTTTGCATTAAACAGAAGCCTACTGGACTGTATGTTGAATAAGTCTGGCTGTTTTGCCTTCAGCTCAATCTGAATTGACCCTGCTTGAAATGAAATCTGAATATGACAGAGCAGGAACATTACGATGCACGACTCCCTAAGGCCATCAACGATTCGATCATAATTCATGTATCTAATCAGAACGAGAATTCGCCGAGCTTTCGGATCTGAGAACGCACTGAATCCGGCTCAAACTCTTCACTCGAGTCGTGCATCAGCCGATAAAGTCAGAATCAAATCAACAGGATTGTTTAAAGATAAGTATCTTAATAATCTTCCTTTGAAGATTAATATCTTAGTCAGATATCTGAAAGCATATCAAAAGAATTTGTTCAGTAGATTATCTTAAATAACCACATGACAGTGGCTTAATCTAATCTGATGTACAATGCCAGAATCAATATCTAATGTCAATAGACCTGTGCTGATTTAATCAAAATGATCGACTTTATATTTTAGGTAAAGTCAGCTTCCATAAGTTCCAGTGGTGGTTACTAAAACCTGTTCACAATCTAATGTTATGTGTATTAAATCTGAAGTTTAGAGCAATCTATTGAAAACTCAAGGTGCAAGTCGGTGCCTGTGAGCTCAAGCATGACAATCTTTTTGTGACCTTCCTCTCAATCTCTGGCTTTTCCTCAGGATTATTAGCACGTGGGTGTTTTTCTCCATGTAATCCTTCTAATCCTAAAGTAAAAATCACAAATACGTGTGGTTGTAGAATGCCAATGCAGAGTAGAGTACAACGCATCAGCTTATTTATAGCTCATACACTTCAATCAAACTTTGATAGAGTCATAGATATTAGAGGTTAGCTGTTGATGCTGTACATGTTGCCGTAGAATTCATCGACAGTGAATTTCTTTAGGTCAGTCTTCACTTAGTCTTTACTTTGACTCCAATAAAAGCAGATGTTAAATCCTGAGATTTCTTCTTGAGAGGAACCTTACAGAAACACGCATTCCCAACGGACTGAAATTTTGATGTGTTTCACAATTTAAATCGATGCATTTAGTGCAAAATCATGCCAATATGGACACTACTGAACACTACTGACGCAAATTATTATTGAAGGTTGTAGACTGATCTCAGAAATGTGTCTTTACATCCAGCGGCAATGAGTGAATCTCATTAAACCTGATGTGTGGCTCATTTTGCATATCCATATTAAAAGAAAAAAAGTAAATAATAATAAGAATAAATGGTAACACTTTATTTTACAGTGTCCTTGTTACACGTTACATGTAGTTACTGTAGTAATAACTATAAATTATGCATAATTACATGCAACTATCCCTAAACCAAACCCCAATCCTAACCCTAACCCTATAGTAAGTACTACATGTAGTTCATTATTATTACACATAAAATGAAAAATAGTAATATACAAATTACGGTTATACAAAAAAAAAAAATCATATATATATATATATATATATATATGAAGAGTTCAGATGCAAAAGCCTCTAAGTGGCATCTGAAATTTTCTTCTAGAATGATCATTTTTATAAAGCTTGTATATTTAAGTTCAGTAATTTCACTTAAATGGCAATGAAAATGGCCTATTAATTTTAATTTAAGTGAAATTACTGAACTTAAATATACAAGCTTGATAAAAATGATCATTCTAGAAGAAAATTTCAGATGCCACTTAGAGGCTTTTGCATCTGAACTCTTCATATATATATATATATATTTTAAAATATAGCACAAAAAGGAAGCGCATTAAGTGCTATCCTGATGTACTTGACATTTAAAATAGTTTATCATTATTTGCATTACAGAAAAGTTATTTTGGGAGTAAATGTGCTTAAATGTCATGAAAATGTCACACTGCAAAAAAAAAAAGAGAAAAAAAAAGATTGTCCTAGGCTTCACAAGGATTTAAAAAAAAAAAAACCCTACTACAATCATCAACCAACCTTGTGATTTCAGTACTGTTATTACTGTATCAGCAAAAAACTAATTCTAAAAGACTAACAGACTCAACAAGGTCATGATTTACCAGTATCAAACTCCAAACCAAATGTGCTCTGACCACAGTTACAGAGAGAAACTCTCTGGGAGAAAACACGTAAGAATAAATGTCAGCACTAGTAAGGAAAAGAGCTGAAGAGCACCTGTACCTGTGCAGCTGCTCAGAAGAGTGTTCTGAGAGCCCAGGCTGGACGTCAGTGACTGTATAGAGTCCTGAAGACTGAACGAGCCCGTCAACCTACGCTGTTCCTGCTCCATCCTTCAGTAAATCCCACGTTTATTGTTTCATTGAAAGAAAAAGATCCACAACTATTCTGAAATGTCCACCTGTTGACTTCAGCCTCTTTTCGATGAATCCGTTAGGCCTTTTCCCTCATTTTATATGCACCTTCCCTGTGAGCAAGTGCTCTTGCTCTTGAACTTTTCTCTTCAGCGATGTTGTTCTTTCCTGAAAACTAAAGCAGGGCAAAGTGCCACACGCATGAAAGGCCCAACAAGTGTTTTTCTCCTCCTCCAGCTTTGCTGATCCCTCCCTTTCTCTCTCTCTCTCTCTCTCACTTCAGAATTTAATTCTAAATCCTCAAACAACTCTCAGACATGTTTCCATCAATAATCTTCAATGATGCATGTTATTTTAAAGCAGTAATTGTATCAGGGTTATTACAGTTGGTTACACTTTATTTTAAGCTGACGTAGTTACATTGTACTTACTCTAGCTAGTCCCAAACTTGAGAAAACGTCCAAACGGTCAATAGGGCGTGGGTTCGCGGATGATGGTTGGCGGATGTGCACCCCGATCCCCCTGAAATTTTTGGGGGGATCGGCCGACGCCACAAGCCGACCCTCCCCGAATGACCGACTGACCCGGGCAGGGTCGAGCAGCCCCGACCCCCTCGGGGGCCCGACAGGAGGCCCCCGAAGTCCGAGCCCCCCGACGCAGTTCAGCCTTCATCCTCAGTGTGGCGCCACATGTCCCACTAATCCACTATTTGTCCGATTGCCCACTAAAGTGGACAAATGTCCCGTTGACCCCCCCCCGACCTCTAAGACACGCCCCCATCCCACGAACCCACTATTTGTCCAATAACCCACTATATTGGGCAAATGTCCCGTTGACCCCATAGGGTGCTTCCCGTAATATTTATTAACTACATGTACTTACTATAGAGTTATTAGTCTTAGGGTTTGGTTTAGGGTTAGTTACTTGTAATTGTGCATAATTTACTGTTATTACTGTAGTTATTACATCCAGAAACGTGTAACTACATCACCTTAAAATAAAGTTACCATATAGTTAACTAAAAATAAAACCATAAAAAAAATGTTACTTGAATTTTTTTTTTTTATTTCAGCTAGTTGCCAAAGCAACATTGTTAATTTTAAGTTAGTATAACTTGATGTACTAACTACAATAACTACACAATAATAAAAAATGATAGAAAGCATATTTAAAAAACAATAAATAATGGCAAAAACACAACAAAATTGCTAAAACTTTAACTAAATTTAAAATGAAAACGGAGAATACAAAAATAAAAACCAATTCAAAAAATGTTTTAAAGAAAATATGTAACATTAGTAGAATGTCTAAAGTGGACCATAAAAATAAGTAACTTTGCAACTACGTCAACTACCATTACAGTATTAGTGGACTTTCTGCTTAATATCTGCTAACACTTTATTGTGATGGTTCCCCAACATGTACAAGTACATTTCAACTTATTCTACTAACCCTAACCTAACAGTCTACTAATGCTCTAATGAGAGTTAGTTGACATGTAGTTGCAAAGTTACTTATAGTTAGTAGTAGAATGTCTAAAGTGGACTATTGAAATAACCAACAACTATAATAGTATCTCACTGATGCTAAAATAACATTGATCTGTATTTAGCTGTATTTTGATAGAAACTATAGACCTTTTTTGTTATGTCAAGAATAATAATGTTTAAGAGAAGCTCACTGGTGAAGTTGATGTCGGAGAGCTCGTTTGAATCCTGCTCCCCTTCATCTGCATCACATGGTTCCTCTCGATCCTGATGTTCGTAATGGTTGTTGTGTTTCTCCCTGCCGTCACTCGCGTGGGAATGTCGTGACGTGCGTCTGTGATGCCTGCGCTTCCTTCTGTAGCCCCGTGGCACTGGGACGCCAATGTAGACGGACTCTAAAACCAGAGAATGAAAGACCTGTGAGTTACTATTTTATTAGTAGTCCAATTCACAGCCCAGTAAGATTAATTTTCAGCAAATACGTTCATTCTGGTTCAAAAGCGATACAATGATTCATTTGATTCATCACCCCTGCATATATGCACATACATAGTATATATGTGTGTGTATATTGGTTATACACTGCCTGGCCAAAAAAACAGTCGCTGTTTGGATTTCAGTGGGCGAATGCTTAAGAGTCAATGATTGGATCATTATTGCAGTGATTATTATGTTTCTAGCATGTTATATGTTTGGCAACAGTTCTTCTAACCCTCATTGATGGAGTGTGTAGCTTTTCATTTCTTAAACAACCATGTATGAGACACACCATGGCCATATTCCAGGATGACAATGTCAAGATTCATCAGGCTCAGATTGTGAAAGAATGGTTGTGAGGATCATGAAGAATCATTTTCACACATGAATCGTCTCCTCTGAGTCCAGAGCTTAAACTCAAAAAAAGTCTTGAAAGTCTTTGGGATGTGCTGGAGGAGACTTTACACAGTGCTGGACAAGATCTTGACCAAAAATTGATGCACCTCTTAATGGAAATAACATCACAACATTTATTTCCATCAAGAGGTGCATACATTTTTGGTATAATATAATATAATATAATATAATATAATATAATATAATATAATATAATATAATATATGAAAACAATATAATATATATTTCTATATCTTTACATGTTTATATGTCTATGTTATTTATGTTATATTTGTTTCTGTGACAAATACTGAAAATAAATAATAAAAATAATTGTACAATTTGATCATTGAAAAAAAAAAACAGTAAACAAAAATAATTTAATTAGTTTCTTTATCAAAAATTGGTTTGTAGGTCAGGTACATCTACCAATAAATAACGTAAAAAAATGCCCATCCTCTCACCATCCTCATCCTCATTGTGTCTGCTGCGGTGACCACTTTTCCTGCTGCCGTGCGACTCATGGTCCATCCTGACAGGAAAAAAACAGTAGAATAAAATATATACTATTAAGGCAAGACAGTACAGGCAAAACTTTTTTTTATACACTGGTCAGTTTTGAGATTTTGGACTATTTTGCTTACATTACTTGTTGTCTTTCAGATTAAAGGCAAGAAAACATCTAAAAGACACATTTAAGGGATTTTTGTTACACTGTATCTATTTGAGTCACTAGATTTCAATTACATTTCCATTTCATGCGTTTGGCAGATGCTTCTATCCAAAGCGAAATACATTGCATTTCAAGGTACACATTTACACTCTTATCAGTTCTTGCTTTCCCTGGGAATCGAACCCCCATGACCTTGGCGTTGCAAGCGCCAACGCTCTACAATTTTCAAAATTGAACTCTAATATGTCAACAAAATGAAACAAAATTTCTGTTTTGGAAATGTATGCAAATTAGGGGATATTTTTACAAGATAATGCCACATTTGCATACTTAAACATAACATTTCAGAAAACTATAGAATTGTCAATAGAATTGTCTTAATGTACTGTGGTAGCATGGTTGAAGTAACTGTTGAAGTATGGTGATATCTATTAGTTACAATTTTGTAAGCTTCTACCTAATTAAAGTTAGAAAAGCACTTTATATGACCTCAGTGTATTTACACACATTTAATTTGTGCTTATTGGTTTGTTTAGTTTAGCTAGTTATAGCAGCCAGTCGTTTGAATGCCTCCAGCGTGGTCTCACAGTCTCAGCTTCAGTGACCGGAAGAGGACCTGAACGATGGGACACGTGGACCTGCAGCTTCATGAGATCAATGTCCCTGTCGCTGGTGGGAAAGGAAAACCCAATGCATTGGCATAATTATGGGAGGATTTCCACTGTCAGTGCGCGTGCACGCACACACACAAACGCGGCTCTCTCTTATGTCACACACTGTCACATAATTGATCGATTCATACATTCAGAAGCAGTAGCTGTGTCCCACATTTCTGCATTCAAAAATCCCATAAAGAGAGCCATGCAGTGCACGTCAAATCCAGCTGGCGTCCGGCCTCAATCTCCTTCCAACAACAGTAAAAAAGGCCATAAATGAATAAAATTATACTGAAGGAATAAGTAATTAAAAGAGTATTGTGTATATTCTGCAGGGATATTCGATTCATGAACAAATCATTCTTTTGAGTCAAATCTTTTCAATGAATCACTTGATTCAGTTCACAAAACCGGTCTGAATGATTTGTTCACAAATCGCACTGAATCAATTCCCGAGTTACACACTCACGCTTTAACAAAACTCCAAAACCTGGGACAAAAATGATTTGTGTAAATATTGACAAATAATAAGTGTTCATTCTCTGGTTCTTTAGAAATTCTCTCAAAGTAACTGGACCTTTTTCATAAACACAAGATCAGAAGTGTAAAATGTACATAAAACATTCATACATACATTTTCCAAATGTTTACAATTTATATAGAATGGATTTATGAACAATTTACACAGATTTTTCTTTTCTGCTCGTCTTTCATGAATAAAGAAACACAAATTATTAAACATCACTGTTGTGTGAAACATAATGCCATGTTAGTTACACAATCATTCTGTTGGCTACCCAAGCTGAAGTGCTGTAATGCAAGACGGCACTTAATACAGTAATTAACACTACTGTATATGATGATCAGTGTCCTTCACACCAGACAGAAAACAACTCAGACAGATAATCAGGACTGACAGCATCATTGATCCGCAGGAGAACGCGATGTGATTATATGAAGGGGAAAATGTCCACAGATTTACACATTTACACCTGAAATGACTCTTACACAAAGAGTTATGAACTTTTTTTTATTTAGATCCAGTATCAAAAGACCCAGTTAATATTACAGCTGTTAAAATACCCCTATCCCACTTTAATATAGCCTACAGAGACAATAATCAAGTCCAACACTATAAATAAATCATTTGTTGGTTGAATAATGGCAGAAATGTTCTGGAAACCTGTTTGAAAACAATTACTGTTTTTTGTATGCGATAAATTGTCGTCCAGTTTAACATGTTATGCAATTAACGCAGCATTTCTGTCATCCTTTGGCTAGCGGTTTGCAAAAAATATGCAAATTAGCCCCGCCTCCACTCACTCACACCAGCTCAGAGACCCACTCGTTGACGTGATTGGTTACAAAGTAGTTTGTGACGTCAGGAAACAAACTGCGTTTTTGAGACAGCAATGGTGTTGACTTGTGAATTTGCACATGGTTTGTCTTAAAGCAATTTAAAAACACCACATAGACATTTAAACAACTTTAAAAGCTTGATTTTCACCACAGGGGGACTTTAAATGAACGTAATGAGTGACAGCAGCCACTAATGAAGTCTGTCATTAATGTTAATCAAAGAACAAAGGTAAATTATTCACTGCTCTTGACTAAAGAACTTATATAGCTTTAATAAGGATTCATATTTATTTAAAGGGGTGATGAACTGAGAAATCAAATTTTCCTTGAGCTTTTGACATATAAGAGGTCATCATACTATAAGAATATCCTGTAAGTTTCAGAACTGAAAACGTCCTTGTTAGTCCAATAAAAGCTGTTATTGACACCAGGCACAGCGAACGACAGGTTTTTCAAAGTGGGGATCTATGAGGTCAAAGGGTATCAAACACCGCCTCCGCAGAAGAAGATCAACGCCTAACACTGCCTGTTTAGCCCCGCCCACCGATTCGCGCATTACATGAAACTCATTATAATATGCAAAACTGTTATCCAATCATAGCAGTGGGTGTTTACTTCCAAGTCTTCAATGCAGCACGCCCATAAAAACCGAGCGTTTCAGGAGCTAGGCTCAAAACCAGGGTAGAAAATAGCCTATTATTTTTTCATTTTGATGTTTTTGAATATAAAAACCAAGCGAACGTCATAAGTTGACCTCAGACATCAATATAAAAAAATTAAAAAAGCCAGTTCATGACCCCTTTAATTTATAATTTATGTAGTGCAGACTGTTTGATAACTTTATTCATTTTCTGTATATTGAGGTAAATATGACATTAATTATTGGTTTTATATGAGGATTGTTTTAAGTTCATTTAAATTAAGTTAATTGAGTTGTTATATTTTTTGAAGCCTACTAAATGTTTAAAAAAAGTATAGCTTTCAATACACTGTAATGTTGAATGGCTATAATTAATGTTTAAAATTGGGGGAAAAAACAATTTTCATCGAGACATCAGTTGCAGTTTTAGTATCAGTGATACTGGCCTTCAATCATAAAAAGATGCCATTAAACAAGTATTTAAAATATACTGTCTTTATGTTGTTTCTACATTAATTTGGAGATTAACTGTGAAATTATTTATTATATATTTAAAAAAGTATAAAAACTTAAGTGTTTTTAATCACAATTAATCACAGAAAAATGTCTGATTAATCTAGTTAATTTTGTAATCGACTGACAGCACTAATATATATATATATACCAATACACATACACACACACACACACACACAAAGACACACACACACACACACACACACACACACAATATATATATATACACACACACATACATATATATATATATATATTTAAACAGCAAATTTTAACACAAATGAAAACCTTCAACCAATCACCATTTATTTGATTTGTAAATTTTTGTGTGTTTTACTAGACCTTGGATCTTTTTAGGCCTTGTCATCAAAAAGTAATTGTTTAACATTAACCAAGTTGCTAAAGCAATCTATTACTTTCCGAATACTTTTACCAGGAGCTTTAAAAAGAAAAAGAACCAGCTCTTACCTTATTACAGAAGAGGCGTTGAGATGAGCAGTGTGATGAGCATCTGTATGTATCAGATGAGGTCAGGCTTGTTTCTCTGTACAGTATCAGACACATAGAGACAGCGGATCACAATGATTATCCATCACCGTCTATCTGTCTTGTGATTGGCTGAACAGTCAAACGCTTCAGGTCACATAAGCACAGCACTGAACACAGTATGATGACGGGACACATGACATGAAGTTCAATAAATGACACGCACAGAGCACGCTCACCCCGAACACCCCGCTGGCTGTTTTCTAATTAAACACGCTATCGCCTGATAGTTCATCATAAATCTAAATTCACAATCATGTGGTTCTTTATCCAAGCATACTTGTTAAATGCATATTACAAAAAACAAATATGAAACAATATTGTACATGTGCAGCTTAGGGCTATATAACATATTTAGTTCTTTACAATTGCTAACAAGTGTTTACTGATACTTAAAATTACTTTTTGTAAACTCTTAACACAGCAACACACCTACATCACATAATTATAGTTGAATAGTTCATTTTCTGGCCAAAACCACATTTTGTTAAATAAATACTAAGTCTATATTTCAAAATGCTAAAAAACTTCTTTTTTTTTTTAAATATATATATATTTTTTTTTTTACATACTATACTGACTCTATCAAAACACAGCAAACCCGACTCAAAATAGAACCATTGTCAAAACACTAGCACTAGTTTTCTATCCAACATGAACATAGTCAATAATAGTGCAATGACTGTCAGAATACTAACATACTTACTTTATAGGATGTATAGTAGAAAAAGAAATGTAGAAAGTAACAGAATTGCTCAGGGCAGCCACTGGTCAAATGGTTCCCAATGCAGAACATGCTTTCTGGGGCTTTACATGAAGCTTTTACTGAAATGAAAACATAATTGCTGCCATTGATCAACAAATAAATCCAATATACATGGCCTTTGGCTAATATATGGAAGCTTTTTTCGCCACAGAATAAAAGAGCCGTTGTTACTTTTTATCTCACAATTCTAACTTTTTTTCTTGCAATTGAGAGTTTAATTTATTTTATTATTTTTCCAGAATTGTGAGATATAAACAAGAAATTAAGAGGGGAAAAAAATCACAATTACCTTTTTTATTTTCTATTCAATATCACTGATAAAATTATTTTGCGGTGAAGTAAATACTACAGAAAAAAACTGTAATTTACATGGAAAAGTTAGTTCAGGCAAGAATAAAAAAAAGAAGTAAATTCTATATTAGTACTCAATTCAAGCATGTAGAAATGAAAGTGTAAATATCAACGTTATAAAATTAAGTAAAATTACTCAACTTTTCTGATACTGGTGTTCCCACCATGCACTGGGCCTTGAATAATTAATTGTTTAATTAATTAATTAATCAATTAATTAATTAATTAGTTGATTTTTCACTTTTCCAGCTGTATCTGTTTTATCATTGTTTTTGTTGTTAGGATTAGTAACGTGCCATTTTCTGACATTTGGAGTTCATTTTCCACTCAAAATGACACATTCAAACACAAAAACGATCCATCAAATGTTACCATCACTGTGTATTGTCTACCAAGTATTTAGGTCTCTGCGTTGACATAATGCTTAATGTCTGATATGTAGATATGCTGTCTTACATAATATCTATTGTATTGATTACTTAGGTATTTTTAAGTAAAGCATATACTTTAAAAGTGTGTCTTAATTCAAGATTATATTGTTTGAGTGAAATGTATTGCAAAGGAAACTACAACTAAATAAATATTACTCAACCTTTTACTAACAAAGTTAATATTACTTATTTTCTTTGTTACGTTCACTTAACTTAGTTAAGTAGAATTTACTTAATTCCATATGTGAAATTCACTTAAAAAATATGCGTGTGAAATTTACTTAAAAAACATTAGTGCAAAAACTTGTACATTTACAGTCACATCACGCGCGTGATCATAGGTAACTAAGCAACAGTGGAGAACTCGACAATCGACTACTGTGGTCTTCGACCGAAAACAGGAAGTAAATACAGGTATGAGCGCTGGCCGAATTAACATCACTTTTATTCATATCTTTCACATCTACTGCAGTCAGATTCACCGTGTTCACTCTGAAGGAATCACTCACATTGGCTGTGCACTTGTAATGACACATCAAGGATGTTAAGAGGCTAAAAGCAGGTTTAAAACTTGCCCCATTTAAGTCAACAGGGTGCAAATTTTAAAAAGAGGATAACACGGTGTAGGCAACACCGATTTTTGTCATTGTTCTCTGTATTGACAGCAAAAATGAGCTCAATGTTAAAATTGACCGGAGTTCTCCTTTAAGCTTGGAAACATTAGGTCTTCATTTCTGTCATGCTATGTTTAAGCATTTGTAAATAAGATCCATGATTTGGTATTGGCTAAGCTTGAAACATGTTAATTGACTATATTGTTTGAAAACAACATGAATTGTGTTATAAGGTCATAACGGATAATGTTGTGCTTATTGTGTAAAATGTGACTACAGATTGGACAAAAGAATGTTAGCAATTGAAAAAAAAAACTGTAAGTAAGTGCCATGGTATTACCATAGTATTGAAAGGGACTTATTCCTCTCTTTATCTAATATACAGCGACTCCACAACATTACTGAATTGTCATTCATTTGTAACTGAATATCAATGCATTAATTAAAAAGCATCACACCAAGATAGATAGATAGATAGGTAGGTAGGTTTAGGGGTAGTAACTAGTTACCCAGTTATTGTAATTACTATAATAAGTATACAGTATGTACATGGGGAAAATGACTTTAAAATAAAGTGCGACCAATTGAAGTAAATATTTGTTCAAAATAACTACCTCAGCTAAGAGAGTAAATTATCCACAAGATGGCAGCACAAACTCATCTAATTGCAACATAAGCTTATCTTAAACTAGGTTGTGCTTGGGCATTTCAGATCATAACTTCAGACACACGATCATGATCATGTATCATGACATTGCTTCACTGGTAGTGTTATTTATTGATTTCCTTTTCTTTTTTTACAGTAAACTGATGTGCGGCTGTGAAAAAACATCAAAATATCATTCTCTGCCTCTTGAGACATGAGGATTGATGTCTTTCAATTTCAGACAACAGAAGGGAAAACGAAGAATTGATATCCTTCATTTACAAATGTGGCGTTCCTCATGTGTAAAACACTTTGGATAAAACCATCTGCTAAATGGGTGTAAAATGTAAATATAATGATCATCATTATGATTAATCTAATTTTAACAACAACAAAAAAATCCATATGCTAATGAACATTTCATACGATGTTTGGGCGTTTAATGACTCACTTCAAAAATGAATTTCAAAAAGATCAGAGCATATGTTCCCTCTAATGTAAACACGACAGATGAGTGACATGCTAACGCTGGAGATATTTACATATAAATAACTAGATTTTGAATTATCTAAAGAATGTGTGAGTGATGTTTGCATGTGCAAATATCACCGTCACAATGCCATGGCGCATTGCGAGTAATTTTTTTAAAGCAAATTTAGTCATTTTTGTTCAAGTCTGAGGAATAGTAATAGTGATGCATGATTAATAATCTTCAAATACATGATTAAAATGGAGAGCATGTTCAAGCAGACATGTGCAATGAAAATGGAAGGCTTGTGTTCTTGCTGTGCTGTAGACAAACTTTTGCTCTGTTGGATCATAATAAATTAAAACTTGTAAGCCTGAGATGTCCTTGCGGATAAGTAGAGGATAAGACTTCTCATCCAGGCGGATGTGGGCAATTTCAACAGTTCTTTAGAGGAGGACATCTCCATAAAATCCTCTCACTTGAGACATAATAATCAGGGATTTAGAGGTGAATTTAAGCCAGAGTCAGATTCACTGCATGATAAGTGCGGGATAATGAGTATCAGACCGTTTCAATGGCGTCTGTGAACACACTAGAGATCCTTCAGAGGGATTTTTCTCCCGTAAACACACATGCATGCTCACATCTCCACTGTCAAACTGAGAAGATGGATCAGACTGCCAGCTTTACAAATTCATGCATATTTGTTTATTATACATTTAGGCTAATTCTGTAATATTTTCCGCAACCAGTAAGAGTGTAGCACTTTCAGCTCTGTTTAAAATATTGTAATATATTTACATCCATTTCAAATCAGTTTTGTGGCATACCTGAAACTTTTGGCAAGCCGAGGGATGATAAAACTTTTTTTCGCCAGCAGCGGATCTGAAGACCTCAAATTTCATAAAAAAAGGAACTGTTTAGGAAGGATCTGCCAGACAGCCGAGAGCTTCATAATGAATTCTTCGTGGAAGTACAAAACACGGGGGTTCAAAGGTCTGAGACCACTAATGAAAATGCTTCTATATTAATTTAAAATGTAATACAATTTTTTAGAAATTCTTTTTGAGAATGTTCCAAAGAGCATCTTGAGATTCAATGGAAGCAATAACATCAGACCATCTGTACAAATAGTCACATGATCAATCTCACTAATTTTGGTAAGACCATCGGTAAGAAGTTTTAATGTTTTTAAAAGGGGTTTCTTATGCCCACCAAGGCTTTATAACACAGTAAAAACTAATATCGTGAAATATAATAACAATTTAAAATAAACTAAACTGATTTCAGCTGAATAATGGCACTATTGTCATTTTTAGAGCTGCTTCACAGCAGAATTGAACTCTGTTTGCATCATTGATCATTATTTTCCTGTTAAATCATTGTAAAGCTGCTTTGAAACAATCTGTACTGTATAAATCGCTATATAAAGGTGACTTGACTTGATAAATGTCTATACTTTTGATAAATTCAATGCATCCTTGCTGAATAAAAGTATTATAATTTTTTTATAAGTCTTACTGACCCCAAACCTTTGAATGGTAGTGAACTTTATCTTAATTTTACATCATACCATTTATTTGCTTAAAACTTTTCAAAATTCCAAAAACTTCTCTTTATGTCCAATTAAATGCAAATTAGACTTTGAATCCCAGATTTTCAACTACACTGAATATTATCTCAGGCATTGTCAAAGAGAGAGGAACGTTCAAAAAATTATTCAGATTGACTGTAACAGTGATAAATTAGTCTGAAATGAAAATATATTTTATTAGACGAAATTGTACTTTTAAGCTTCCATCATATTTTTAGTTCCTTTTGCTTTTCTTATGAAACCACAGCTGACTGAAGAACATAATTAGTCTCATTTATCAAAGAAGTTTCTCGGTTTCTCGTTCTAGTAAGTGATGAGTGGCTGCTTGTACTATATTTATTCATAATCAAACGGCAACTTGATGTTAATATGATGAATGATACAGAGTTAATGATTTCCTGGCAAATATCTGATTGGCTGTTGTTTAGCAGCAATCCTGATGCTATTAAAAAATATTTTTTAGCTGCATTAGAACATATAAAAACATAAAAAAATATAAAACACATGATAAGCTGTTATATTTTTCTGCAACCAATCATTACAAACCTGAATTACACTTCTGAAGACGGCATGAAATTCTTTTCTTCCCTATTGTGACGTATATCCGAGTGAAATGGCTTCTCGAACAAGAAAAAAAAAAAGTAGGGCGGGACATGATTTTGTCCATCAGGAATTGATTGGATGGTTGTGGTTTTCTATTGGTCGATCTCATGTGATTGACAGGTTGTCTCGCCCTTGCGACAGTAAACACATCATCAGAGAAGAGAAGACGCCGCAAGAGGAGGGGAAGTTAATTTGATCAAAGATTAATGATGATGTGCATGTGTGATAATAAATACTGATATGTTCAATAAAAAAACAAGAATCGTCAATTTTAATTTCATGGTGACTTTAACAAGAGAACTGATCATTTATTTATAATTATGTGAGAAGAATGCTAATAATTGTATCTGTTTGTTCTCTCACTGAAACCGACATGATTGCGTGGGCCCGTCCTTCAAGAAAACACTCTTCAAATTTAATTCGTGTGAATCCCGATATTGAGCATGTACAACCAATTTCTGTATGAAACTGGAATTGACATTTAATTTCTGAAGATCACGTGTACATGGCGGCCTGTTAACCCTCACCTGGTCCTGCCGAGTCGAGCGTCGCCCTCGCTTGTCACGGGCTCATCAGAGATCATCCTAAAATGAATGAATAAATAATTCTGCTAAATAAATACGGCAGCTGAGCTCTTGACACGACCCTTAATGTGATTGAAATGTATGATGTGTGGGTCCTTTTTAATGAAAAAATAAGATTCAGGCTTATGTATATTAGGTTGTTTTTTATGAAACTCACCGACTTTGATCAAACAAGTCATGGTTTCCAATCTGTGATATCTGATATCTGTGGAGAAGAATTATTATTTTAAAACATTATCAGTGAATTGTATTTCATTAAATTTAATGCAATAAGGCTTAAAACAGAGCAAGTCTAAAATATTGATTAATCATTGATTTTTTTGTTTTTGTGGCAATGACTGAATTTTAAGAGACAAATGAATGCGTTCCCCTAGTTTAATGATATGAGACGGTATGCGCTGTATTGATTTGAAAACAATTCCTCAACATGCATCTCCTTTCTATTCGTTGCATGCCTTCAAGGCAATTCTACCATGTGAATGAGTTTTCTGCAAAGCAGCCTCTCTAAAACTCAATTACCCTTCATGACTCCAGGGTCAAGCACTTTGCAGGCCAACATTTTACATATTCATGTATTCTCTGGATTTAATTCTAAGACAACAGCGTTAATCGAAAAGATGCCGTATATTGCAGTATGAAATTATTATCGGTCAAGCCTCCGACATGTTTAGCAATGAAGATATTTGTTTCTCTTTCTTTTCCCTTCATTCTGCTGCATTGCAGCGAGCAGCAGGTGATGTGTGAAATTGAATTTCCATTTCCCAGCTGTCAATTCTGATCGCTCACATTTGGTTGGACACTTGGAGCCACCAGGGAGGGACTGAACAGGTGCAAAGAGTGGGGCCAAAACAAAACAAATCAACGGATAATACATCGCCGCTGATCTGATCAAGAACATTCACCCAATCAAAACAACATTGGACCATTTCAAACGATCCATGAATGCTTCTGACAACAACATATGCTCTTGTTTTGATCCCATAACTGCACGGCATCTTCATGTTTCTAAAGTTTTTGGGCCACTCTCTTAATAATAAATGGTTATAGAGAATATTACTTTAGTGAAATGCAGTTACTATAGCAACATTATGTTTCATTCAGAAGGAATTATGGGGAAATACAAGAATTGCTTTTATTCTGCGCTCAGTAATATAATAGCCCAAAGTCCCCTCTGCTGTCATGTTATTCTTAACCTCTAGATAACCCTATACGTGCTTGACTACATATTTCTTTTGCAGTGTAGGCAATGAAGGCTATGTTATATATGGAATATAAGAAAAAGTCAAAAGACTTGTTGAATCACCCTCTTGAAGAGTTAAATGAGCTCTAAATCTGCATAGGTCAGTATGTGCAGAGGTCACTTACTAATAAGACCACTTTACTAATTGAACTTGTGTTTTTGCTCTCATTCATGAATTGATTTTGTTTCAATGATTTCATTTGTGATGCTCCAAGTACCTTTTTCTTTCCTTTTATATATTTTTTTATGTATTTATTCATCGACACAATTTTTCTGATGATGATTTATGACCTAAACTCACAAAACAATTTCAGGCATGTTTTGCAATGATAAATTGTTTGTCGATGACCCCCCCCCCCCCCCCCCCCAGCTCAAGGATTGTGCATTGATTTAGTCCTCATATTTTCCACCTGTGGACATCTTGATTTATGCACGCAGTGACCTTGCTGTTGGGCCAAAGGTTAAATGTTAATAGATTCTGAAAATGCCACATTCAGGCTGGAAAACTATAAATTTTCTCACAATTTTTTTTTGATTTAGCCATCAGTTGATCTCATCCCAGGGCTAAATTTAGAAGAAAAAAAAGAGTTGTTTTGGGATTTTCTTAAAGGGTAACTCTTGACAAAATTGAACCTAGGCTCTTTTTGTTAATCTACCCGAGTCAAACTTTCGTTTAAAAGCATAATTAGAATGGAAACGCCACTTTTAAGATTGACCATATTTTCGTTTTAGGTCACAATGTCTTTTGAATGGGAGTGTATGGGGCATTACAGTGATAGCATCAAAATCTGTATTTTTAAAACGCTAAGAAGGCTCGACACAACATGAAACTGTGCTTGAAGTATCACCAGGGGCTCTACACATGAACTCCAGCATTGACTACATTGTTTGTGTACACAAAGTTTACTAAAAAGAAAGGTTTTGTACGACTCACTTTATCAGTTAGTGTTTCCGGTGGCTGGAATTTTGTCAGTCAAAAGTAGTCGATCTCCGAATGCAACGTAACATGAGGAGAGTAAAGATGGAAAGCTCCTAAAGCTTGTTTCCATCTAAGTTATCATGCTTTTCATTGAAATTACAAGTTCGTGACATTCATGACCTCATATGGAGTCAGTTCATTACGTTGCATTCGGAGATCGACTACTTTTGACTGACAAAATTCCAGCCACCGGAAACACTAACTGATAAAGTGTGTCGTACAAAACCTTTCTTTTTAGTAAACTCTGTGTACACAAACAATGTTCTCAATGCTCGAGTTCATGTGTAGAGCCCCTGGTGATACTTCGAGCGCAGTTTCATGTTGTGTCGAGCCTTCTTAGTGTTTAAGGCACCTTTAATTATTCTAGTTCAAATGCAAAATTGAATATAGCCCAGCCCTATTGGCTAATAACAAGTTACCAAAGTTTTAGCGATATTTATGTTTGATCAAATATAATGGAATGCTGTAGAGAGAGACAAACTAATACCACAGAAAATCACACAAAGTCTTTGCTAATACTTACCGATGTAATGTTATTTTCCTCTAATGATGTTACAGGAATGTGTCTGACAGGATGGAAAGTGACGTTGAGCACATGGGAAACGAAAGTGTCAACCTGAAAAAGAAAACAAGAAACACCTGAAATATTTCTTAATATATATGATTTTCTAAGATTACATTTCACATAAAATTCATCCCATTTTGACTTAATTGATAAACTAATATGATTTACATCTTTAAAAATGTGAATTTATTTTATCCATACATTTAGACATAGCCTATATGAAGAGGACCTGAAAATATCCTGCGCAGTAAGAATGACTGTTAGGCTACTCTGGCTTTTTGTTATTTTTACAAAAGAGTTTTGTTGTTTTAGCCTATAAGTTATTACGTTTTCAAATTGATCGAATTTAAATTGATATTATTATTAGTCTGCTTTTTGTTCTCAAACCCATTTTAAAGTCAATCAGTGACAAGTGTCAGTAAGGAGGATGCGCGTGTTCACTGGCGCGTGACTGGAAAGATGCAGCGCGCGCTCTCCACACTGTTTCGAGACTGCGCGGTCACGCTTGGAGAGGCGCGCCGAGTACGCGCTCGCGATTCAGCCTGCAGCATATACCGAAGACGCTGGGAAAATAACACTGACATTTCATTTGGATCTAATTGTCTAATCCAATCTTGAAACAACAAAACCTAAACTTTTCTTTGCTGAAATGCTTTTTCTCTGATGATTTATGGATCATGGATCCTCTCTACATCACTTCGCAAAACTCAAGCGCAAACGGGACCAACGGTTCATTGGTCAATGACACAGACGTGTTCTCGAACCAGTTCGTTCAGCCGATTTGGCAGATAGTTTTGTGGGCCATCGCATATTGCTGTATAGTTCTGGTGTCAGTTGTTGGAAATATCACTGTCATCTGGATCATTTTAGCGCATAAGCGCATGAGAACCGTTACCAACTATTTTCTGGTGAACCTCGCGTTCGCAGAGGCGTCTATGTCGGCTTTCAACACCGTTATTAACTTTGTGTATGCAGTGCATAACGAATGGTATTTTGGACTTGTTTACTGCAGATTTCACAACTTCTTTCCAATAGCAGCTGTGTTCGCAAGTATTTACTCAATGACGGCAATAGCCCTGGACAGGTGAGCTATTTATTTATGGTTACATGTTTTAGTTACACTTTATTTTAATGTGTCCCCGTTACAGTGTAACTATACATTTAAAGGTAATGGTATAGGATTAGGGTATGGTTTAGGGTTAGATGCATGTAATTATGCATAATTTAGTTATTACTGTAGTAAATACATAACGTGTAACAAGGACACATTAAAATAAAGTGTTACCTATGTTTTTTGTTGCTGGTACATGTAGCCTACTATTGTATTCTTGAAATAACCTTGGAAGCCAATGTAAATACCATAGTGCATGAATTTCCATAATATATACATAACTTGGACAGTCACCTCTGATAACAGACCACTTTATCACTCTGTAAAGCTGCTTTGAAACTATGTGTATTGTGAAAAGCACTATACAAATAAATGTGAATTGAATATGATACAGTACTATTTTGTAAGGATTAACTGGCTATAAGACATGTGCTCCTTTATCTTTGCTCCATGTCTTTGCTTTAGAGAAGGTTTTAAGCCTGAAAGGTGAAGTAAATTGTTATTTGAAATGGCAGATGAATCAAAATCCCTGTTAAATGTGGCTAAACAAGACTATGTGAGTAAGAGTATAGTACCTGTCAAAAGTTTGGAAACATTACAATTGTGTAATGTTTTTGAAAGAAGTCTCTTATGCTCACCAAGGCTGCATTTATTTAATCAAAAATACAGTAAAAACAGTAATATTGCTAAATATGACTACAAGTTAAAATAACTGTTTTTTTATTTGACTATATTGTAAAATGTAATTTATTCAAAGTTGAATTTTCAGCATCTTTACTCCAGTCTTCAGTGTCACATGACCCTTCAGAAATCATTCTAATACGCTGATTTGCTGAAACATTTCTTATTATTAACATATTATATTTTTTTCAGGATTCTTTGATTAATAGAAAGTTCAATAAACGGCATTTATTTGCATTTATTACATTTATTAAAGCATTTATTAAATAGAAATCTTTTTACAAATTTCTTCAGTCACTTTTGATCAATTTAATGCTTCCTTGATGAATACAATTATTCATTTCTCTTTTTTTATTCTTACCACAAATGTTTGCATGTTATCATTGTTTCCACAAAAATGTTAAGCAGCAAAAACTCGTTTCAACATTGATAATAATAATCACAAATGTTTTCTTGAGTTTCTGAAGGATCATGTGACACTGAAGACTGGAGACTTCATTCATTACATTGATTAAATTCAATACATTTTTAAATGTATTAAAATGGAAATTTTGCTGTTTTTTGGGAGGATGGAATTGAAACCTGAAAATTCAAACCTGTGTAGAAAGCAAAGATCATAGAACGAAGCTGCATCCTTTCTATAATTGCTGCGGGGAAAGAACCAACCCACTAAAAAGACATCTAGTCATCTCTCTCACTATCCAAATCATATCAGCGGGACCAGGCAAATAATTTAGGGTTAATTCAAGTGGCTGATTCTCCTTTGAGTTTGCATAAATAGCAGGTCATTGCCTTTGTTAACCTCCCCCTGCAGGTACATGGCTATCATCCACCCACTCCAGCAGCGCCTGTCGTCCACTGAGACCAAGTTGGTGGTGGGGGTGATCTGGGCCCTGGCGCTGCTCCTGGCTTTTCCCCAGTACTATTATTCCAGCACTGCTCAGCTGCCAGGACGTGTCGTGTGCTACATCAACTGGCCAGAGTACAGCATATGGGATTTTCAAAAGACGTGAGTGCATGCTGTCGAGTCCGACTTTCAAAGTCAATGATAATATATGTATAAAAAAAATAAAAAAATAAATAAAAAGGGTCACATATGGCCAATACTTTGTTTTGAACAACCTAAAGCCCCTACCTCACAAAGGTCTGGAAACTACAGTCAAACTCACACTTCAAAACATCTGCTATTGCAATAATAATATGAAAAAGACAAAGACAATTCAAATCTCTCAAGGCATTAAATTGCCCAAAAATGCATCCTCGCATTCTGGCTCCTAAAGCAAAGGCAACCAGCTTATTTTAGCACTACTTATTTTAGCAAAACACGAATATAGCAATGAGAAATCTGCCAATGCAGTGTGAAAACAACATTAGGGACACCATAGGGTGCACTCTCAACGGTATTCGGTCGGGCCAGTACAAAGTGTGTGGCGTGGTCCGATTTACGATATGAATATTTAAACTGTGGCCAAGTAGCAATATGCCCTGTCCTGCATCTTAATCACATATTTATCAGCTACTGAACGAGTTTTGATAGATCTTCACATACGCTCACTCTAATTGCTACCAACTCCAATCCGATTCTCCAATATCCTGCCAGTTTCCTGCAACTGCTCTGTAGGTGTCAGGTGTCGACGGCATGCTCTTATTTCCGTAACAGCTTAGCCGTTCACCCACCCGTACAGTCAATCTTCCAGCAGGCTTCTCCCTGTCACGCCAAAGCAGTGAATGCCTCTACCTCCTTTAAGTGACATAACCTGTCAGACTTCACCAATCCTACTTTGCAGGAATCAATTCTTGAGGTAGTATCTCAAGCTTTTGTCTGCCCGAACATTCTTTAAAGGAATAGATAGTCTCTGAAAGACCAAATCTGGGTAACACTGGTGTACAAGATAAGGAGCACTGAACAATGAACTCTCTTTAACTGGGTGGTAGATCTATTAGTGTGTGTGTGTGTGTGTGTGTGTGAGAGAGAGATGATGGATAGCCGGAGAGGGACAGAAAAGGGAAGATAGAGAGAATGGGAGAAGTAGATTCAAAGCTACTAATGTTTTCTTTTGCACTCACTTATTTGCAACTAGCCATAGGATTCTGCAAGATTTTGGATAGTGCACAGCAAATCACCCGTCATGTTAGCATGATTGACTGCTTATTTCCTACCACATTACAAGCGTTTTTGAAATTAATCAACTGGATGATATGCAATTACCTCTCACCCACTGAGATAGTTATGGATACTTGAAAAGGAAAGCGGTAAAGCCCACAAATCATTTGGCTCATTCGAAATAGCATGTCTGTAAGACACATTCAATCAAAACAACATGAGAGAAGAAGGCATTCACATTGTTGTTTTTTTCGGGACGGGGATTCAGAATGTTTTGGTTAATGCGTGAAAGGCCTGTGTATATTTTCCCTCTATACCTCTCCTGTGAGACGAGTGTCTTTCTGGATAAGCCTCGGACTAATTAGCACGTTGAATTGTACAGCGCTCCAAAAGAAGAGAGGCACTGCCGCAAGCGCCTGAATCCTGGGAGCATTCACAGTTCATGATTCGAAAGTTTTCCAGCGGTTATTTTTAAGTGGCAACTAATGCGAGAAAACATGTGGGACTCTGAGTTGTTGGTGTGTGGCATCCTTTTGTGTAAAAATGTGCACTCAAAATATGTCTCAACAACTTATTCTATTTTCATCTTGGGTTTCATGTCTTGTTCTTGTTCGTTGGCTGCCTCTCCCATACTAATTCTCCATCTGGCTGTCTTCTGTCTCTTTCTCTCTCACAGGTATTACGTCTGCGTGGTTGTGCTTATTTACTTTCTGCCTTTGCTCATCATGGGTTGTGCTTACCTGGTGGTGGGACGCAGTCTCTGGGCTAGTGAGATTCCTGGAGACTCTTCAGACCGCTATCGACAGCAGCTGACTGCCAAACGGAAGGTCATCATCTGCAGAGTGACATAAAAGCTTAAATGTCAATTGCATTGCTGAAAAGACCAGCTTGAATGGATAGTAACCCAGCAAAAATTATCTGATGAAGCTTGTTGAGAGAATATCTTGCCGGTTTGTTTAGTTAAAGGGTAACTCTCGCCAAAATTGAACCTAGGCTCTTTTTGTTAATCTACCCGAGCCAAACTTTCGTGTAAAAGCATAATTAGAATGGAAACGCCACTTTTAAGATTGACCGTATTTTCGTTTTAGGTCAAATGCCTTTTGAATGGGAGTGTATGGGGCACTTCTATGATAACATCAAAATCACTATTTTTAAAACACTAAGAAGGCTCGACACAACATGAAACTGTGCTTGAAGTATCACCAGGGGCTCTACACATGAACTCGAGCATTGACAACATTGTTTGTGTACACAAAGTTTACTAAAAAGAAAGGTTTTGTACGACTCACTTTATCAGTTAGTGTTTCCGGTGGCTGGAATTTTGTCAGTCAAAAGTAGTCGATCTCCGAATGCAACGTAATGGATTGACTCCATATGAGGAAATGTCATGAACTTGTAATTCCAATGAAAAGCATGATAACTTAGATAAAAAATATCCGTGAATTTATATGGAAACAAGCTTTAGGAGCTTTCCATCTTTACTCTCCTCATTTTACGTTGCATTTGGAGATCGACTACTTTTGACTGACAAAATTCCAGCCACCGGAAACACTAACTGATAAAGTGAGTCGTACAAAACCTTTCTTTTTAGTAAACTTTGTGTACACAAACAATGTAGTCAATGCTCGAGTTCATGTGTAGAGCCCCTGGTGATACTTCGAGCACAGTTTCATGTTGTGTTTATGTAGTGTTTTAAAAATAGCGATTTTGATGCTATCACTGTAGTGCCCCAAGCACTCCCATTCAAAAGGCATTTTGACCTAAAACGAAAATACGGTCAATCTTAAAAGTGGCGTTTCCATTCTAATTATGCTTTTACACAAAAGTTTGACTCGGGTAGATTAACAAAAAGAAAAATTTGGCGAGAGTTACCCTTTAAGCCGGGTTCACATTGTACGATTTTGGCCACGGTTTCGGCTGTCTGAGACAAATGTTGAGCCGATTAATGACCGCTGCAATCAAATTTAACCTCAGACGAAATTCTGGCAGTGTCAGAAGATTTGACACACAGTCCTGCAGTGTGAGTTCTCCTAGGACAACCGTCAAATCAAAAACCAATAGCCGTCATTTCACCGTCTCTGTTAACTATAGACCCGACAGTCCATTTATGAGTAACACTTCTAGACAAAAAAAAATTTAATTGGGTACATGTCGTTTTTGCCAAAATAACTTCCGAGATAAATGATATGCCATCATGTAAGTCAACAGTGATTATAATGTGATTGATTTTATTTCATTTCTATGCTATTTATAGTCAAAACTGATTAATTGTAGTTTTTGACCAGCGCATGAGATGGTTGATATCCCATCATGTTACCAATGTCAATAATTTCTACAAGATGTAGGCTAAGTGTAATTTCATGTCATGGTCAATCTGTAGTCACGATTTAGCTATTAAACGACTATTAGACGATTATTAAATGGCTATTAGACGTCTTTTAAACGCAAAATTGCTTGCTGGGAACAGAAGCTCAGAACCAGAATCCAATGTTGAGAATGTTGAGACAATAACAAACCACCTGCTCCATACACATTTTTTTAGGACAAGCCATAATCAAAATTAACGCTAGAGACTGTTTTTGTTTGCTAGCCACCATTTAAATCCTGCATGTAATGCAGCTTACAGTCACTGAACGTGTCATGGATTGATGATGTAAAATACCACCGGGCAAGTCTTCTTGCCTGTGTCTGTTTTTAATGCCGAACAGTCTGACATGAATGACAACTGAGATCCTGACAAGCAACAGTTTTAAATCGTACAGTGTGCACCTGGCTTTAGATCCCATTCTTAGGGACCAGCATGCAAAACACAACATTAGCTGGTGACCAACTTTGCTGGTCTGTTTAACAGGAACATGACTAGGTTTTTAACTTACTTCAGCTCCTTCTATTTTAACTTGCGTAGGTGGTGAAGATGATGATCGTCGTTGTGTGCACCTTCGCCGTCTGTTGGCTGCCCTTCCATGTCTACTTCCTGTTGCACCAGTTCCTTCCTCACTTATTTGAGGAACCCTACATCCAGCAGGTGTACTTAGGAATCATGTGGCTTGCCATGAGCTCCACCATGTACAATCCCATCATTTACTGTCTTCTCAATGACAGGTAAGAGTTGGTTCAGTGGAAAACAGGTTCAGGTTTTAAAGGAAATCATGCAACACTCATCTATCTGTGCAGGTTTCGAGCTGGATTCCAACAGGCGTTCTTCTGGTGTCCTTGTGTCCCTCGAGGCTCTTACGAAGGTCTGGAGCTCAAATCAACTCGTTATCTTCAGACGCAAGCCAGCATTTACCGTGCCAGCCGAATGGAGACCACAGTATCCACAGTCATGCCGAATGGAGAGGTAGACCTTCAGGAGAACACAAGGAGATCCATAGATCTCACGTCCAATGGTTCTTCACGAAGCGCCTCAAAGACCGTATCTGAGTCCTCCAGCTTCTATTCTAGTAACAATCTAGCTTAGAAAAGAATGCAAGAAATACTTTCGGGGTTATGGTACCAATCCTGTGAGGAGAAAGATTTACGTTCCAGGGAATGTCATGATGTGAGGTACAACAAACCAAAACAGGTTTTTAGGTTTTCTTGTGGCCGGAAGGATAGTGTGTGAAAACATCATCTTGTCTTCAGCTGAGTTTTACTACTCAAGGCAGCTGGATAGAAATCAACCCCGTAAGAGTTCAGCAAACAACTTAACCAATCGCCATTTTTTCTATAGGAGTCCTGGACCCAGCATGTTTGTTTAGGAAAACATGACCAGCTGATGCCCTTGGCAACGATCTGTCTGTCATTACTGCTGGTCGTTGATGATTCGATAGCCATCATGACGACGTGGAAGGGTCTGCACCTGTTGTTGCATATTACTGGACTATGGAGCCGACAATGTAAAGGATTTGTCTGGAATGCAGAGGGTCATTATAAATATAGCACAAAGAGAGAGAGAGAGAAAGAAAAAAAAACTACTAACATAGTTACTTCCATTTATATCACTATAATCCTCTGTTAAATCCAGAGTTTATTATTAGCATGTTATATTTACATTTACACATTTAGCAGACGCTTTTATCTAAAGTGACTTACAACTGAGGAATACAACAAGCAATGCAACTTAAAGGGAAAGTGACATGACATGAAGGCCAAATATGGCAACCCATATTCGGAATTTTTCCTCTGCATTTAACCCATCCAAATTAGTGCACACACATTAGGAGAAGTGAGTAGTGAACACACACACACACACACACGCCAGGAGTGGTGGGCAGCCATTTGCTGCGGTATTGAGGGTGGAAGAGCGTTGTTCATTCACTGACTTACCTATATTTTCCTGCCAGTATTGAGAATCGAACCCGCAACCTTCGGGTTACAAGTCTGACTCTCTAACCATTAAGACAATAAACACAAAAAGTTCTAGTAATATAAAGTTTTAGCCATCATTCAGAACAGTACAAGCTAAAATAGGGAGGGATTAAAGAATAGTGGAAACTAAGATAGATAAAGAAATATAAGTTAAAAAAAAAAACTTCAGCAAGCAGCAGTTAAATGCATGTTGTTGAGTAAAAGCTACACTGCCTTTACAAAAAAGACCATGTTAAATACATTTTATTAGCGGTATATTTTTATTATTATTTTAAGATTTAAAACTTTTTTGCTTGTATAGCTTTAAAACCTAGCTTTTGTTTTGTGGCGTCCGATTGTAGTATCTTGATAAAAAGAAAGTATAGGCCTACAAAGAGACAATATTTGATATTTGTAAAGATTGTGCATTCAAATTATAATACCATTTTCATATACAGTACAGTATATGCCTAGCTATACAGCTTATACAGAAGTTCCTGCAATAAGTTCAGTGTTATCAAAATCTACATTCAAGTAAGTGCTAGTGCTACACGTTTCTTTTAATCTGAGGTCCATTTTCTCACACAGTGGTTGTTGTTCATCTGTGCGTGATATCATGATGCTGTTTGCCGTGGCTTGCGCTCGCTTTACATGCTTTTTTTAGCGCCAAATTGTAGAGGCTCTTGCTTTGTTGGGCAGGTGTTAGAGCTGCTTTGATGCCTGCAGAAGAACAAAAGAGCAGCGATGTTCCACCTTTTGAACTGCTCTGCAGCTGCATGCGCTTGCATCTAGCGTAATATCTCAGCCCTCTTAATGGACACATGTTTAGAGTCACTCTGTATTTTATTTAGACTGTTAAAACAGACAGAAACACAACACTGGTTAGAATTGCTTTTATATGTGAGGCATCACCAGCGGCATATTGTTTTTTTTATTTTACCTATTTGATTTGTGTTGTATTGATTTTCCCAGCAGATAGTTGAAGGCCAAATCTTTTATCAGAAAAAAAAAAAAATTAAGGGACCATAATATCAAGGATATTCATCATAAGAGGATATATATGAGATTGCAGTGGTCCATGTCTGTTAGCTTTGAGGTGGAATGGAATATGCATTAAGTTGATTTAACTTTTAGCTGGTACACATTTGCAATGTCGTGTTTCTCTAGGTAATGGACCAAAACCTTTGATTCATGTTGTCCACAGGGGCATATTAAAAAATTTTGTCCAATCAAATGCTCTCTAGAATGAGAATGTCCCTTGGATCTAATATAACTAGCCACCGAATATTGCAATTGCAACCAATAAAATCATGGTTTTAAAAGATGTAGCCTAAAGGCTAAAAAGATGAGTTAGATACTTTGTCTCGTTCCAACTTCCTGTTACATCATAAAGGGACAGAAAATAGTCTATAAAGCTAGTTCAGAAAAGCTGCTGTCATTAGCACACCACCAGAAGTTGCTGTTAAAGCACTTAAACTGAGTATAATGTTATTTAAAGCACAACAGAGCCTCATAGATCACACTCACCATTTAAACTATTCTGATTTATGTAAATATAATGTATTTAATTTGTTTATCTTGTGATTTGTGCATAAAATAAAGCCACTGCTTGTCTGTAAGAGTCTAAGAAGTTTAAATTAATAGCCTTACACTGCTAATATTAGATTGCAATTAAGGAAACATTACTGTGTACTTTGAGGCTTGTCATTGCTTTATGATGTTCTGTAGGAAATGTAAATCTCAAATGACTCTTGTTTGCATCTCTGCTTTGCTCAATAAAATCAGATACCATTACTATATTCTGATGTAATAATAGTGCTTGTTTTTGTTTTGTAAGGAAGGACTACACGCCTGCGCACATATATATTCAAACGCGCATACCTTTGTACTGAACACGTAAAACGCATGTGCGTGACATCTGCGTTTTCGTGGGTTTGCGTTTTTGAGATTTGCGCAGAGATAATCGTTTGCACCTTCGAACCTATTTCAGGGAGTGCGTTCTCGAGACACCAGCCACTGTTTTGTGCGGATGGGCGGCCGGAGCGCGTTAAAGGGATACTCCACTTTTTTTGGAAATAGGCTCATTTTACAACTCCCCCAGAGTTAAACAGTTCAGTTTTACCGTTTTCGAATCCATTCAGCCGATCTCCGGGTCTGGCGGTACCACTTTTAGCATAGCTTAGCATAGATCATTGAATCGGACAAGACCATTAGCATCTCTCTCAAAAAAATGACCAAAGAGTTTCGATATTTTTTCTATTTAAAACTTGACTCTTCTGTAGTTACATCGTGTACTAAGACCGACGGAAAATGAAAAGTTGCGATTTTCTAGGCTGATATGGCTAGGAACTATACTCTCATTCCTGCGTAATAATCAAGAAACTTTGCTGCCATACTATGAGTCCAGCAGGTGTAATGATATGAGATAATGAGATGCTAATGGTCTTGTCCGATTCAATGATCTATGCTAAGCTATGCTAAAAGTGGTACTGCCAGACCCGGAGTTCGGCTGAATGGATTCGAAAACGGTAAAACTCAACCGTTTAACTCTGGGGGAGTTGTAAAATGAGCCTATTTCCAAAAAAAGTGGAGTATCCCTTTAAGGGTTTTCCTGTTGGAACGGTGTTGTGTTAGCGGCCCATAAGTTAATAACTAATGATCTTCGCAACGGAAGTGAATCAATCAATCAAAACTAACTTTAGCTGGACAATAACTTTATCTTAGAGCTGTTGTAAAGCCTAAACAATCTGTTACGGTAATTTCCTATTATCACTGTAAAGCTGCTTTCAAAACAATCCATATTGTTAAAAGCGCTATATAAATGAAGGTGACTTGACTTGACTTGTTTTTTATACTGAAAAGAGATATTATAGCCCACTTCTCACAATCGAAGCAAATTCTGATTAGTAAAATCCATTTCTACCCAATGTTATTTAGCTGAATATTCTTTTTCATGTGACTGTAATCTCTACGTCCAGAGAGTGTGCATGTTTTCATCAGCCTAAAGCAGTAACATCCATTCGTTACCATCTTGAAAGCTAAACCCCCTCTGAATGAGCAAAAATTGACCAGCTGAAGCCCTGCAATGAGATTGATGTTTTCACTGTTAATCAAAGTTTAGCATTTTTTCATTCTTAAATACCCCCGGGTGCTATTTCTAAAACAATTACTAGCAAGCTGATCAGACATAAGAACACCCTGCCAAGTTTGAGCAGTGCTCTCAAAGCGTCTGTTCACTGGGGAGAAAATGAAATCTGTTGGGTTCAATATCATCAACGTATGCTGTGTGCTCTGACAAGATGTCTGGCATTGCCCTCGATGAAGACACTATCGACTGCTTCTCTTTCTCTATACAGCAATATTCAGGTACCAAGTGGATTGAATCAAGCTTCCATTTAATTGAATGTAAGCCTACTTTTTCAGTAGCCCTATAAAAAGACAGGGCTCATACTTCTATAGAGAAGCCCTCGGAGACACTCTACACGTTTTAGCAAAAGACTATTGCATTCACAGCGCAGAGGGCAATAACAAGGATTCAGAGTTCAGGCCAGTGCTACATCTTATGTACTGAACATTGGCTAGATATGCCAAAAAACTGAGAGACTTTGATTGATAGTCTGGGAAGCTTTAAAAAAAAAAAAGTTTTGTTTTTTTAATTAGTTACATTAAAAAATGATATGATCAATAAGTAATGACAACATATGTATTACATTACTTTAACTTATCAAAATTAGTTAAGCCATTTTCAGCTTTTTAAAACAAGTTATACATGATTCAACTCAACTCAATTGAAGTCAAGTCATTCAAAGTCATTCAACGAAGTCAGTTTAATCTAATTTAAGTTAGATAGATAGATAGATGGATAGATAGATAGATAGATAGATAGATAGATAGATAGATAGATAGATAGATAGATAGATAGATAGATAGATAGATAGATAGATAGATAGAATTAGTTTCCATCGCAGATGCGTATAACACTGACAACACATAACATGTTAAATTGTTAGTTCACCCAAAAATGAAAATTCTGTCATTAATTACTCGCCCTCATGTCGTTCCAAACCCATAAGACCTTCGTTCAACTTCGGAACACAAATGAAGATCTTTGTGATGAAATCCTCGAGCTTTCGGTCCTCTATGGAGAAAATGAATGGGAATTTTTACTTTTGGAACTGCTCTAATGAAGGCAATTTAGATCCTCAAGGCCATAGATATCATTCACAAAGAGGATTACAGCTCAATGAAACTCAGCATAACACGTCAATGAAATTATTTAGTGCTCCGAGCGTAATGGCTCTTTTGTCCATTACGGTGTTAAGGCCATTTGTTTAGCTAGAAGCGTGGAGAGAGGATGATGAAGAGGAAGACGAAGCATCTTAATGCACTTCTCCTGCATGTTTTGCCTCAATCTGTCTTCCCCCGTAACGATTAATAATTGAATATTGTAAATGCAGACATCAATCAAGGGATATCTAGGCTAATAAGATAATTATAATTATTCTATGCAGATGGCTTGGGCTGCTGTGATTAATCATTTGTTGAAGAGGCATTCTTTGATATGTCTGCTTGGACTCCATAAAGCATATCATTAAAACCCATTTAGCCATTCAAAAGATAGAATGACAGGTTATCAAAGACAAGCTGATCCCCGCCTCGCCACTTCAGCTGAAGATGTCACTGTGGCATCTGATTATAGTGAGACTTAAATTAACACAACTCTCTGAGCGCAACAGGTTTAGGAGTGTGAGTGATGCTCAAGGATCCTTTCAATGTAAATCATATTCTGTCCTTTGATACAGGGTTGGAGAGCAGGTCTGAAAACACAACTTTACTGTTCTGTGTTTAAGTGTTCTCCATCAAATGTTTGGAATTCAAAGCCATCATTGGGTGAACAATTGGGCTCTTTATTCATTATCATAATTTCCAACTAGGGAAGACTGTGTCTCGTCTGCTTGTTTAATGACCCTACCTGGAACGCTGCTGTCAAACAATCAAAATGGGGTGAATAAAACAAGCTAATCTGAAAGAAAAGATCAGAATCAATATTTTTTTCTCATATTTTTCCACAGCACTGACAAAAAACTTATTAAGCAAGATTATATATACTCCATGAATGTTATATTATCCAAAGTATGGAGTGTGGCATCACAAAAAACAAACAAAACCAAACCAAAAGCAAGTCAGTATAACATTTTCAGTTTTGCTGTTTAATATTTTTGTGGATTATTTTCTTTTTTTCAGGATTATTTGATTAATAGAAAGTTTAAAAGAACAGCATTTATTTGAAATAGAATCATAAGTAAAATTATAAATGTCTTTACTGTCACTTTTGATTAATTCAATGCATCCTTGCTTAATAAAAGTAAAAAATAAAATAAAAAACGTACTTATCGCATAACTTTTAAGAGGTAGAGTATTTTTTTCCCCCGTAATTTTGGGATGATTTCTTTTTTTTTTTTCTCCATATGAGATTGAATGTGACCTGGACATGTTTTCATGAGCTTCACCCATCAGCATTAATATTCTGTGTCTACTCCGCTCTATAATTTCACACCAGACTTTGGTCATGCCTGGGTTCCAGACATCAAAGATGTTGGAAGGGCGGCCACAATTACATCTCGGTTTGATGTTTCCTGAAGGGATGACCTGCGCCCTCCCTTTGGACGTCAAACCCGCTCACTCCAGTGGGGGGGTGTAAACAGGAGCCAAAGTATCTTCATCAGACACAACAGAGCAACACAATACAAACACCAAAATCATTCAGGTAGACGGCTCACTATGTCGACTCCAAGAGAAGAGGCAAGGAAAACAAATTAAACAAAGTGTATAAACACAAAAAAATATATTTTGAAATGTATATTGTGGGGCACCATTGACTTCCATAATATGGAAATAAATATCTTCCTTTGTGTTCAGCAGGAGAAAGAAACTCGTACAGATTTGGAACAACTTTTGTTCCAAAAAGTTGAATTTTCATTTTTGGGTGAACTATCCCTTTATCTTTCCATTACGTTTGATGGACACAAACAACTGGCGTCCACAAATAGAACAATCTATGAACTGGCCAGAACCCAACGGGGCTCATTATATATTGAAGCATGTTTTCTCTTTGCATTCAGCTCTTGAAGCACTTGCCTGGGTCGCCGAATCTGGTACGGTGTTGTTCTGCCTGTTTCTTAATTGCTTCGTCAAACCGAAACCACTGAGGTTAAATCAATCTCTACACCACATACAAAGTGGCAGACCACTGCAATTGAGTGCTGGGGTTTGTTTAATCGTATATTTGAGATATGATTCATTGCAGTGTCCGTATAACGCTCTATATTTCACATGCAAGACAGCTTTGTGGCTGCTTTGTGACACCACAGGTTACCGTAATCAGCAGCGAGGGTCAAGGAAACACCGACACACGCATTCCCTCAGGACATGAGATTGAAGTGCGGCGGCTCTGCGGAAAAGGTCACATTTATACAGTTGCCAACTTCATTGATTAAACAGCTGTCAAACAGACGGCTTTTCTCGATTCATTTCAAATGTTGAAGTTCTGATGACCTGAAAAGTGGTAACCCTTCTGTTTGGGATCTGGGAAACCCCAATGACCTTCACTTACACCAAAGCACACACTGACACATCAGGTTGACACTTGCTAATCTTATGAGAAATTATTCTAAACCTAGTTTCAACTAGCTTTAAATGTCATTCATGAAAATAATACATTTCTGTTTGTGTTGTGCTAACATGAGAATAAAGCTTCGATTTGCTACTTGTTATTACTAGATGGCAGGTGGAATTATGGGGAGGGACAATCTCACTGTAGAAAGCATTGTAATATACAGGAAAAAATGGACAAAAAATAAAAAAAATAGATTTAAAACTTAAAATAGATATCTTTCATACGGACTAACTGCACACAAATCCACTTCTGATTTCATTGAGCTTTGATCCTGTAAAGCCTGAAATAATGGCCAGAATAATCTCATGTTTAGTTTTTGAAACCTTTAGACAAAATCTAAAAGAAAATATTTTTTAAAAAATGGCATAATTTATGTTTTGTATGATATAGGCCCATATAGTATTATTTAGTAAGAATGTGGAGCTGATGTATCATATATCATACAAAACATAAATTATGCCATTTTTAAAAAAATATTTTCTTTTAGATTTGTCTAATGGTTTAAAAAAAAAAAAAAACTATTTTATTCAGAGGCCCATACTGAGCAAAACTATGCAATTCAGTGCATTTATATGCCAAAAAGTAAGATGAAATTCTGCTAGCTTGTAATGTAAATAAGTGAGATATTTATAACAGTATATCAGACTATTAAAACATTTACTTTATAAAAATCATTAAAGATTACAAAGCAAAAATACATTTTACTTTCTAAAAAAGTATGAAGTGTCAACCAGAGGGGAGAAGGCATAGAAGATTGTAAACAAGTTTTTCAGAAAAATCCTGATAATCTTAATAATTTAAAGGCATTAGAAATCCATGTATCAAATATGATACAGTAGGCTTTGGGTTAGGTTTTTAATAACATCTGCCTGAGATTTAACTATGTTAAAAAAAAAACATGTTGAACATTTTGAAGGGAAAATATAAGGTTAATTCTGAAATTACAAAGTATGTCATTGCGTTCTCTGGAGCCATAGACAAAGAGTCTTTATATAACATTTTCCGTTTACGGATGTCATTGTGTAAAATTATTTTATTCTGTTAAAACCATAGACTGTAAAAGTTAAAACTCACGTCAGGAACTCTTCGTTTCAGTCAACACAGCAGCGACACGTTTGCCAAGATTTGTGTATATCTTCAACACCGCTCTGCTCTCATACGCAATCATATCAAACATTAAATAAATAAAAAATTGTTTGATTAAAAACGATCAATAAAATAAATGACTTTAGTTAAAAAAACAAAGAATCGGCGTCGCCTGCTGTACTGTTGCTCGCTCTTGCCATCTTGCGGTGAGAAAAATAACTGCTATTTTAAAAATGGCGACAAAAATAAAGACTCATTCTCGTTTACTGTAATGCTAGTAATGACAGTGATTTTAAACCATTTAGAAATCCTAGTTATATTTGTAGTGATCATTTCAGGCTGAATTAAATCAAACAAATGTACCTGACCAGTATCAGTGGCCTGGGCAGGATGATCCAAGCCTTCATCTTTGAAAATAACAATTATAAAGTAAGCTAAGGGATAGTTCACCTTGCAAAAAATGAAAACTCTGTCATTTACTCACCCTCAAGTTGTTCCAAACCTGTATGAACTTCTTTCTTCTGCTGAACATAAAAGATATTTTGAAGAAAATGGACCCCATTGACTACAGAAATACAATGGAAGTCAATGGGGTCTGTCACTTGTTCTACAAAATATCTTTTGTGTTCACCAGAAGAAATAAATTCCTACAGGTTTGTTTGGAACAACTTGATGACAGAATTTTCATTTTTGGGTGAACTATATCCCTTGAAGTCAGACATGTTACCATAATTAAAACTGTCAGGGGAAATGTGCTTCATTTGCTTTATGCAATGTAGCCTACTTCCTTTTTTTTTTTTTTTTTGAGGCGAGATACAGTACCAGTCAAAAGTTTGGAAACAGTACTATTTTTAATGTTTTTGAAAGAAGTCTCTTATGCTCATCAAACCTGCAGTTAAAAAAAAACAAAACAAAAAAAAACAGTAATATTATGAAATATTATTACAATTTAAAATAATGGTTCTCTTTTTTAATATACTTTAAAATGCAATTTATTTTTGTGATGCAAAGCTGAGTTTTCATCAGCAAGTACTCCAGTCTTTGGTGTCTTATGATCCTTCAGAAATCATTCTAATATGCTGATTTATGATCAATGTTGGAAACAGTTGTGCTGCTTAATATTTTTTTTATAACCTGAGATACTTTTTTCAGGATTATTTGATGAATAAAAAGTTAAAAAGAACTGTATTTATTTAGAATAGAAATCTTTTGTAACAATATACACTACCGTTCAAAAGTTTGGGAACAATAACTATTTTTTTTAAAAGAAATTAGTACTTTAATTCAACAAGGATGCGTTAAATTGATAAAAGGTGATGGTAATGATTTATATTGTTAGAAATGTTTTTATTTTGAATAAATGCTGTTTTTATGAATAAATGCTGTTAACGTTTTACTCATCAATGAATCCTGAAAAAAGTATTCCAAAAAAATATATTAAACAGCACAACTGTTTCCATCATTGATAATAACTGAGTATCAAATCATCATATTAGAATGATTTCTGAAGGATCATAAGACACCAAAGACTGGAGTACTTGCTGATGAAAATTCAGCTTTGCATCACAAAAATAAATTACATTTTAAAGTATATTAAAAAAGAGAACCATTATTTTAAATTGTAATAATATTTCATAATATTACTGTTTTTTTTAGTTTTTTGTTTTTTTTTAACTGCAGGCTTGATAAGCATAAGAGACTTCTTTCAAAAACATTAAAAATAGTACTGTTTCCAAACTTTTGACTGGTACTGTATAAGATGGACAGGTTTTCATTTAATGGACAAAATACAACCCGATAAGACAATAGTTACTTATCTCATATGCACAGCTTTTGATAAACCTCAACAGTATTTAAGGAGTAAGCCTAATAAAATATATCATGGACTCATGACCATGTGCGGTTTGCAGCCAGAGTTATAGGTATCTTTAAAAGTTTTCATACAACATTTGTCTGTGAATCATGCAGAAATAAACACCACCATTAAAGTGAACTGAAAGTCATTACTGAATGAAGTCTTATAAAACTTAAAAACAATCCCATTTCATTTTATACTGAACAATCAAGTGAATGAAAACAATGACATTACATTTTTTCATTTTTTTTTTTCACATCCATTAAATACAAGTGGCTTTACAGACAGAACAAAAGCAATGTGTATTCAGCACACTGAGAAACATGTGTTGGCTCAGCATTTTTTTCTGTTTTCAGAGGACATTTCACTCAATGGCACGGAAATGTGACAAAGTGTTCACATCCCTTCCTTATTTACAGGATAAAGGTTAATGTCTTTAAATACATTTTCCCCTTTAGAGGTGGTAAGGTTTGGAGTGTTTTTGACCATTTTTTTTTTTTAAAGCTATACAAATGCACCATTTGAAAATTCATTGTCTAGTAGTATATTGTCAATTATATAATTATAAAGTGTACCACAGCACAGTTGCTAGTCACTTTTTCATACAAAAAATAAAAAATAATGTACATTGACCCCACAGAGACCTTTAGACCCAACTGCTGTGCAAAAAACAAGACACTCAAAAGAGTTCATAATCCTGTTCTTGATCCAGTTCACTCAACCACATCGCTTAATAAAATAACCTTTATTTATTGCCCAGTGGATTGTGGGATTGAGTTTATAGTGAGAGGGAGCTGCAGTGTGGAGAGCGGCTCTAGCTGGTTGAGGCCTGTAGTAATGGGGTCTTTTCACTGGCTGAGCTGGATGGATCCACATCTGTGCAGGGCTGGTCACGCATCTTACTTTTTATCCGCTGGTAAAAAAAAAAAAAAGACATGTTAACAAAAACAAATTCCTCACCCAAATTAAAGTTTCCACTAAACCGCTTACAACAAGATATAAAAACTTCACCTTTAAGTTGCATCATATTTTTGTTAAAATAAAACCTACCCAACTACCTAACTAACTATAATTTAACTTTTTTCTTGAGTTAAGTCTGATTTGCAGAAAAAGAACAACCAATATACAATAAAGCATAAACCGTGGACAGTAAAGTTGCATCTTAAAAAAAAAAAAAAAAAAAAAAAAAAACCTAACCATTCAGGAACTGCCAAGGACTTTACCATGTGTTGGTTAACATCTAGAGCCACTCTACTGGAGTTTTGGTTTTATTTAAAGTATGTGTGCAAAAAAGAAAAAAGGCAAAATCCTCCATGCTTATAACAGAAAACACTCAGTTTGTCACAAACACTGATCCCTCTAATGTATTTTTTCCACCAAGTTTAAAGTTTAAATAGGATTTCTGTCATGATACCTCGGAGTGTTTGGGATTGTAATGGATATGATACTGTTGATATGTTTGGTCTTGGCTGAATAGGTTTGCTACGCTGCTGCTGCAGAGCAAATACAGGACTTGCTACTGCTAATACAAACACGACACGCTGCTGCTGTACAATACAGCATACATGAATTACACGTAGCAGATCTATACAGGTGGAGCTGGGGAAGGTGGAGGGTTTCTGAAAGCGCCCTGCACTGCTACAGAAAACACTGACCAAGGGGATTATGACTGATTCTGCAGCCAGCCACCAGGGGGCGATCGAAATGTTCTGGCTTCACTTTTCAGGACGTGTGCAACACACTTGGTTTTGCTCAGCAAGCAAACAAATTAGAGGGAACATTGCCTGAAAAGTTCTGATGAGTTATGATGGACAGATCAGTGAAGCAGATTAAATGAAATACAGTGACTATGAAAGGTACATGTGAGTGAAAGGAGGTGCGTTCACTTCAGTGTGCTCGTGTGACCTCAAAAACATCCCACCTGCAGAAGAAGAGTTTGAGAAGAGGCAGATCTAGGCCAAAAACCCACCTGTGTCGTTCACGTTTAATTTTTCAGCCTGCGTCTCATTGGTCGGGTCGTGTTTTGTATCTTTTACGCTTTCCTAAAAGAATAACCAGACCTCATTGAACATCAGGTGGGCAGTGACACGGATTTGGAGCCAGTGATCTTCAGGTTGATTAGTGTTGGGATCATCACGGCGGACAAAAGCTGAAGGGAATTTGAACGGCCTGTAGTGCTCGTGCACGGCAACGCATGCATGAAGGGCGTGAGTGACTGAAACGGGGCGGGAGCATGCAAGATGATCGTGCATTTGGTAAATCACATGCTTTGAAACTTGATTTTCACATTCAACTCGTGCAATATAATTCACATCTGCCGAGATCTCACTGTGGCTTTTCATTTTTTTTCAAATCAGCAACATTACATTTAAAGTTGATCAGCCTTTGCTTATTTTAAATGACATTGTAAACAATCAAACAATGGTTTAAAGAAATCTAGAGATTTGGAACAATTACATACACATAAAAACACATTTTTTGATTGTTATTCTCATTGTAATCTTTTTGAATATGTATATTTAAATAAGTGCTGACCCCTTGTGTGAGAGAAAGTGGTGACTTTTCCCTGGCTTTCTGTAAAACAAACCATGCAAATGTTGCACTTTAAACCATCTAAGCCCATGCAGAGTGTTAAAGTGGGGGTGATAAAGGAACATTAAAGTGCTTTCGGGTTCTTATGCTCAACTTTACCTCCTCAGAGCTCAGACACGTTTAAGCACCAAACCACATTTGCTCAACATCATGTAAACCCACTTCCTCTCCAAGTCTCTCTCGCACATGCACTCACACAAACATACACACTTTGAATCAAATTAATATTAGTAAAACACTGAATAAAAAGCATGCATAAAAAGCGCATACCTTGTCACATAAGTATATCACGGCTCCCAGAATGGATACGAGTCCGAGACCGATGAAGATGTACTGCATGTACTCCATGACCATGGGCAGCACCACCAGATTAGTGCGAAACGTGTTGAGAACGGGACCATCAATGTAGCCGCTCTGAGAAAGACGACAACAGAATTCATTTCATTAATTTGCCGTTTCGAACTGATTTTAAGTCACAAAGCACATAGACAATGCAAGCTGTGTCCCAATTCAGAGGCTGCATCCTTCAAAGGCCGAACGAGTTACAACGTGCAACGAAGGCCGTCCCAATTCGAAGGCTCCTTTGAATGAGGCCTACAATGTCTCCATTTCCTTGGCCACAAAAGATAGAACAAGTGGATCCTTCACAGTCTAGCCTATCCCAAGATTGCTGGATTACACTTTTAAAAGCAAGTACTGAGTGAGTGGAGGCGGGGCTCATTTGCATATTAATAGAACCGCGTATACTAAATGAGGCAAGGGTGTAGAGTTACAATCAAGCTATTTTAAGACATTAATAATTTTTTCCAAGGAAAAAAAACTTTGAAATGTTATGTTGGTGATCAAAGATGAGTTTTTAGGGATAAAATGATTGACTACAGGGTGACTTTAACATATCTTAAGGCAAGACACCCCAGGTATAAAAAAAAAAAAAAAAAACTAACAATAGTTAACCATGGATCATTTTAAACCCCAGGTAAACAGAATCCTGGGTCATCTTGCTTCACAAAAAAGTGTGAAATGTTCCTCAACCCGGGTCGTTATTCAGCTCAATATAGTTCAATGTTGACTCTGTTTAGTTCAATAACAGTGTAAAAGTTCATTAGTTATGAAGCAATAGTATAATCAGCTATAAAGCAGCTCTACAGAAGACAATTGTTATTATCCAGCTCAATATAGTTTTGTTCGAGTTCGAGTGTATTCAAGTTTTGTTCATATCCAATACTTTCAATGAAGTCAAATTGATTATATTACTGAAAATTAAGTGTTTTTTCAAACCCTAAATTCAAGCAAATACGAGATGCGAAACTAAATGTACCAATTTTTTTTTAACGACGCCCGTATTTTGGCACATTTAAGACATTTTAACACTTGGTGGGGACTTTCAAAACATTTTAGGGCATTAGAAGTTCTTTTGTGCATTGTTTTCTTTTTGTAATTCACTCTTACCTCTCCAAACCAGATCATGGGCATCACCACCTCCGCTATCTTTCCTGTTTCTCTGAAACAAGCAAACCACAGCACACAGAACAGAGTCAAAGGGAGACACAGTACAGAACAGTGCAGCCTTCAAAGACAAACACGTTTCACAACAACTGGACGCAGACCGTTCATGACTGTTGACCTACTGTATTTGTGCTGTACTTACGAGATGCCGGAAACACTCTTTATGAGCAGGTTGAGCTGCAGCCGTATGGAAACGTTCACCGGCACTCCAGTCTCCTGTAATACAAAGCCTTCAATGAAAACCTGTTGCATGTGTTATGTCACCATGCTAAGAGATTCATTTATGAAATTTATTTCACTCGGGAAGAGAATTTCAGCCCGTTTTTAAACTTGAATTATTAGTTGAAGCAGAAGTTTAGCTAACATTCTATATAGAAAACTGTTCATGTCTTTTATACATTTGATTCTATTTAGAACAAGGTGAAAGAAAATTAAGATACATTCCTGATGAACAAATAAATAAACTAAAATATCCATAAATGACCCTTAAAATTCCTGAAAATAAAACCTGGATGAAGATTAAAAGTTAAAGCATTTTTCTTTTTTTATTATTATTTAATGTTTATTTGACAGGGACAAATGCATAGAACATTGCTTTATAAAAAATACAAAGTAGATGCCATGCATACAGGTTCATACAGGTTTCATGACTCTCTGGTCTACTGAAAACATGCACTACCGTTCAATAGTTTGGGGTCTATAAAATGTTTATAATGTTTTGAAAGAAGTCTCATATGATCCCCAAGGCTGCATTAATTTGATCAAAATATAGAAAAAACAGTAATTGTAAAAATATTATTACAATTTAAAATAGCTGTTTCTATTTGAATATATTTAAGAATGTAATTTATTCCGGTGATGCAAAGCTGAATTTTCAGCATCATTACTCCAGCCTTCAGTGTCATATGAGCCTTCAGAAATCATTCTAATATGATGATTTGATACTCATGAAACATTTCTGATTATTATTATCAATGTTGAAAACAGTTGTTCTGCTTAAAGGGATAGTTCACCCAAAAATGAAAATTCTGTCATCATTTACTCACCCTCAAGTTGTTCCAAACCTGTATGAGTCTTTGTTCTGCTGAACACAAAGGAAGATATTTGGAAGAATGACAGAATCAAACAGATCTCGGTCCCCATTGACTTCCATAGTAGGAAAAAATATATACTATGGTAGTCAATGGGGACCGAGATCTGTTTGATTCTGTCATTCTTCCAAATATCTTCCTTTGTGTTCAGCAGAACAAAGAAACTCATACAGGTTTGGAACAACTTGAGGGTGAGAAAACGATGATAGAATTTTAATTTTTGGGTGAACTATCCCTTTAATATTGTGGAAACAGTCACTTTTTAAAATTGATTCATAGAAAGTTCAAAGGAATATCATTTAAAATTGAAAACTGAAATCTTTTGTAACTTTATAACGTCTTTACGGTCTTTTTTTATCAGTTTAATACATCCTTGCTCAATAGAAGTATTTAAAAGATAAAATAATAATTGACCCCAAACTTTTGAAAGTGTACTTTATCTTTAGCCTGGTCTACTTCATATACATTTCTTGACGCTATCGGATAAAGTCATAAAACAACCTGAAGAGTGACTATTACAACTGCTCATTTGATTGGTTTCTCAACAGCCATGTAATTTACGAGCCGTTATATGTTCTAAGATATAATCTTTTGAAGAGAAAGTCACTGTGATTTATGGTGCGATCAGAAGGTTCAATTACCAACAAGGCTTCTACAACCTCAGAAGAAAGCGCATGACTTTCTGCACTATGAAAAAATGTAATTTAGTGAACTACAAAATAAATTTAGCCCTAAGAACAGGGTTCGTACAGATACTGTAAAATGAAATTCCAGGCACTATTTCTTTTTGGTTTCTCAGAGATCTATCAGATCTCACTTAAACAATATCTTTATTATATTTTAAATTAAAAGGTAAATCGATAAATAATAATAAACTAATATAACAAAATGTTACAAATCAAGTGATGCACATGCACTGACTGCGGTAACTTTAACCACTGTAAAGAACCTATGATAAAGATATCGCTTTCCACATTCAAACTGATTTTTCTTCTCCCATGAAAATATGATTGACCTATTTATATGAGCAATATCAGGCTCATAGCCATGCACAATGGCTCTATATCTATATCAGATGGGCTGCAGCGTTGATTTTGTGAAACTTTTGTTTTATCAATACAATTAAACAGCAATTTCACATATATATTGTCTATCAATAATTCAAGCACTTTAAGTCCCTTTTAAAAAATAAGGCTATTTTCAAGGGTTTTCCAAGACTTAAATTTCAAAAACTCAAATTAAAGTAATTTAAGCACCTTGTACAAACCCTGTAAGAACTCCAAAGTCATGGGTTTGAACCCAGATACCACAATTTATACCTTGAATATGTAATTTGGATAGAAGCTAAAAATGATAGTTGCCATGAATTACTTTTGTTGGCATGTCCTGCGGTGTTACTTACGCATGCAGTTTTTATGACCATATTAATTGAGAGAGCAGAATCTGTTACTTTCTATTTAAAACCCTGCTGAATCGATTTAGACACAGTAAAACCAATTAAACAGAACTAAACTGTCCTCTACGGAAAGCATAAAGGCTTCATTTTTTGGGTGCAGATTCAATGTCGGCCTAGTTATGAGCAGACATGCATTTGCTCCTACAGAAAACACTGAAACCAAAGAGCTGCTTTCGTGACAGCTTAGTAATGGATTCAATAGATCCGGAGCAAATCGGGCATCATGCTGTGAATTTGTCCCAGACGTTCAACCCAGCAGCGGTTTCAGAAACATATCTTGAAAACAGATGAAGGGAGAACGACGAGATGACCATCAAATTTTGCAACCGGATGAACAGACAGTCAAGAAGTGTGTCAGGATTGTGCAATTCTGTTAAATTTAGCGACACAAAGTTGTCCGTCTCTCCAGCACAAAGCGGTATCTGTATCTCCAACTAATCAGAAGTCATAAAGTGGAGTTTGTCTTATCAAACTGCCTGTGTTACAAAAGGCCCACGGATGCAGACATCAGGGGTTTCACATCCAGCAAAACTAAATTAACCAACCAACTAAATGACAAATGCCAGATTTACAGCTAGGCTTAACCCCCAATAAACCACAGCACTAGAGTGAATTAACATTAATAGTTGAACCTAAAAGATGCATGTAATCAGAAAACCTTTAGTCAGTCATTGACCATGTAAAAAGATCATACCTTTAAAATTTTAATCTTGTTTATAATGGGTCATTAAGTTGCTGAGATCTATAAAAACATCATAAAGGTCACGATAACCTTAATTTCCAATTAGCTTATCAGATGTTGTAATGGTTTAATGGCAGTAATGAGCAACGTACTCTGAAACGATCATGACCAGCATTCCCACCTTTACCCATTTACGTTCATTTGAGTTGTTCTGTTATATACCAGTCAGAAATGATTAGCCGCATTTCCACTGTCAAGCAAATGCGAGCGAGGGCTATTAACGGGTCAGCCGCGGCTAATAGCCTCCGACTGAGAGCTTTGTGTAATCAAAATGACAAAAAAAAAATTGGTTTTAAATAGTCAACATGAGAATATGATCACACAAGCTAGAGACGTTTTTTCCGAACATCTGCACCATTGCAAATCTGACATTGATTTTATACAACCGTTTAATTAACTTGCTGAGTAACAGGCACGGCACATTCTGGTTTTGCTCAGTCCAAGAAAATAGAACAAACAGCAGAACTGTTCAGTTTTGTTCCTCAAAGAATCGGCGTGTTTGAATGAATCAGATTAGTAAATGATTTAATTAGGCTTCCCGTTCATTAAAAGAGTCGTTTGCCATGTTAAATGAATTAGCATTTTGCCAAATCGGTTGAGTGAAAGATTCAACTCATTCATTAAGACAGTGACTTGCTGCCACCTATTGGCGGTTTTAGTTTAAAATATTTGTAAAAATATCCCATTACATTTTTTCAAGCATTTATTATTTCTACATTAAAATTTTTATATTTTAAACAGCAATCTCTTAACAATTTATGTAATTATAATTGCTGTGTAAATCTATTTATGTCGCATCTGAGCTGCATCCAAAGATTGATTTTGTTGATTTAATTTGATTGGTAATAGCCATACAGAGTCTTTTTTACTCTGTGTCCTCATGTCAGATTCTTAAATTTAATCCACAAATCCAATCAGATATGACAATACATTTAAAAATACCAATCATCTCTGGCTTTGTTGCTGTGGTATTTCAGGGTTTTGATCTTCTCTCAACAGAGCACATCCTGTAGGCTAGGCACGTTAATTGTTCTAGGAACCTCAAAGCATATTTACATTTTTGTGTATTTTGTGGTACTCCATAATGGTGTTCTAGTTAGGTCATTTGTTGTGTAGGTAGGAAACATAAACCCGAGCTGAGAGACCCCCTCAGTCCTGACCTACGCTCTTGAAAATGGGTTGAAAAAGTGGTTATGCCACAGTTAGAGGATGTATTGACCCCAAAAGGCACATAAAATCAGGTGTTTATGCAACAAATTTAGATAAGACATAAGGACCAATTTCACATTTATGGCCAATTTCAGAGATAAAGATGTTAAGTTTCTTGAGTCATAACAACAACAACAACCCATAATCAATAACCTTGAGAGATAAAGAATCAAACTCGCTCAGTCGCCTGACAAGGAAGGAACATTCCACTGGTTGTTAATTTTGTTTGCTTTCTCGAACTGTAGAATCATTTTTTTTTAATTTTGTTATGAAAGTTATTTTACAGATTGTATAATGATTTATAACTGTACATATGTTGCAAATATTTCAAATTTTATTCTTAGAAAGATTAGTAATTATATTAAGTAGTTCCCAATAGTAATGCTACATGTTATGTGTTTCTGTGTGCCCGGATTTCTTACCGGGTGGATATCGATAAAAAGTCCATGTTCATCTTCATTTGGGCTCAATCCGTTGACAGTTTTCAAAAGGACGGGATCAGCCTCAAAAAAGTGCGGTTGAGAAATGAACACAGGGGAATCTGAGATATGAGAAAAAAGAAAAAAGGTGAAACATATACAAGGGAAAAATAAGAAATGGATAGGGTAAAAAGTAGAAAGAAATAAAAGGGTATGAAAAGAAAAGAAAGAAAAAGAAAAGAAAAAGAAGAGAACGAGACAAAGAGATTAGAAGAAAAGAGACGAGATAAATAGGATAGATAAAAGAAAAGGTTAAGAAAATGAAAAAGAAAGGGTAGGAAAAAACAAAAATAGATAAGTTAAACAAAAAAAGGTAAGAAAAGGGAAAGTTTAAAAAAAATTAAAGAAAAGAAAACAGAAATTCAAAAATGAAGGTAAAAAAGAAAAAAGGTAAGAAAAAAGATAATAGAAAAGGGTAAGAAAATGAAAAGGGAAGGAGAAAGAAAAGACAAATAGATAAGGTAAATAAAAGAAGAAAAAAAAGGTAAGAAAATAAAGTTTTTAAAGAATTTAAACCAAGAAAATGAACAACAGAAATGCAAAAACAAGAGAAAGAAAATAATGAAAGAGGGTAAGAAGAGAAAAGAAAAAAGAAAAGAACAGGGAAAATGGTTTAAAAAAAACAAAGAAAAAAGGTTTAAAAAAAATGTGGAAGATATAAAAGGGAAAAAAAGTTGTAAAATTAAAACAGAATTGCCAAAGAAAAAAAAAGATAGAAAAAAAGAAAGGTAAGAAGAAAAAGGGTAGAAAAAACAGATAAGGTAAAAAACAAGAAAGAAAAAGTGTAGGAAAAAAAAAAAAAAAAAAAAGAAAAGGAAAGAGGCCACATTATGATTTTACCCAGTTTGCCTTTAAAACCAGTATGAACAACATATTTACTGACTGAAGATAAGACATAATGATCCACCAGCATGTTTGACAGTAGTAAATGAGTGTTTGGCAGAAGTGCGTGTCAGGATCACAGACTCACTGTGTCTGCAGGTGCTGACGTTCAGGAGCCCGGACTGACGACACGGACAGAAGCCCTCATTGGGAGGATAATCCGCACCATTGGCAAAAAGAGTCTTTGGCGCCACGAAGCGGTACACGGGAATCCCACGCGACACACCTGACCTCTGGTACACCAGCTCCATGGACCTGAGATTGGAGAACAGCCACAGAACGTGCCCTTAGAAAACCATAGTCATTAAACGCGCATCATCTTCTGAAGGCAGAGTCACAGTCTGGCGTTCACCTGCACGCATCAGGGCTGTAGAAGGGCAGGGTCGACTCGGTGTTCATGAACGGAGGCCACATTTGGCCCGCTGTACCATTGATCATGTTACACTGCTCAGACCTCCAGTAATCCACCTGTTACACAAAACACCAGATTTGCATATCACTTCCTTTATAACACCACATCTATTCCCAAACGTCCCAGTTCGCCTACTTATACTGAGCCCTAAAAGTATGTACCGTTTTGTGAAGACAAAGTACATATTTTTGAGTGTGTAGCAGAAGAGTATGCCTGCTTTGGGACGTTCTACTACTTCTTTAACGAAACGCATCCGGTCACGGTTTAAACTGCCCAGTTAATCATCTTGTCAGTTAAAATCCTTCACGTTCAATTTTTTTATTTATTTAATTTCCTACCGTATCAGAGAGAAATGTAGTATCTGTCGTTTATCGGTCAGATGTGTCTTTCATGCGGAGACTCTCCTCATGCGTTTGCATAAGGATGCATTTAAAAGATAATGACCAAACGTATCTTTATAAAAGTTCACAATGCTGTTGCAGATGAAATATGTGGATAACACTGAATGAATATCTGGTTAGATACTGATTATTTAATCACTCAAAGCCCTTTATTTAAAACGCTCTACATGACTGTCGCACATCCACCATGTTTGTAGTTTTTTAACACTTATTTATTGTTTGGTGTCAGTAAGAGTTTATTTTAAGAGAAAAGAAATTACCACTTTTATCCAACAAGAATGCATTAAATTGATGAAAAGTGACAGTAAAGACTTTTACATTATTTTTTTTTTTTAAATATAGAATCCTGGAAAAAAACATCAGTTTATGCAAGAATATTAATCAGCAAAACCGTTTTCAGCATTGATAATAATCAGAAATGTTTCTTGAGCGCCAAATCTGGATATTAGAATGATTTCTGAAGGATCATGTGACACTGAAGACAGTAATAATGCTGAAAATTCAGCTTTCACCACATGATTGACTTACATTTAAAAATTAAACGGTTATTTTAAAAAGTAATAATGTTTCACATTATTACCATTTTTACTGCACCCCTGAAATTGCTTTGACACATTTTAAGAATGCAACGTGTAGAATCAAGCTTGCATAACTAAAAAAAGTTTGTGCATTTATGTACATGCACAGTGCATGTTTCAGACCCTATATCTAGGTAGGGAGCTCACTAGATTTGGAACAGAGCTAGTTTCCTTTTAGTTTTAATTGGCCCCAAAGGGCATTTGGCTTACGTTTTTCAGGCCATTCCAAGAGTCCACCATATGAACCTTCCGGATGTCATCTTGGCCAGTGAAGACGGTGAACTGTCCAGAGTTTGAGTTGTTAAACTACATAGGAAGAGAAACAAAGCAAGAAAAATCAGCTGAGGCTAAAAACACCAAGACAACTAAATGCACAGGAAACACCCACCTCAGCAAACAAGCCAAACTTGCCGCTGGATGGAAGCATGCCGGGAAGATAGGTGTTCAGGAAGTCCACCAACTTGCTGTCGTAGCCCCACATGAGTTCTCCTACTGGTTTTGTCAAGAAAGGTCCCTCGCTGAAGGTCTTGAACGTGGTGCTGAGCAAAATGCGGATAGGAAACGGCATATTCTCCATCATTACCGATGCGCCCTGAAAGTGTGAATCAAAAGCTGTTATGTTAAAGTTCTTCATTGCTTTACATGGTGGTAGGGTTGGGTATCGCTTGAATTTTTACGATTCTTATCGATTCCTAATTTCGATTTTTAGAAGGTAAAAAAATTACATTATATAATTTTACATTACAAAAATGTACATTAATACCATGAACATAAATCAACACTTACACAAGGAACTATTGCCCAACCCCAAACTATAGCAAAAACAACTAGCCTAACTATTAAAAATTTCAAGCATTATTAAAGACAAGTAAACACTCAGTAATTAAAAAAGAACAAATTAGCAAATCGCATTTTAAAATTCTCAGGTATTCAGGTACAGAAACTGTAAATGTAAAATAACACTGCACTTTATAAATAAATTATACATTACAAATACAGTTACAAAAATTATTCAGTCACAAACAGCAAGTGAATTTTCTCTGTCTTTTGTCAAACGGCAACAGGAATATTAGCCTGCTGTCACTTTAAGAGCTGTACAGATCCAATATACTTACACATGCATTTTCTTAGCCGCTTATGTCTTAAGCGAACGTAAACCGTTGACAAGGATATTTTGACATTTTTGTGTGTATTTGTCTGTTCAAGTGCTAAAAGATGTGGAAGAGAACTCCGTTCAGTATCGCGCGTTGTTCAGTATGAGAGGCGGCAAAGGAATTGATATGATTCGATAAGTATTCGATTGCAATATTGGAACTGATTTTCGATTCCCAACCCTACACGGTGAGCTAAATATTTCATCATAAATTCTCACCAGCACTAGCATGTTAGGGATGGTGACCACATCGGATTCATCTCCCACAGACATGCTCTCCTCAAAGAAATACTGACGATACTCCATATACGAAACAGTGTTGTTGTCATGGAACGTAATGTTGTCCTTCCAGCGCTTTTCACTGAAAAAGATACGAGTCACAACATCAGAAGAAAAATGTGACTTGTGGCCAGCTGATTAGCAATATTATCCTAACACTGCAAAATTCAGCTTTTAGAGGAACAACTTTGAGTTTCTCGGTCAGCATAAATACCACATCAGAAAGTCACGCAAAAAGACTTTCAGATTGTGAAATCCAAACACATGCTTTGTTTAAGTTAAGCTCACACAAACATGTCATGTGTCTCATCTAAAAAAAGAAGCCACTGAACTGTGAGGGAGGACACCAAAGCACATTTAACAACCAATCATAAAACAACAAAATGATCTGGCCAAAAACAACTTTCTAGCAATAAATGTACTCTTCAAACAGAATGCCAACATAAGTACATTACATACATGAAATATAACTATAAATATAGCAGTTAAAAGGCATTTCTGATGAATATAAAATAACATTATAACACTGACAAATGCTTAAGAGTCAATGATTGGATCATTATTTCAGTGATTAATGTTTCAAGCATGTTATACGTTTGGCAACAGTTCTTCTAACCCTCATTGATGGAGTGTGTAGCTTTTCATTTCTTAAACAACCATGTATGAGACACATCATGGCCATCTTCCAGGATGACAATGTCAAGATTCATCAGGCTCAGATTGTGAAAGAATGGTTGTGAGGATCATGAAGAATCATTTTCACACATGAATCTTCTCCTCTGAGTCCAGAGCTTAAATTCATTGAAAGTCTTTGGGATGTGCTGGAGGAGACTTTACACAGTGCTGGACTCTTGCATTGACAATACAAGATCTTGAGCAAAAATGAATGCACCTCTTGATGAAAATAACATCACAACATTTTAGAAGAACTGCTGCTACACATGTACTGTAACATACTAGAAACAATCACTGCAATGATCCAATCACTGACTCTTAAGCATTTGCCTATTTAAATCCAAACAGCGACTTTATGACCGGACAGTGTAGAAAAAGATTATGCTAAATATTAAATAAATTAAATAAAAAGCATTTAAAAAAAAAGTTCTTATGTGGAATCTTGTTATCTTAATTCTGGATAGAGGCTGCGAATAAAATGTTTGGATTAGCATCATTTTTCATAAAAGTTAGAAAATCAGATTGCATGTTGAGCAGAAGTGTGGACCTTCTTTGTTCTCATTCAGTTCCAGCACTGTCTGTTTTTACTCAGTGAAATGCTCTAGTACTATGCATGGCTCAAGGATAGGATCACAGTTCCATTCCAATAATAAAAAATATGGACAGATGCAGATTAGGGAATAAAGAAAAAAGAATAGAAAAAGGATCATTTGTTGAATGCACAAAAAAAATTCAAATGAATAATAAAAAATAGCTGTGGGAAATACTGCAAAACATACTGTATATCACTGTTCAAGTGAAATTATTATTCTTTTTTTTTTGTGTGTGTGTGTGTGTGTAAAAAAAAAAAAAAAAAATTGTATCTTTGTCAAGGCACATTTAAATGTCGGGGCAGGTTATGCGCACAGGAGGAATGCTTTCAGAGTTATACTGACAGGTGCCAACAAACCCAGTCAACTCGAGGTATATCGCGCAAAGTTATAGCTCTACAAATCACTCTGGGATGGACAGGACACTTTAACAGACATTATGGTAGTCCTGCCTGGACAACTGACAGAATCACTTCCAATCCGCTGGGCACAAACCTACCATGAACTTCAGTGCCATAGGGCTTTCACTTGCAGGTCTGAACATCAACAAAGCCATGACATGTCCACTCAAGTCAGATCTAGTGATTTGTACAATCCATATGGTTTCAAAGTAGATTTACAGAAAAAGAAGGGAACACACTTCTTACCGGTAAACATACGGCCCCCTCTGGATCACCATGGGCTTTTCTCCTCTTAGGATTTCATCAGGATTGACGATGTGGAAGAAATATACAGACATAAAGAAGGGAACCGGGATGTCCTTCCACATAGTGTAGGAGAGTTCGTTCTTCGGGTTTATCTCTACATTCTGTGAGGATTTGAAGTATGCAAATATGGTTAGTGATCAGAGTGTGATATGCTGTATTTAAAATGGTCAAAATTCTTTAACTCTAGAATTCTTTAATAATTACAACATACAGATTTATGGCCTGTTGAGGGACAACACAATTTGTAAATTTGTCACACCAAAAAAGTTTTTTTTTTTTTTTTTTTTTTTTTTTTTATGTGACTGAAAAGGGAAAGGAGAAATCTCAAATCAATTTATTACATTTTTCTTTTTTTAAATAAGTCTCTTATGTGTGAAGTCTCTCACCAAGGCTGCATTTATGTAATAAAAAAATACAGTAATATTGTGAAATATTACAATTTGAATTGTTTACTAAAATTACTATTGTAATGTTTCAATTTGTAAAATGTAATTTATTCCTGTGACCAGAGCTGAATTTTCAGTATCATTACTCCAGTCTTCAATGTCACATGATCCTTCAGAAATCATTCTAATATGCTGATTTGCTGTTAAAGAAACATTTCTGATTATTAATGTTGAAAACAGTTGAAAACTTTTTTCAGGATTCTTTGATGAAGTTCAGAAGAACAGCATTTATTTGAAATCGAAATCTTTTGTAGCATTATAATAAATTACTTTCTGTCTTGCATTTATGTAGCATTATAAATATCTTTCTGAATGTCTTTCTATAAATGCTGTCCTTGCGGAATAAAAAAATAAAAATAAAAGTAGAATACAAGAATAGACCCTTGCAAATAGCAATAAAAAAAAAAAAATTAATATAAAAACAAAACAACATGAAGAAAACAAACATAGGCGTCAGTAATTACGAGTCTGACAATGTGATTGATTACACAAGTTCGACTAACTAAGACTACCACAACTATCTAATCTTAGTTTAAATTTCCAAGAACGATGTATGTTTGTAGCACATTATTCATATAATCGGGCTATGCTAGCCTATATTATTAAATTAATTAATTAATTTAATTTAATTAAATAATCGTTCCCATTAATAAATTTTATTTTAAACGCACAAAGCAACTATAGACGCCATATAGAGCTCAGTTCAAAGATTTTCGACACTAAAACACGGGGTTTTGCAACTTAATGTTATTTAAAAATGCAAATATGTTTGATTAGAGCGCCTCGTGCACCTGTGAGGTGTTTAACTTACCTTCACTATCTGATCGTCTATTATAATCGGTCCAACAAACACCAGGACAGTCCCGAACAAAACGGCCAAACCTCCCAGAACTAAAAAAACGATCGCTAATGTAGAATTAGCCACCGCCATCCTTACTTCACGTTACAAATGAACGCAAAGGATTGAGAGGAATAAAGTTAATTGTTCCAGAAAGGGCACGGAGCTCAAAGCACGAGTGAGTCCTCAACACAACAGCTGAACAAACTATCACTTACATACGAGATAAAGCCATAAAACTCTGGTCATTGAGTTATTAATGCTCTTCTGACTTTATGGCCTCGTACATTACGGCTGTGAGTGATGTTAAAGTCCGGCTCGCTGATCGAGCAGGTTTTATAGCGCTCTTGCTGTGTGATTACCATGTTTACGATGCTCAAAGCGCCACCTATAAACCAGAGGATTCTGGGTAATGTAGTTATACAAGTATATATGTCTCCATTTGTTTTTTGCTAAATTTATGATTACAAGATAGAAAGGCCTCCCATATTTTTTGTTGTTGATGCCACACTACTGTATTCAAATTAATAAGTAATATATTTTGCAGTTCTCTATGCATTTACAACATCATCCTATTATGTTAACAATTTTGCCAGGCCTATATGCAGATTTGAATTATATATTCTTCTATATGAATAACAAGTTTGGCTCAAGTTGATGTCCAAAATAAAAATAGTAATAATACAATTTTTTTTATTTTGACTGTAAAACCTGTTTTATGCCATTGAGAACATGGCGTATTATGTCCGAGAGAGCAAATTATGTAGTGCCTGAAAGTAGCACAATATATGTTCAAACAGAGCTGCTGGAAGAACATGATAAGAGTATGTATCTTTATTGGATAAGTATTTGCCACTGATAACTCATATGTATGTAACACAATTACTTGAATCTCTTATCTGTGTCTTAGCCTGTGGTGACGCAGCTATATTTATCTTTGTGACATGAAAAGTTATGATGCATTATCTGTCATGGTTTGATACTTTTCACAGATTTTGGGGAGGAAAACATAAATATAAATTTAAATGCATTGAAGCACAAAACTGATCCATCCTAGGATATTTTGCATGTTTGAATCTCTCTCTTCTTTTTGTGTGGCAGTGGTGGTATTCAGGGACCTATATATTAAAATTTTAAGATGCTTTTTTAAAACATTAAAGTATCATGACTGTTCAGTTAAAATTTCACCTAAAGCAAAACAAACAATAAGACACTGACATACTTGACATATCGGTATATAATTAGGGCGTCCGATCTGAACGTTGCCAAATAAAAGCATTCACACTTCACAAAGGAGTTTCATGTTTCAGTCGCTTCTCAGGATTCTCTTGCCAGTGCAAGTCTAACATCAACGAGTCCATCAAACTGAAACTTTCACCTCATTTGATATTTTGTACTATAATACTGTGAAATGTCAATCAGGTTGGAGGCGAAACATCATCAAAAGAGCTTTTTAAAGAGGCTATTCATGTGATTTTTTATTTCCAATCTAAGACAAATCTGGACTGCATGGAAACAAGAAAACTTTTTGGGCCCTAAAGAGCATGACAAATATGATAAACCACAAATTATAAATGATATTTGCAAGTGCATAGAAATGCATCTGTGTATTTAGTGAATGAAATGTTCTGAAAACACATGACACTGTGATGCATCAGAATAGCATCTAAATGTCCTTTTGTAACTATAACCTTATATATTGACACAAAAAATGTGTTAAATTTAGAAATATTTAAAATCTGTCACACTAACACTCAACAGCTGTATTACAACATGGCATTCTTCACTGAACATTTAACAGGCCAACATCAACAGCTTTATCTATTGCTTTCAATAAGTGCAGTTGTTTTCGCTGAGCTCTTAAAGAAGGCTTGTTTATCATTTAGTGCTGCAATACGTTCAGAAGATCAGGGCCCGTATTCATAAAGAATCTTAATGCAAAGAGTAGCTTCTAGTGACAAAATTCTAAGAAAATTCTTAGAAATGTTGGCATTTACTCTTAAAATTAAAGAAAAAATCCTAGCAAAGAAAAAAGTAATTCAGAAAGCATCTTAACCCTTAAAAGAGGTCTTAAGGTCAAAATTGTTAGGAGCACTGACGAGGACTTTTAAGAGGCTTAAGAGTTTCTTTAGCTGAGGAGAAAATGGCAGAAAGACGAAGAGGGAGAAGAAATGTGTTGCAGACAATGGATGACAGTGAGTTAATAAGACGCTATAGATTAAATCGTGCAGGGATCATGTTTGAGACTGATCTTATTAGAGACACGCTAACATCTCCAACACAGCACAGAAATGCCATAGCGCCAGAAATGAAAGTAATCACTACATTACGATATTTGGCAACTGGGAAAATTCCATGTTTGATACATTAAAACCAACATTCAAACCACCACTTAAATAGACATGCCAGTAATCAGTGTAATTGGAAAGAGTGGAAAATGTTTTATCATTCTAAGCCAATCAAATACCTTATAGAAAATTAACAGCATGGTAAAAAAAAAAAAGGATTTATATATAATGTGTGTGTGTGTGTGTGTGTGTGTGTGTGAGAACGGTCAAATAGGAAAAATTATGCATGTAATTTCAAAGTGAAGGCTTAGAATTGACCCTATACTTAAAATCACTTTTTTCTTCCTTCTTGGACAACCAACCAATCACAGTCTTCAAAAGATTGTGTCATACATAGCAACGGGGTCAACCCCGCCTCCTCACTAAGATGAAAGTTTTTGTCTTTTCCTTACTCAGAGTTGCTCTCAGATCGGTCCCGAATAGCTTTTAAGCTAAGACTCCTACGTAAAAGTTTTTAAGCTAAATTAAGAGTTTTCTTAGAGGATTCTTAGAATCTTTATGAATACGGGCCCTGATGAGTATTTTTGTTAGGTATGGCTGGACTGATTTCTAGACTGATATCCGTATGGATTCTTTTCAAGACAATGCAGCAAGTAGCCAAGAGACATTGTGATTCCTATAACAAAGATTGATTTGTATCTTTACGCAATACAAAACTTTAGGTTGCTCAAGACACAAGTGCTGCCGGTCAGTTTGAATGAAGTGTCTGCTACACTAGTTGATGCCAAAAGAAACTGAATAGTAGCAAAACTAAGATATGTTAGATAATGGTTTATTTATGACTAAGCCAATATGCTGCAAGCTCTCTTGTGCAAAAAGTACAAAAAAAAGGTCAGCTTCACTTAAGGGCAAATAGTTTTTACAATAGTTAGACTATTTAACAGATGCCCTCAACCAACCCGGAAGAATTTTAAGTAGGGCACCTGCATTTACTATGATTTCATCATTACCCATTCGGCCATCATGACTCAAGGGTCAGACGAAAGACATTTAAAAGAGCCATAACAGACATGAGACCCCTCCAAAATATAATGGCTAGCTTTTTTGCAAAGCCTCTGGTGACATCTTGCGGCTGGTTTAATAATTGCAGTGTGCCACAGAGATAGTTATAACACAAGAGAATGACCCATGTATTAGAACAGGGCTTTTCAGTCTTTATGCCATGGATCCCTAAAGATGATCACACTTGATATGAAGAAACCAATCCTAAAATTTATTAAATATTTTATAATAGAATACTCAAAATCATCCTACAGTAATGAACTGTTAATTGTATTTTGTAAATTTTTGTATATTTAAATGGATTACTAATATTTTTATTTTAATCAAATTTAACATTGCATTTCCCCCCCACTAGACCAACGTTTGAAAACCCCTGTAGTTGATAAAACATATGAAATTCCCTTAAGAACCACTTAGTTTTGAGGGTTAACCTTTCTCATGTCCCAAAAAAGTACAAAGTGCACCTTCTACGCAGTTAAATACTATGAGCATAATCACTCAACACTTAATTTTAAATTTGACTTTAACCATTAAAAATACCTAGAAACCAATTTTAAATCCCCAAAATGTAAACATTTGTAATCTATTAAAGAATTTTGTAAATGACTCAAGAGATGACAGACAGCAAAATCAGGAATGCCAGAACTTTATTGAATGATTAAGATGAACAAAGGAAATGGTAATTGGTCTGATAATTTTCAAGACTTATATATTAAACTTAAGCATATTAATTGCCCCCACGAAGACGCAGAACAAGATGGAGGGTGGACTCCTTCTGGATGTTGTAGTCGGACAGCGTGCGTCCATCTTCCAACTGTTTACCGGCGAAGATCAGACGCTGCTGGTCAGGAGGAATGCCTTCCTTGTCCTGGATCTTGGCCTTGACGTTCTCAATGGTGTCGCTGGGCTCAACCTCAAGAGTGATGGTCTTGCCAGTCAAGGTCTTGACAAAGATCTGCATACCACCTCTGAGACGCAGAACAAGATGAAGGGTGGACTCCTTCTGGATGTTGTAGTCGGACAGTGTGCGTCCATCTTCCAACTGTTTGCCGGCGAAGATCAGACGCTGCTGGTCAGGAGGAATGCCTTCCTTGTCCTGGATTTTGGCCTTGACGTTCTCAATGGTGTCACTTGGTTCCACCTCAAGAGTGATGGTTTTTCCAGTCAGGGTCTTGACGAAGATCTGCATACCACCTCTGAGGCGGAGCACAAGATGGAGGGTGGACTCCTTCTGGATGTTGTAGTCGGACAGTGTGCGTCCATCTTCCAACTGTTTGCCGGCGAAGATCAGACGCTGCTGGTCAGGAGGAATGCCTTCCTTGTCCTGGATTTTGGCCTTGACGTTCTCAATGGTGTCACTTGGTTCCACCTCAAGAGTGATGGTTTTTCCAGTCAGGGTCTTGACGAAGATCTGCATACCACCTCTGAGGCGGAGCACAAGATGGAGGGTGGACTCCTTCTGGATGTTGTAGTCGGACAGTGTGCGTCCATCTTCCAACTGTTTGCCGGCGAAGATCAGACGCTGCTGGTCAGGAGGAATGCCTTCCTTGTCCTGGATTTTGGCCTTGACGTTCTCAATGGTGTCACTTGGTTCCACCTCAAGAGTGATGGTTTTTCCAGTCAGGGTCTTGACGAAGATCTGCATACCACCTCTGAGGCGGAGCACAAGATGAAGGGTGGACTCCTTCTGGATGTTGTAGTCGGACAGTGTGCGTCCATCTTCCAACTGTTTGCCGGCGAAGATCAGACGCTGCTGGTCAGGAGGAATGCCTTCCTTGTCCTGGATTTTGGCCTTGACGTTCTCAATGGTGTCACTTGGTTCCACCTCAAGAGTGATGGTTTTTCCAGTCAGGGTCTTGACGAAGATCTGCATACCACCTCTGAGGCGGAGCACAAGATGGAGGGTGGACTCCTTCTGGATGTTGTAGTCGGACAGTGTGCGTCCATCTTCCAACTGCTTACCGGCGAAGATCAGACGCTGCTGGTCAGGAGGAATGCCTTCCTTGTCCTGAATCTTGGCCTTGACGTTTTCAATGGTGTCGCTGGGCTCAACCTCAAGAGTGATGGTCTTGCCAGTCAGCGTCTTTACAAAGATCTGCATCTTTACGCTAGAAAGCAAACAAATGTAAATTAATTTCAACATATTGCATTGGTGAATGCCAGGCACTTTAACTTGTCAGAGTAAAAATAGTTGCTTGTCCAGACAAACAGGTTTTTAGGTGCAAATATAATTTATTCTGAAGCAATATTCTGTGTTTTATCAGCTTTGAAATCCTAAAATCTGCATTTGTGATATTTACCCCCTTAATCTTGTAAAGATTATGCATAATTTAAAATTCTTAAATTTGACTAATAAATTCAATTAGAACAAGACACTATATGGCTGTTACCCATCAAATTAAATCACTTGCACTGAAAAATTACAACTGCATTAAATAAAATGTTATGAGATGGTTTTAAATATGCAAATAAGTGTTGGGTGGGAGGGGGGATTATTTGACTTAAACATTAAATTAAACCACCAGTGACCATCTTAATGAGAAAGTCATTCAAACAATTCAGAATATGGCAGTGGTTTATGAATAGGTCACTGAATCTTTGACAACCAATTTGTTCAAAACACAGAATCAATAAGTAATGAAACACAGGAGTGTTGCTGTGAGATGAGCTATGGTTCTGCGGTGATGTTTATTTGGATATTTTTGCTACTGAATTAGAACTTAATTAAAATGTAAGTGAAATTAATATTAAGTACTTTATTGAACTGTTATATGAAATCAGTCACATATTGAAGACGGCACTCTTGGCTGTGTGATGTTGCCCAACTATCATGTTATAAATAAAATTAAAAAAAGGTATTTTTTCGCAGTATAGTAACTGAGTTTGTGTGCTGCGCTCATTTGTTTCGATTTCTCCTTGAGAGGGTGCGCGCCTCAACAACGCAACTTTATGTTACCGTCAGTATGTAACGTTAGCCTACATTATATTATCCACCATTAATCGGCTTTTACACTAAACCTAATCAAATCATAACCATTCTCGCGTTTCGGTGATGCCCTAGTTATTTTGTTGTTATTGACGTTTGAATCAGGCTAATTCTTTCACTCAACCCTTCAAAAAAATAAATCTAACTTGACTTGTCGTGAACAATCATTAATGAGCACTGAAAATTTGCTCATTTGGGATCGTTAGAAAAGCCCAGAATTCTCTAGAAGGTTACTCATAATAAAAGAAACAAACAAGGTAGGTGTGCTCACATGACTAACGTTACTGCTGACACAGCTGTGAGTCAGGTTTAACAAATGGGCGATTGAAAACAAAATGGCGACATTAACAGAAAATGGCCAGAATAAATAAGTAGATTACATAAACATACATATTAATACGAGCTATAATTCGATGGGAGAAATAGTTTAATAACGTGTCGACGGCTGACAAACGTTTTAAACGCAGATGAATTCAGATATTCGATGACCTCACCGCCCTATTTTGCGGCCTAATTCGCCGCCAATACTGAATGCGAACAAAACATACATAAGCCATCGACGAACATTATTTAAATACTTAAATCACATTAAATAAAAATAAAAAAGACACTAAATCACAAAGAACATACAAATTTGGTCCTCAGAAACCGCCAGGTCGGCTAGCATAAAAGCTACCGCGTTAGCTTTTTCTAAAATATACGTATATATATTCGACAAAAACCTCAAATCAAAACAAAATTCTGTTGCTTTTAAGCAGTGATATACCTGGCGTCGTTTGCGTATAGTTTACTTCATACTTACAAACAAATGTTCTTTTCTTGAAGAGCACGGAGTTTATGAGTCTCTTTCCTTTCGTCACAGGAGCGAATATAACAGCTCAAAACAAAAGATCCGGGTATTTATACACAACGCGCTGTATCCTTCCGCCGCTACGCCCAGCGCACTATTTAAAAAACTGCAGCTATTAAATTTGAAAACTTGGTTTCATAGGAATCAATAATATATGTGTTATGCTGAACATATACCAATAAGCATTTTATACATTAGTTTTGTGGACGTAAAACAGATCTGTTTATTTTGTGTGTTCGTGGGGGTTGGGGGACCAGCGGAGTGATATGATTTTCTGCACACGGTTGGCCTTGATCAAATGTTTTGAGATCAAGATAATGTAACATATAGGCTTCAAAATAACACATTGCGCGATTTCTATGAAATATTTTTATTGAAATAATGCACTTTTACAAACACTGATGTAAACGGGTTCATTTTGGCTCCATTTAATAATATCTAGGTCAAGAAAATGAACGCTGGGCTGGCACATAGCAACAGCATTCAGTGCGTCACCAAGCGCAACGTCACGCTTTTCTCATTTTCCAAAACAAGACACAAAATTGCAGTGTTTATGAAGTTCACTTCAGTGATGGTTTGCTTCCATCGATTAATACTCTTCTGAGAACATCAGGAAGTAAATATACCTGTCCAGTCTTTAATGTTCTTTTTTAAGACTTAGGTACATCAGTAAATTGCATTCAGCTTGTGGTACATATAAGATTTAGTCACTTGATTCTCTTAATGATTCTGGTGATTTCAAAATAAGGCAGTTCAGGTGACACAGGAATATAACCACAGTTATTGCATAATAATGATATTCCTCATCAGGTTGCTCTCTATCATGTGAAAGGCCTCCAAGGTGTATGGCACAAAATGGTCAAGTTATCCAAAGCTGAACACAAGAACATATTGCAATCAATGCAGAACTCAGAATGCAGAATGTTCAGTTTCTTCCTCCTTTAGAATTTATCTTTGAAGATACCTGTCAAAAGAAAGAAATGTTTTCAAAATGAGCATGGTTAATGCAAAACAACTAAAGACAGCGGCCTATAATCATAATATATAGGCAACTTACACAGTGCCCACAGAAAGTATTGGGACATATAGGCCTAATATAATTGCTTTAGACAACAAAACACCAAATCAAGTGGCATCTGCACATAAGCGATGCTAGAAATTTTCTACAACTAACTTCTGCCAGTTTTGCAATGACTTTATATCAACTAAAACCAATGAAACCTAGTAGCATAACCACACATGTAGTTCACCTTAGCTTAACCAGAAAGTGTCCAAAAGCATATACAATCTTTTTTTATTTATCATTTCAAACCTAACAAACATATTTATGTCAACAGTTTAGCCTGAAATGTGTGCTTGTGCTGTCTTTCTTTCAAATAAATGACACTTGCTTTAATGTTTGTCATCCGACTTAATGACATTCAGACATTTTGTGTTTCAAAAAGTTTTTGGGGCCAAAGTATGTTAAACAATCAAAAGCATGCACTTACTTGTGCCGATCTTTTCAGGCTTGTAGGGGTTTTAAAATCTCCTCTCAATACCTAAGAAAAAACATGGAAAAAATGGAAATGACTTTATTACATTTACAAAAAACTACACTTCAAAAAGGGTTTTTTCTCTCTCTCGCAATGATGCCATAGAATAATAATTTTTGTTCCTGGAAGAACCTTTTAGTTTTTAAAAATATTTTTTTTTCTTAGTTTAAAAGACATTTAAAAAATCTAAAGAACCATTTTCCACTAAAAAGAACCTTTTGTGTCATGGATGTTCTTCATGGAACCAGATGCTGTTACATCGTTAAATGATGATCGTAAACTGCTTGAGTGATGACACTGACACAAGCATTTTCACATGGCAGCTTTACTGTCTCGTTCACTATGTATACAGGAGACACACTGAGTTGTTCTGTGCATGTACAATACAACAGGGAACCAGTACGGAGTGTCGTAAGGACAAAACATGCAACTCTTAGAATGCAATACACAACAGATGCCAGTGAACCAGTGTTGGGTAGCTAACTACAAGCAGCGGCGCTACTAACGTAACTACATTTTTCAGTAGTTTGACAGCAGCTCATTTACTTTTACAACAGTGTAGCTTTTCCAGCAGTTAACTACTTTTTACAGCAAGTATGTAGTGCGAAAAAAAGCTATGTTTTACGTTTTGACGAGCCTGCAAAGCATTGAAGTGTTATCGTCTTATAAGATCAGAACATTTTTGCAAACTAAAATTGTGCGCATTATCGGTTCACTGAGAAGAGATCGTCTGATGATTATGTAAAGGACATGCAGTTGAGATTTCATATGAATCGACCTATGAAGGTGTGGAAGAAATTGAATATGTTCTATATGTTTGCATTTTCTTATATTCATAGAATCTTAGAAACATGATGGTAATTAGATTAAGGTTATAAAATGCACGAGAACTGCATTCTCTGCTACATTGATAGAACAAAGAAATTTTATTAACCCTTATGAATGTAAGTATGAGTATGACCTTGTATACGTGGCTTGACAAAAAGTAATGTGTGACTAATGTATGACCGAGACACAGGGCCTTCACTCAAGGGTAGCATATGATAAACAAGTCTAACAATGTGTTAGTTATGGCTGAGACATATCTTCATTTAGCCTATAGAAATAACCTTGGGGGAGTCAGGACTATAAAGATGGAAGGATGCCCTCCTCTCATTGTCGCACTCTGCAGCCACTCTGTATGACTGTATGATTGCTGACCTTTCCTGGCAAGGGAATAATCTTCAAAGACAATTGTTACAGGTTTGTCTCTTATCCGGTAATAGAAAATTGTTTGCCACCACAAAGGTTACACTGTTGTATATACAGTAATTTATGCAAGCCAAAGATTAAACCGTGTCTGTGTCGAAGACTTCAAGCACATACAGGTGAATAATAGCCTTTTTAAATTGATTAATTGTCCTGCTTTACTGCATTCTATCAAATGTCTATTTCTGATGTTATGATGACCCATCATAGTTTAATCTGTCCTGCCACAATTTTTGTAATCAACCCAAAAGATCACCAATGTCGTGTTTTGCGCCATTGCTTTGGCAAAGTATCTGTCAACCAAAAAGAAACTTTCAATGTAAAACTTTCAAAGTAGTTTCAATGTAGCTACTTTTGTATAGTATCTTAACTTTAACTTACAAGTAGCTTGTAGCTTGTCAAACTACAGTTTCAGAGTTGCTTCCCCAACACTGATAAGAACCTTTATTTTTATCCTTATAAAAATAAAGATAAAATCTTATCTTTATTTTATAGAGTGTAGCAACTCTGATCTTTGAGTTGCACTGAATGAATTGAAATGCACATATTCTGTGTTATTTGCACATACCCTTTGAGTATTGTTGATCACTTCGGGATCTGGTGGACCATAGTCTGGGGGATTGGCGTTGGGGTTGTAGCCCAGTTTACGGAGCATTGGAGCGATGTTCTCCATGTCCACCTGGACTTCTGCTGGGATGTGGCCGACCCATCGTGTGAGAGCTTCCAGGTTTACTGGTTTGATCACCTGATCCGTGGAGCGTTCGGTTCTTAAAAACATAGTGAGAAGTGAGTATTGACAAGAAACAGAAGAAGGCCGAAAAACAGGGATAGGCAACGTCAGTACTGGAGTGCCGTGTCCTGCAGAGTTTAGCTCCTCCAACCCTTATCAAACACACCTGAACAAGCTAATCAATGTCTTCAGGATCACTAAGGGTACATTTACATGACAACGATATGCTTAAAACTGAGAAGTTTTTCCTCTGAGTTTTCAAAACGATCCCCATTCACACAGATCCGCACAATCCACGACTTAAAACGCTGTATTTGCTGCCAGGCCATTAGATGGCGATGAAACACTATATACTGACACGTAATACGCATGTGCATGACGTCATCGTCTTCAGAGATTCACGTTTTTGTTCTTAACTCGGAACGTCTAAAAACGTCCACTTTGAAACCCGTTTTCAAAAGTTTGCGTTTTCAGGCACCCAAAACGCTATTGTCGTGTAAATGCACGGCTAAAATGCATAAAAAGTTTTACGTTTTTAGTGGAAAACGGTGTCGTGTCAACAGCCCCTAAGGCTGAGTCCGAAATCTCCCACTATACCCATGGGCACTATTTGCGGGGACAGCCATTTGTTGTGGTGTCCGAAACAATGTACAACTGATGTACGCTCATCAGCAAGAGAATACCCATAATGCACTGTGATGTTCACATCAAATGAATTCCCGCATCTCGCCAGAAGATGGCACCGCAGCTGAATCATCCATCCATTTTCCAAACCGCAGGTCCAATGTTGGTACAGCGTAATATGATACAAGTATAAATTCCTTTAATTAAAACAGCTAGAGTGTTTATACAGTAGCCTATCAGAAGAAATAGTACAAATATAATCAAGAACAGATGGGTTTATACATGCTAGTTTCCATGACAGAGTTGAAGATAAATCTTTTCATTACTACTGTAGCTGCCAGTTTGCTGAGTTTCAAATGATTATTAAACCGCATGCACAATCTATGCAAAAGCAGCAGCCGAAAAATTTCACTCACTCGTTTTCATTCACTCCTTCAAGTGGACTATATTAGTGGACTTATAGGGAATAGTAATTCAGGGTATAGGGGATGATTTCGAACACAGCCAAAGGCTACAGGCAGGTGAGTTTTCTTTTTCAGGGTTGGAGCTAAACTCTGCAGGACAGCGGCACTCCCGGACCAGTATCCTTGGCCTAAAACATGAAATGTAATTTCACCCTACCGAGACAGTGATACCCCTCCTGGCCGCCCGATGGCCTCCTCATGGTGAAGCACCCCTTCATGCCACGGGGATTTGAGAAAATGAAGCACACGCTGCATGGTGGCTCGTGGCTGCAGCACCAGATCCTCGTAGCGGACCGCCATACACCGCCTTTGGCCAACAGCCATACACTGGGAGAGCATCACTTCAATTGCATTGCTCCATTTAGTCAGACAGTCCCTGTAGCTGGACAGGTTGAAGCCAGAGATAGTCACTCGTCTGGAGATCATAGAGTGAACTGATGCTCGACCATCTCTGAGCATTAGCAGGAATTTCGAGCTGAAAGGACAGATTCAGGACAGATAAAATGCCATGAAAAAGATGAGAAATGGAAAGGGTTTTTCTGGCATTTGAACAACAACAACAAAGGCAAAGCAATTATTTTAGACATTTGTCAATTTGAATATACTGACACAGAATCTCATCTCAGCACTTTTGATGAATGGCTTTACTATTTATTTTAATTTTTTTATATATATATTTACACTATCAACATTTGTGAGATTTAGTCAGTCAAAACAGTTTTGAGTTAAATAGATTTTGTGTCTCTGGAAAATAGTGATCTAGGATTATGTATGTAGGATTATTGTATTATGTTAATTGATTAATTAATGGGGTTATTATTCAGTATTTCCATTTATTAGATGTGCATATAAGACATCTTTGCTTCCATTATAATCTATAGGTTACTTTTATGCTATTATTACATTTCTTCAATTAAAATATGGGCAATTAATTATGTAAATCTTTATGTAAATACCTTTCAGATTAATCTTTTTTACTGGGATTCTCATCAGTTATTCAATTATTCAACTAAATTGTCAAAATGTAATTTTAAATAGAATAGTTGATTTAGTAATAATATATATATATATGTATATATATATATATATATATATATATATATATATATGTGTGTGTGTGTGTGTGTGTGTGTGTGTGTGTGTGTGTGTGTGTGTAGTGGGGTTCTAATATGCTGATTTGCTGCTCGAGAAACATTTCTTATTATAATCAATGGTGAAAGCCGTTGTGCTGCTTACCACAATATTTTGGTGGATTCTTTGATGAACAAAGTTCAAAAGAACAGCATTTATTTGAAATAATTTTTTTTGGTTATAATGTGAAAGCCTTGACTGTCACTTTTGATCAATTTAATGCATCACTGCTAAATAATAATAATAATTATATATATATATATTTAATTATATAATTATATATATATATATATTTTTTTTTTTTTTTTTATCATACTAACCCCAAACTCTTGAATGGTGGTGTAATACAAAATATGCTTTTTATATTGATTAAATCTTATCAAGCAAAATAAAATGAATAACTAATGCAAATGTCTTTGAGTAGAACTTTTTAATTAGCATGAAATAAAATAAAATAAAATAAAATAATCCTCTAATCTTACTTGGGGAAAATGTGTGACAGATAAACTGCACTCTTCAGTGTAAAGGGGTCTTTATTGCACAGCACTCGTGCAGGTTCTCCATGACGCGCGATGATCTCCAGGAAGAAGGCAGAGGTTGCAGCGTCCAGCATCTGCTGACTGACTCCCTCGTCCTCCAGAGCCCAGCGTTCCCCTGAGTCCTGCCTTCCCCATGCCTGCCGCAGGGCCAGCATCCTGGGGATCACCCGCGTCTCCTCCCCGCAGCGGATGTCAGGGTGGGCGTCGAGCATGACACGCATCAGAGTGGTCCCTGATCGTGGAACACCACCCACAAACACCATTGGAGTGTTCTGATTATACCGATACTGTGTCTGGTTCCAGTTTCGAGACACTAAAGACACCATATGAGTCCTGGGAAGCTCTCCGTGGCATGCCAGCACTCGAAATAGAGTCCTAGTGAGAGTCCAGGCTCCTAACACGGTTAGCAGGAGTACAACTGTCCGTTTGACTGACAACCTCATCACTCTGAGACATTGCAAGAGGAAAACATTTTAAGTTTAAACACCGGGTTGACTGCACTTCCTCTGTTGGCTACTTCTGCAAATATTTTCGTGTTAACTGCGAGATAACTGGTTACAGGAACTACGAGTGTCATTTATTAGATCTTATCTATGAATCACACAACATTCTTTAAAAATGACTTTTTTGCATATTAAAAAAAAAGTGAAAGTGGTATATGAAACATGCATTATCTACACAGGAAATATGGAGCTGAAAAAATATAATGTAGCCTACTTATAAAGTGACATGATACGAGATGCATTAAATACGATACGCACAAGTCATTAAGGAAACTATTAACTCACCTTCACTAGAAAAACAATGAACATCGCATGATCTCCATGCGCTGAAGTGAAGGCAAATGGGCAGAATGCACAAAGAGGAAGTGAACGCAGTTTAGAAATAGGTTATCAGTCGAGATCTTTCCTGACAGCCACAAACAGTTCTCCTCTACCAAAAAGCTTGCGTGATGTCTTTTCCTGTGTCTCTAAACCTCAAATGTGCTCAATCTGTGCTGAATGATTCTTTGCTAAATCGTGCAAATCTGATTGAAATGCATTCATTTAACACTTTCAAAAAACATTTAAAGGAAATGGGTGAACTGAGAAATGAGAAAAGGTGTGAAACTTTGACTAGCAAATGTGGCATTTGCATGCAAGTAGGAGGCTGGATGTTTCCACTGCATTAGACTGTGAGGAAATTCATTCAAGTGTGCTATTAGTATACTTCTTTTAAACTAAAAATAAGAAAGTATATTTTCAGTCTACTTTTTATGTACTTCTCAGAAATATACTTCAAATTCCACTTAAGTATAGGCTACTTGACTCATACTGACAGAAAAGTCTAAGTAGCCTATATTTGGCCTATTGTTGATCAAGATATACTTAAAAGTAAAATTAAGTATTCTAAGTATTCTTGGCTTTTTAAACATAATATTACACACTATCTTATAAACTAACATGTTCAAGTTTATATAGTAACAAGCTTTCGGGTGGAATAGCTTATAGAGTAAATAAAATGAGCATGGAACTGAACCTGATCTTGTAATTCCCTTACGAAAAATAAGTCTGTTAGTATACTTCTTTTAAACTAAAAGAAGAAAGCATACTTTCAGTCTACATTTTAAATACTTCTCAAAAATATACTTTATGTACTTCTCAGAAATATACTTAATTACACTTAAGTGTACTTGACTTATACTGAGAGAAAAGTCCAAGTATATTTGGCCTATACTTGTACTCAATCTTTTGATCGAGATATAAAAGTTTAATTATTCAAAGTATACTTGGCTTGTAGGTGTGTTAACTCTTTTGATCGAGTAGCCTATTAAATATACTTTTTTTACATAGTTTTTCATATACAGTCTTATGAAATTTACATTGTTTGAAAATATTGATATAAAACAGATATGTGTATAATTCTGCGTATCTTAATTTTTGTGTAGGCTAGTCCACTGGTAGTGCACATAGGAATTTACTTAAATTCTACTTTACTCTTTCCCCACCATTGACTGAATTTTCCAGCTATCCATGTTTTCACTGTTATACGGTAGGGGGCGCTATGACACATCTTCTAGTACAGAATCTCCGGATCAAAACACAGGAGAAGAAGAAGCTGAAACAAGTGATGGAAGATTGCCAAGGGGGTAATGTTTCAGAAAAAACTGAAGCTTCCCGGGGGCCGCCATTGATTAGCAGACCATCACCTGCTGTTAGCATTCCATTGACTCCCATTCATTTTGGCGTCACTTTGACAGCGAATAACTTTACATCTTACATCTTTTCATCTTTAGATTTATTTCTAAAGAAACACGAAAATGTATAAAAGGCTTCATTACCTTGTATCTTACGTTATGGCCCCGTAGAAGCAGTTTTTGTAAAAATAGGCTAACGATTGCATCATAACCACGCGACTCTCTGTCGCACAGTAGAGAAATTACCGTATGGACAGGAGGAGAAGCTCGCGGGCAATTGGGGGGACGTGGAGGCAAAATGATTCATCAGAATACTTAGCAAAAGTTGCTCCTGCTCCTAGCTCATGGACACCTCCTACTCACACTCTCCGTCTCTGCAAGTTTCGGAAGGGAATGATTCAGATTTCTCTTGGCACAGCTACTAGAAGACAGACGGGTTGCTCACGTCACATCTACGCCGTCAAGCTCAGTTTGAGTCTGCGCAGTACGCTCAGCCATCAGGAAGTGAGTGCTTCTAATTGACTTCATATTTCTCTGCTGAATCCAATGGGGTCGCTGTGTCCATTTCTTTTACTGTCTATGAAGATTGCTCACTCAAATGTAAAATAACGTGATCATCAAACATTAAACAGCTTGTAAATCAAAACTGCTTAATGTTTCCAAATGAAATGAAGCCATGAAGAGAAAACGACTGTGAAGCTTTGGGGGTGTTGGACTCGATCTACTCCATCTGTGTTTTGATCATCTTTCTAAATCTGATCAAGGCATAGTCTTTGACAAAAATGAGATTTTCTCATCTTTTTTGTTTAAAATGTTGCCTTCATTTATGAAACTTACCGACATTCAAGTGTTGATAAAAAAGGATGCATAAAGCTAATAAAATGTTTTTAAAATTAAAGTACAGTTAAAGGTATTTTTCAAGTATAAAAAATAACATTTGAACATAGTAGTATAGGCCTACTGCAAGTGCAAAAATTATATATAAATAGTAAACTATAAGTATAATGTTAAATTCACTTAAAGAAAACTTGTAGTATAAAACTACTAAACTAGTAGTTTACTGAGTATACTTCAAAGTTGCTACAAGTATTAAAATAGTAAACTACTAGTATACCCATAAGTTCACTTGCAGTACAAATGAGAAATGTAATTATGAAGTAGTTGTGCACTTAAAGTTTACTACTGTTACACTTATAGTACACTTAAACATAAACACTCACCTAAAGGATTATTAGGAACACCATACTAATACTGTGTTTGACCCCCTTTCGCCTTCAGAACTGCCTTAATTCTACGTGGCATTGATTCAACAAGGTGCTGAAAGCATTCTTTAGAAATGTTGGCCCATATTGATAGGATAGCATCTTGCAGTGGATGGAGATTTGTGGAATGCACATCCAGGGCACGAAGCTCCCGTTCCACCACATCCCAAAGATGCTCTATTGGGTTGAGATCTGGTGACTGTGGGGGCCATTTTAGTACAGTGAACTCATTGTCATGTTCAAGAAACCAATTTGAAATCATTCGAGCTTTGTAACATGGTGCATTATCCTGCTGGAAGTAGCCATCAGAGGATGGGTACATGGTGGTCATAAAGGGATGGACATGGTCAGAAACAATGCTCAGGTAGGCCGTGGCATTTAAACGTTGCCCAATTGGCATTAAGGGGCTAAAGTGTGCCAAGAAAACATCCCCCACACCATTACACCACCACCACCAGCCTGCACAGTGGTAACAAGGCATGATGGATCCATGTTCTTATTCTGTTTACGCCAAATTCTGACTCTACCATCTGAATGTCTCAACAGAAATCGAGACTCATCAGACCAGGCAACATTTTTCCAGTCTTCAACTGTCCAATTTTGGTGAGCTTGTACAAATTGTAGCCTCTTTTTCCTATTTGTAGTGGAGATGAGTGGTACCCGGTGGGGTCTTCTGCTGTTGTAGCCCATCCGCCTCAAGGTTGTGTGTGTTGTGGCTACACAAATGCTTTGCTGCATACCTCGGTTGTAACGAGTGGTTATTTCAGTCAAAGTTGCTCTTCTATCAGCTTGAATCAGTCGGCCCATTCTCCTCTGACCTCTAGCATCAGCAAGGCATTTTCGCCCACAGGACTGCCGCATACTGGATGTTTTTGGACATCCAGTATCCAGCAAGGAAGATGTTATTGATTGCAAATTGCTTTTTTAATAGTTCATTTATGTATCTCGGAAGATTCCTCAGCAAATCTAGACACAAATACTGACATACAGTAAAAATTTAGAGCTATAAAATGAGTATAGAAGTATTCGACTGAATGATCATTTTGAGTCAAGGTCAATTTACTGCAATCTATTGCCGTCACATTTACTGTTGTTCGGCAAATTTTTGTAGTCAATTCAATATAAATCCACACAAATGAGAATCTGGCATGAAAGCGAAAAATTTCCCCACTCAGGTTTCACAATGGGTTCAAGTTGGTCACACAAATTCACCATGTTGGTCAACAGACCACTTTTTTTACCCACTTTTTCAGCAGCGCTGATTCCGGAAATATTTTTTCCATTCATTTTTTTCCAATAGGGGTTTTTAAAAAGGTCTTTGTTAAAGACTTATAAGCCACGAACTTAGCCAATCAGCTACGAGGTGAATCACAACACTACAAACTTTGATTGGAATCAAAAAAATTATGAAAATCGAACAAAATTTCTAAGGTAGTCTACAAGACTGTGTACTTTAGTGAGGGAAAGAACTACAATCCCATGAAGCTTTGCAAACAGCATAATGAATAAATAAAAAAAGTACAAATGTTGATTACACATTAATAGTATATTTTAAGTTGCAAAATATGCATATAGTATTGTGAGAGCTTAGAGAGATAGACTCGATTACAACTTCATGGGAGTGGGCGGAGCTAAAGAGCTATTTTGGAGCAAGTTGCTTTTTTCGACTCACTGATTGGTGGAATTTTCTGTACGGCATTATGGGTAATGTAGTGTTTCACTAGGAATTCTGCTGATAAATGGGACTTATTTTTGAAAAATAAGCTGAAATAACATGGGCTGACAAAATTTTTTCCCTATGGGAAAATTGAATGGAGTTTTTACTTCCGGAACCCGACTGTTGCACTCTATAGACAATGGACCTTTGTAATGAGCAAGTTTGAGACTTGACTTTTCTTAGGAGAAACATCTGAAATGCATGAGACTCCATATTAAAGAGATTTAATTTTAACATTTTCTGTCCAATGGGCAGATTTTGTGAGTAATCACTGTAGCATAAATGCCCTATTTCTGTCAGATCTCTCTTAAAATAAAAGCCTTTAATAAAATCAGGACACTTCAGGGTTAAAAAAGATTTAAATGAATTTATTTTTCACATTTCTTTAGAGAAATCAGTTACATTTTTTTCTTGATCTCCAAAAATGAAGTATTCATTAAACAGCAGAGAACATTTCACATATATACTTCAAAATAAATACATCATCTGGTCTCTGCTGCAGTAGGACGTCACTTGCAGGGGGAAAAAATACTACTTTAAAACCTGCACTACAAACTGCTCTAAGTACAAAGACTTAAAAATGACAGCAGGCAGGACGGGCCACAGACAGACAGACACAGGACGGCGCCACCACAACCCCTTTATATCGGAGCACGTACCTCAAGGGTTAGACTGTCTCATAAGTTACAGAATTGAGGCGAAAGAACACTGTGCAAACCCATCACTTGTTTTTTTCCACTCACTTGTCATGTCTCACACACACACACACGCGCGCGCGCACACACACACACACACACACACACACACGTTTGTGAATGGCAGAATGAGAGCCTCCATCTGTGAGTGCATACGTGTTAAGTCACATGTCGTAAAACCACAGTAACGTCTACAGGGCGAACGATCTCTGCACCGATACTTCCTGTTTCACAGACCCTTTCCCTTCACTTCCCTCTCTCTCTCTCTCTCTCTCTCTCTCTCTCTCTCTCTCGGCTGATGAGTGCCCTTTCCTCTGGAGGTTGGGGAGGTGGGGAGAGTGGAATTGTCAGGATATATTTACATCACTTCCTCTAAGAGCTGGAGCAATACGGGACGTGTCTGTGGGCCTCTTCATATGGACACCTCATATTCTCTCGTGTCCTGTAGAAAATAAACACAAGAGATGCTGTGAGAATTACCACGTTTGATCATGTAAAAAACTCATTGCCCCCACAGGTGATGTTGTTCTCCTAGGTGATTTCCTGGCCCTTGTTATGTGGTTCAGAGTGGCTGATTAGGATATTGCTAGGGTTTTCTGGGAGTTGCTAAGTGGTTTGTCAGATGTTTTGGATGATTGCCAATACTTATGCAGTTGCTAGGGTGCTCTGGGAAGTTGGCAGGGCAGTGCTATGGGGTTCCTACGGGATTCTAGATGGTTGCTAGGTGGTTGCTAGGGTTTTCTGGGAGTTGCTAAGTGGTTTGTCAGATGTTTTGGATGATTGCCAAGACTTATGCGGTTGCTAGGGCGCTCTGGGAAGTTGGCAGGGCAGTGCTATGTGGTTCCTACAGGGTTTTAGATGGTTGCTATGGAGTTGCTAGGTGGTTGCAAGGGTTTTCTGGGAGTTGCTACTGTAAGTGGTTTGTCAGATGTTTTGGATGATTGCCAAGACTTATGCAGTTGCTAGGGTGCTCTGGAAAGTTGCCAGGGCAGTACTATGGGGTTCCTACGGGATTCTAGATGGTTGCTAGGTGGTTGCTAGGGTTTTCTGGGAGTTGCTAAGTGGTTTGTCAGATGTTTTGGATGATTGCCAAGACTTATGCGGTTGCTAGGGCGCTCTGGGAAGTTGGCAGGGCAGTGCTATGTGGTTCCTACAGGGTTTTAGATGGTTGCTATGGAGTTGCTAGGTGGTTGCAAGGGTTTTCTGGGAGTTGCTAAGTGGTTTGTCAGATGTTTTGGATGATTGCCAAGACTTATACGGTTGCTAGGGTGCTCGGGGAAGTTGCCAGGGTAGTGTTATGTGGTTCCTAAGCGTTTCTACATGGTTGTTAGGGAGTTGTTAGGTGGTTGCTAGGGTTTTCTGGGAGTTGATAAGTGGTTTCTCTGATGTTCTGGATGATTGCCAAGACTTATGCTGTTGCTAGGCTGCTCTGGGAAGTTACCAAGGAAGTGCTATGTGGATCCTAATGGGTTCTAGATGATTGCTAGGTGGTTGCTAGGGTTTTCTGGGAGTTGCTAAGTGGTTTCTCAGATGTTTTGGATGATTACCAAGACCTATGCGGTAGCTAGGGTGCTCTGGGAAGTTGCCAGGGAAGTGCTATGTGGTTCCTAAGTTGTTCTAGGTGTTTGCTAGGGAGTTGCTAGGTGGTTTGGATGATTGCCAAGACCTATGCGGATGCTAGGGTGTTCTGGGAAGTTGCCAGGGCAGTGCTATATGGTTCCTACAGGGTTCTAGATGGTTGCTATGGAGTTTCTAGGTGGTTGCTAGGGGTTTCTGTGAGTTGTTAAGTGGTTTCTCAAAAGTAGTTCTGGGTGCTTAGGCAGTTGTTAAAATGCTTGGGCTGATTGCCAGGCTGATTAAGCATTTGCTAGGGTGCTCTGGGAGGTTTCCAAGGTGGTGATATGTTCCTATGGAGTTGCTAAGTGGTTGGTTGTTCAGGTGTTTTGGATGATTGCCAGGACTAGTGTTCTCTGGGAGGTTTTATGTGTTCTATGTGATTGCCAAGGCTTTGTTATGCGGTTGCTAAGGTGTTCTAGAAAACTCTCACCCCTCCAGTCTCGTAGAGGGGGTTGTCAAACTCAGTTTCCACGGTGATTTGGCTGTAGGGATGCGGATACATCAGAGGAAGTCTCAGGTTTGAATGATAACGGCACCTGAGGAACACAGCAGCACATGTTCTCTCGTTTCAGCAATGGACAATCATGGTGTCTGTTTTCCCTCCCACACATATCATTACACTTCAAGTTATTAAATGCTTGATAAAGAAACCAATCTCATTTCACAACATTATTAGTACAAGCAGCTTTGAGCAGTCTATTAAATGAGCAACAGAACATGTGTAAGTGCTCATGAACACTGGCAGCTCTTTATTGTAACACATGCAACAGACGGGTTACGGAAGTAAAAACTCCATTCATTTTCTCCATAAGGAAAATTCATTTTGAAGGATAACTTATAAACCTCTAAAGACAGGCCTACTGTGTGTATTTACTTCTGTTGAAGCCGTCAGTTCATGTTACTTCAGCTTATTTTTTAAATAATTGTGTTTAACAGTGGAATTCCTGGTGAAAAACTACATTACCCATGATGCTGTACAGAAAATTCCAACAATCAGAGTCAGTCTTGTCTTGCATTGTCTTTTTGTCCAATTTTCAAAAATGTTTTCGCTTCAAATCAAAGTTTGTAGTGTTATGATTCACCTTGTAGCTGATTGGCTTAGTTCATGGCTTGTAACTATGGATGCACGATATATCGGCCACCATATCGGTATCGGCCAATATACGTTCACTTTAATGTTAACGTTAACATTATCGGCCCAATAAGAATATTTAGCCGATATATAAAAGCCGATAAAAAATGTATTATTTCCTTCAGCTGAGACACTTCAGATGCGTACTGTTCGCCATGATGGTTTTGAATTGCTTGAAATATGATTGGAAAATACAATTAAGTGCAACATGTGCAGAGCAAGTCTGTCACATAGGCTATATATAAAATTATAATTGCTTGGGATATGGCTTTTAATGGTGAGACTTTTGTTTTTGTAATCAGGCTCTCAAAAATGATATAACATTTTTTATTAATATTTATCGGCCAATATATCGGTTATCGGCTTTCAAATATAAAGAATTATCGTTATCGGTCTCGGACAAAATTTTCATATCAGTGCATCCCTACTTTTAACTCTTTAACGACGACTATTTTAAGATCCCTATGGGAAAAATTAATGAAAAAATACTTCCAGAACCAGTGCTGCTGAAAAAGGGTGCAGGTGCTAATGCACTCTATTAGTAATACTAACACTTTACACAGTATATTGCTCACCTTGTGACATAGATGTAGGCCCCTCCCAGTAAAACAGACACTAGCAACACTAGTATAAATATTGCTAGAGCCATACTTCCCCCGTCAAAAGAAGAGTCTGCAGCAGCCTCAGCCACTAGACAAGATACAAAGATGAAATACATTAAGAATTCATTTTCGACTGCTTTACCCACTACAACAACCATCAAAACTTTATAAAAACTTTATAAAACAAGGGTAACAATGGGTAAACACTGAGATACAATCTATAAAAATTCAAACCTTTGCTTACATTAGTACATTAAACAATAAAACTTACCCTCTAGTGCATGATTGCCAGAACATTCATGATTGACTGAAAATATTAGGGGAAAATAATATATATTTCAGCTTTTAATATATGATATAATAATATAATAAAACAATAACAATGAACATGACAATTTATTTGTGTTCACATCACAGATATTTACATATTTTATTTGAATATTCATTAAATATCTGTTATGCAGCTTCATTAGGGTAGTTATAAATAGAAAACAAAATGCAATTGTTGGGATCAACATTTTTTTTTAAATGTAAAAAAATATTATTAATATTTTTTATAATAAAAAAGGCGTGAGGGATAAACCCCTGCACATTTATATACATACAAATTCTCTGTAAATATCTTTCCTTACCTCTGCAAAGAGGTAATGGACCACTCCAAAATGAGGGATTTCCCAGAATGCACTTGATGGCAATCTCACCAATGAGCTCATAGCCTTGGTAGCACATGAAGGTTAGAGACTCTCCCGGTAGGTAAAGCCTTTTAGACAATATCTGGTAGCCGTTGTCAGGAAGGCCGGGATTCTCACAGGACACGGACTCTTCCGCTATTATACAGTGTAAGAAATAAAATCAGGAATAATTGAGGGCTAAAAAAAGGATTTAAATATAAAATACAGAAATTTTGGACAAAACATTTGCGGGAACTCACAAACGCAATGTGGCAAGCGAGACGTCCAAACAGGGGTGCCGGGTTCTCGACCATAGCAAGTGAGTGTGGCGCCGCCCTGCAGGATAAATCCGGGAATGCAACTGTACTGGATAGTGGTGCCAACTAAGAGTTTGGGATCAGACAGAGTCCGTGTGGAGTGCTCCACGTGTCCAGGGTCTGTGCAGTACATAACTATTGAGGGGAAGGGATGAAAAAGAGACAAAGCTGAGAAGGATGACATTTGAATCTGCTGAAAGTAAAAGTTCTTCAGACTCCAATTAGCAAAGACACCCAACTATGCTTGACTCACTCTTCTCACAGAACGGAGGCTGGGTGTTCCAGCTTAGGTCCACCTGACAGGTCAGGGTTTCACTGCCCACGAGGTCGTACCCCGGGTCGCACTGATAAGTGATGCGAGCTCCGCGTACCAGCGCTGCATGAGACGTGGTCTTCCAGCCGTTCTGGATCTCAGGTAGATCTGGACACGAGTCATTGCGTGATACCTCTGGAAAACAGGGGTAAAATGATTGAACTTCTTCTGTTTCTCACACATAAGTTAGAAATTCGTTTTTTTGTGCATAATTTGACATTATTGACATAATTATATATATTAGTGCTTTCAAATCGATTTGTAAGTTTGTAAGCATACTGTATAATATAGTGTATATACAGTATATATATATATATATATATATATACACACACAACTCAATACACAATTTAATACAAAAGTATGTCAAGTATGTATAGGATATATGTTGTCTCATCAAAATTGAAAGTTTTCACCTATATACACAGTGTACACGCATTCATCTACAAGACCATTCAAATATAAAGTATATACATACATGTGCATAAGAATACGTACATGCTTGTACAGTACTATGGAAGCGTGTTTCCACCACAATTTTTTTTTAAATAAATAAATAAATCGCAACTTATCTCACAATTCAGACTTTATAACTTGGAATTAGAAGTTTGTATCCCACAATTCTGAGAGAAAAGAATGAATTATGAATTATGAATTATTAACTTAAAGGAACACTCCACCGTTTTTTGAAATAGGGCTTATTCATATTCTTTCATACATTTAGATAGGTGGGTAAATGCATTTTTGTCTCAGTGCATGCATTGTTTTAGTTTGACAGGGTCGGCGCTGTATATTTCATGTGTTGCGTGATATGTCTGCGCCCAAGTGGCTGTGCTTCGCCTAAGTAGCCGTGCTTCGCCTGTGCTTCCCACAGTCAATATCTGCCTAAGAAATCACATAGTGTTAATCTGCATCGCTATTTGTACTCGTTGTGAATACGCAGGCCACAAGAAGTAATTACGTGGGTTTTTTTTTTTTTTTGGATCACTTTTACTCAGGACATGCTAGCTGGCAACAAAGGATTCCATTCATTGTGCTAAGCTAAGCTAGCGCCGACCCTGTCAAACCAAAACAATGCATGCACTGAGACAAAAATATATTTACCCACCTATCTAAATGCATGAAAGAATGTGAATAAGCCCTATTTCAAAAAACGGTGGAGTGTTCCTATAAAATTCTGGGAAATAAAGTCTAAATTGCGAGATATAAACTTGGAATTACAGGGAGAAAAAGTCTGAATTGTGAGATCACCTTTTTTATTTTTTATTCCATAGCAGAATGAAGCTTTAGTACAGTATCTATACACATTAGATTTGCCTTAAGAGGTGTGTTATTGTTTTTTTAAGCGACTGAACTCACAGTTTTTGCCTTGCGAATAATTAAAGTCCCATCTACATAGATTAAAGGAGGGATCTGAGTCATAGAGACCAGAATATCACTTGAGGGTGGATTTTATTAACCTAGGTCAGTAAGTAACCACTTAGCAAACACCAAGAACACTCTGGTGACCACACAGCAAAGCGCTAACAGCTAACAACCACCCGCAACACCCTAGCATCTCGGAGGGACTTATGCACCACTCACTCACTCATTATTAGGAAATGAAAACTCTAGTTTTGATATTATTTTTAGCCTTTTGAGAATCAAAGAGGCAACTTGAAACCTACACGAACGTGTCGGCTTGGTGTGTAGGAGCATGTGCGCTAACCACTAGGTCAGTGCTCTGACAGCTTTATTCATAAGATTTCAGATCTTGTAGCTGGCAAAATAATTATAAATAAATATAAATGAATTTTTTATTTAAAAGGCATTCAAAACAGTTTTTCAACAGATCAATTATTCTTAGCATGGCCGGATGTTCGTGTATGATGTTAGCGCAGTGCTAATGGGGTTTCCTTTAGATTCCACATTCAATCAGTTCATGAGCGGATTGATCATGAGCAACTTGGCAGCCATTGTGAATTCATAGGGCTTCGGTGACCTTTATTTTCCTGGGAACTTTATCCTCTACCATTATACGAACATAAAAAGAGTATCTCTGTCTCTTTAGTTCAAGCCATTACTGGAGATTACATGCAAACATGCTGTGTGTGTGTGTGTGTGTGTTTCCTATGGGAGAGGACAGAGACAAAACTAAATGTGAATGAATGAGGGCAGCGAGGAAAAAGAAGGAGGAGAAGAGGATGATGGGAGATGAATAGTTGTGCCTGAGTGGAAAAAAGCATTGACTAAAATGCATGCAGACCACTTGAGAACATAATGGATCGGTTGAAGTAATTTGAAAAGAAAGAGTTGCATTGAGACTCTCTGTGAGTTCGTGACACTCATGCCAGACTGAACGTTTGTGTATAAAGCTTGTCTTTAACAGGGGGAGGTGGGAAAAGAAATACTGTGACCGACTAATTTAGTTTAGCCAGACTTTTGACTATCAACAAAGTCTGGTCTAGTGTTGTTACTGTTAACTAAAACTAAAACTACAACTAAAAACTAAACCAATTAAAAATATATATATATTTTAAATAAAATAAATATAATAAAAATAAAGCTGAAATAAATTAAATCTTTAAATATTAGATGAAATATTGGCAACTAACTGAAATAAAATAACTAAAATAAAAACTATATATACAGTATTTATTGCTTATTTTATTAATTCTTATAAATACATTTTTCTTATAATATATATTTATTATAATTATGTATCAAATATTTTGTTTAATATTACTGTATATATACAAATAAGATGAAGTTGAAGTACTAAAATGACTAAAAATAAATCTAAAATAAAAATAAATTACAGCTAAATAGAAATATTAAGAAAAATAATATTAAAGTATGTGTTCTCAAAGATAGTTTATATGTTATACAAACAAAACTCTCTTCATCTCCAGACAATCAGGTTTTGAAAACACTCTTCTAGCCTGTTTGCAAGATGCATGAGACTGAATCTAATTTATGCCTCTTAACTGGTGCCATTAGCTCGAGTGTCCTTACCCATGTAGTTGATGATAAAACCCTCACCCTTCCCGAAGACCAGGCCGGCTGGGTCTGAGTGGAAGGTGATGGTGAGGTCAGGGGTCGAGGAGGACATCTTAAACGGGTTGGTGCCCCCAACAAACTGGCCCAATATACGTGTTGTGACCTCATCTCCATCCAAAATAGTTAGCATATCACTGTCGCTCAGATTTAAGCTAATGAGAGAGAGAGAGAGAGAGAGAGATAGGTGAGTGGTGTGGGAGGAAATGAGAAAATGAACGAGTCATTCAGGCGGTTTGGTGAGTCATCGCATCCAGCAGGTCTGTGGGTTTCATTGGATTTCAGCATCAGCTTGACGCATCAGCCACCAGAGCAGCTAAACCCGCAGACTTCGCTGTTGTTCTCAGAACAGAATGTTCCAGACGGACTTACAGCTGCACGTCCAGCAGAACGCGCTTGTCCTCGCCGACGTGAATCCTCCAGCTGCAATCCTCGCCCTCCCCGTACCATTCGGGCCAGTTTGGGGACAGAATAACGCCGCTGGGGCCGGACAGGTCACCGCCACAGAGAGCTGCAGAGTCCACATACACACGCGTCACATTGATTTCTCTGTCACATTGTTGTCTCATGAATCAGTGGAACAAATTTCAAAAGTCTGTCATGTCACAATTAGCATCTTTATAATATATTTAATATATATATATATATATATATATATATATATATATATACATATACATCACACACACACACACACACACACACACACACACACACACACACACACACACAGTAATTTATTTTTTATATTTATTAATAATATATTTATTATATTTATGTTTTCAGATATTGTCTTTAATATCAGCAGGTATGTAATTTGGTATTAAATCGGTATATAATTACAAATAAATAAATAATAAGTAAAATAATAATAAAATAAATAAATAACTGTCTAATAGTTATTAAAAACAGTGTACATATAATATAAAGTGTAAGTTAATTTATACATTGACACACACATTCACAAACATATATATATATATATATATATATATATATATATATATATATATATATATATATATAATTTTTTCATTATTCTCTGAAGTGTGTCCTGTGCATTTCGATATTAATTGCATGTGACATCCAAGCGATATCAAGCATGTGTAATACATCATGTGGGGTCGACCAGTGTTATGTTCAGCTGTTATGACCTATTGTCAGTCACAGAAAACCTCCTTTATCCTGTCTAAAGATGAATTACAACAAGGTTAAATATAGAGCAATACCTAATACTCATCCACTACCCGATGATTAGGCCGTGAAAATATTATTCAGCCTAGCAGCAAAAAATACGAAATTCTAAAAAGCACTTCTTAGATGAAAGGCTGTTTTTGGATATTAAAATGCCATTAACATTCAATGCAATTACCATAACATAATTAGAGAAGAAGTGCCAATTAGCTGCTAATCTGCCATCCCATGACATTTAGTAAAGGATTAATGTTATCTTGTAGTGATGTGCATTATGTAACGTAGTGCCGTAGTGTGACGATCTACCTTTACAGAGGGGCTCTGTGTCGTTCCAGTAGGGGTCTCGTGTGTTGATGCACTCAATGACGGGCGGGCCCTGCTCCAGCGAGTGCCCGGGGTCACAGGTGAACTGCACCACCGTCCCAACGCCGTAAGTCGGGTCTGTCGTGCTGAAGTTTCCATTTTGGATGTACGGCTCATAGCAGTGGCCCTTCTCGAATGCTAAACGTGAAGAATTAGAAGTTCTGTTAGCTATAGAGTAACAATAAACAATCCAGAGAAACATGTTAACCTTAGCTGTTATTTATATATATGTTTAAATATATTTTATTAAATTAAAATATATTATATATAACATATATTAAAATATATGTTAATGCATGAGATAAAAAAAATAACTTTACAATAAGGTTCCATTTGTTATTTGTTCACATTAGTGAACATGAACTAACAATACAAAATACTTCTAAAGCATTTATTAATCTTGGTAAATTTTCATTTCAAGATTTACTAAATTCATTTCAAGATTATTAAAATCAAAAGATGTATCTTTTTATTATTATTTAATGGACTTGAGCTAACATGAACTAACAATGAACAGTTGCATTTATTAACAGTTGCGTTACCAATTATAAATAAATACTTGCTCCATAATAAAAATTAGTAATAGTAATAAATGTCTTGCTCATTATGCATTAACAAATGTACTTATTGTTACCATAAAAATATTAGATATAAGACATTAAGATAAAATATCAAACCAAATTTATTTATTTAAAAGCACATTTTTCAAGTACAACACTTCATAAAATGTCACTTTTATTTTGTGTTTTAAATGATAAAAAATAGGAAAGAGTTCAAATGTTAGTCTAATGTAGATCTAATGTTCCTAAAAACTTTTATCTAATGCAATGGAATTCATACATTTTTAAGTGTTACTTAAATGTTTAAATGCTTTTTGGGCCACTGTACATTCAGTTTCGCAGAGATCAAACTGGCGTACCTTCGTAACGTATATTAAAGCCAGTGTTGTGACTGTTAGGTTGGTCTGTTATAAACTGGACCCGAACAGCCGGGCCTTCGCTGATCACTCCCTCGAACGGGATCGGGCCGCCGCGGCCGGAATCAAACAGGACCACCGATCCTGCGTCGAGGCCGCTCCATAAGACAAGCCTGTGTCATGGGAGAAAGGCTGAGCCTCTTATATACATATAAAAAGAATGCATTGATTTAGATGATACGTGCATTTACCTGTCTGTCGGACCCAACACCATTCTCTCCAAATGCAGGTGCAGCCTTTGGCCATTAGGAGCCTCCAGGGACCAAGAGCAGCTGCGGTCCAGGGTGCTGTTAGGGCCCGAGTGGGGTGAGGGGGACAGAACGCGGCCCACCATGGCGTTTTTTACAACCCCGCCACACAAAGCTTCAAAAGAACATGTGCCAATAAGAGCCAGGCTTATGATTCACTTTTTAAAATAAACAATAAAAGAAAGTATAATATTAAATGTGTTTATATATATATATATATATATATATATAAAATTTTATATATATTTTAATTATAGAAATATATTTATAAATAATAAATATTTAGTTTTTTTAATAATATAAATATATAAAAAAAATTTTTATAAATTGTTTTCTAAATTGTTTTCATAACAATTTCATATTATATACATATATACTGTAGATTTTTTATATACATTTATATTATATATATATATATATATATATATATATATATAATTTTATATATTGTAATTATAAAAATATATTTATAAATAATAAATATTTAGTTTTTTCAATAATATAAATATAAAAAATGTATTTTTATAAATTGTTTTCATAACAATTTCATATTATATACATATACAGTATACTGTATATATATATATATATATATATATAAAATTAGAATACATTTATAGATTATATATTATATTAAAATGTATATTAACTTAAAATATAAATTCTTTTCAGACAGAAAAAAATAAATATAAAATAAAAATGAAATATTTATTATATATAAACGACGATATATGGGCTAAGCCAAAATTGCGTATTTTTGTGATGATAAAACCGAAATATGGCACAGAGAATTATATTGTATATAATTTGTCAAAAAGGCAAAGATCTCTGTGTGCTCAATTGAGATCTGGTGTTTTACCTTTGACTGTTGAAACAGGACGATATGTTAATTTAGAAGAGGAAAAACGGATCTGTCCCATGTGTTGTTTGAATGATATAGAAAATGAGTTCCATTTTCTATTGTCCATTTTATTGTGAACAGCGTGATTTTCTGTTTTGTAGGATAAAATCAGAGATTGATTTGGTAAATATGAATGATGCTCAAAGACTGAGATGGCTGTTCACATGTGAAACATATAAATTAGCCAATTATCTTGAGAAAGCATGGGAGAAGAGGAAAAAAGCTCTTTATCGAGATGATCTGTAGATGAGGATTTTGCCCATGCCCAAGTCTCTAGATATGACTCTGGTATCTCCATCAATGTAAAGTCTATGGGATTTTTCAACCCATTTTATTTCTCTTCCAGGTGAGAATATGTTTAGAATATAGGTTTGTTCAAATGAATACTAATTATTAATATTAACATTTCAGCACTTTTCCCAGCAGTTCCTGTGATTCTCCGAGTCTCACCCCTGCAGCTTGGCTCGCGTTGGCTCCACACAGGCAGCGAGGCATTCAGGCATGTGAGGGTGGCGTCCCCCTGCAGGTGGTATCCCATGTGACACTGGAAATGAGCCGTTCCTCCGGGATGCAGATCTTTTACTGACACCTCCCCAAAATGAGGCCGTCGAGGTAGGGCACAACTCAGGCGAAAAACTGGACAAGAAAGTTCAGATTATCCTTTTTAAAATTCTCTTTTTATGAGATATGAGTAAATAATGGCAGATATTTTGGAGGGTGAATTATTTGTTGAATCATTTATGAGTAAAATGTATGATAATCCCGCTCGAGAACACTAATCAAAAGAAATTGCAACCAAGGCAGCAACAAGAAAGCCTTGTGAAATGAGCCCTGGAGTGAAACTACAACATTAGCCGGTTAATGGACATGGCAGAAGCTATCGAGTTAGATAACCGAGCAAATTAAACAAACAGAGAATTTTTCAATAAAAAGTTTGAAGGCAAAGTAAATTACTGAGACTTCTGGATGAGGAGCATTTTTAACATTTACACAAGCTGCTGTGGGATTCATTACCGTAATATTATATAAACTTTACAGTTTTATGTAAAAGAGCAATTATCTCCACAAATCCCAAAGATGCCCTGTTTAATGCATAAGTGGCTTGTTTTGAAAGACTCACTTTGATAATGCAGCTGGAACATGCCGACTCCTCCCTCTGGAGACGAGCGGTAGAACACGGACAGCGTGTTGGTTGGACTGCGGATCACCTGACCTTCCACCAGAAGCGTCTGATTGGCCAGTACGAGCAAGGCTCCGCCTTCATCTACACCTCTGATTGACAGCTGCTCGCCCTCTGACAGGTTGACACTTTTGACCTACAACAAAGGAATGCCAAGCATCTTGTAAGAAAACCACAATACATTAAGAAGTATGCAGAGCATGTACAGTACGACATTCACATTAACATATTATCAAGTTCATTTGAGAACAAAAAAGTAATGTGTACCATGGTACAATGATGGTATCTGATGATAATACCATGGTACTTCCATGTATCGGTAATTCTCAAAAAATAGAGACAATGTCTCTTTTTAATCATTAAAATTACTTCAAATAGTCAAGAAACTTCAATATAAGTGTGTGTGTGTGTGTGTGTGAAAATATTATTTTTATTTGTGCCAAATTTTATACATACTGATATTAATCAAAATATTTGATACATAATTATGATATAATAATAAAAACAAAAATGACAATACTGTATATATATATATATATATATGTGTGTGTGTGTGTGTGTAAAAAACCACACATACATTATCAACATCAGAAAATTTAAAATATAAAACATTTCAAAGGTTGTTCAAAAGTTTACATAGTGATTTTTCACACCATGTTAAAAAGTTATTAATTTAAATACATCGTTTTAAATGTGTCATTGGTGTTACATTGCATAATTTTCATTGATATTTTTTTTAATGATTTAATAAAACCATTTCAGAGGCAGAGAAAATTAATGACAGGAACAACATGTTTTTCTTTGAAACAACATGCACCAATAAACAGTAATAATGTAGGAAGTAAAAAGTGTGCATTTTGATTTCACGTTTAAAGCATATCACGGCCAGCATGGATTATCCATATTTCATCCGATCCCATGAGGACAGTGTGTGTATACATACCAAATTAATTGGAAGTGTTTTAATCTCTTGAGACAGAATATTTAACACACACACAGACACACAGAAGCACAGCAGGCCTTTGGCTGTGGATTAAAGTGGTAGGCTAATTAGAGATTATGTGACGGGCATGAATTATCCGCAGAGGGAGAGCGGACGTGGACACGGGATTACAGCAGGCAACACGCGGGCACTGCGGCAACAAGCCCCCGTTTCTCTCATTAACATCTGCTTGTGTGGCTCCGGCTCTCTGGGAACACACGGCTGCTGCCGGCCCGAAGTGCTCAACTCCAGTAATTAGATCCCTGCAATTACACCATCCGCCACTAGAGGGCACGTTCGACTGGACACAGAGTTGTTAAGCGCAGTCACCTGTATCCGAGCGAGGGTGTTGGGAAAATGTGCAAGGCACAGGAGAAATCAGATTGCATTGCAGAAAAAAAAAGAAAAAAAAAAGAAGCTTGTTAGGCAGCAGATTGCATTTCCAGATAACTCCCTCGGGGCCACATGCTGTGGTCGGTGTTCTGCAGCTGGTTATTTGTTGAATTACACAGTCTATTAGCATGTCATTTAAAGAGATTCATGCATTAACAGGTGCCTATTCAGTCAAGAGAAACCAGCGCAGTTTGTCATATCGTTTGAAGGAGGGGGAAAGTATAATTTATGGATGCAATATTCAAACCTCGTATTAAAAGGTCTGCAAATCTGAACACCGAAGAGCTGTAAGTGTACCTGTAGCTCCACGCCGTAGCCTGTGTACACCGTCACTGTGTACGTGCACTGCAGGAACGCTCCTTCGGGAAGAGGAGGATCGTCTGAAGAATCGATGTAGCCCTCTGGGTCGGTGAAATTGACCCTGCAGTTTGTTACAGCTGCAGGAAAATGCCAGACAGACGACATTAAAAAAGCCAACTGTTCATCTGAGAATTTCTAAAAAGGGGATTTGAGAAGGAAAACAACAGTCAGGAGAAACATCTACATCACTGAGCTGTACGCTTCAGGTCAAAAGTTTCAAACTAGCTATGTTTTCATTCAAGCTGGAAATTTTATTCATGGGGAAATTTGCGAAAAAATTCACGAAACAAAATCACTTCTGGAGGAAATTATCGCAAATATATCTTGTGCAGCTATTTATGCTAAGTGTAAATTGACACTGTTTGCAACAAGTATAATTAGCAACAAATATCTTGTTTACACTAATGCAAAAAGTGACAGATGCTATCTGGGTATTAACTCAAAATGTCATGTAATATGCTGTTATTAGTACTAAAAATAAAATTGTGCAATTTGTGCGAATAGACACTGGCAAATTACTTTTTACAGAACATTACAGTTTAGAGCACATTGACAAAATGTTTGTCATCACAACAGATATTGGATAGTAGCAGTGTTATTTTTTCAGAATTATTACTCATTTGATATTATTTATATGAAATGATAGTCAGGGTCGACATTTGATTCAGTAACATTAGGCAGTTTTGATTTATATGCTGTTAAATGTTGATGATCGCGTTATTTTACATATGCATTCCCTACATATGATATCGCTTGTTTCTGCTTCTTCTTCATCTGTGTTTTGATCAGGAGATTCAGTGCTTGTTCAGAAGATGTGTAATAGCGCCCCCTACCATATAACAGTGAAAACACAGAAAGCTGAAAATTTCCGTCAATGGCGGGGAAAGAGTTAAGCCAGAGCCCGTCCACCAGAGTTCCACTGGGGGCGATCGCCCATGAGTGCAAAAATGAATGGGAGTCTATGGGGCTAGACGGCTAAATTTGTCTCTTTCACCCGATTGCCGTTAGGAAATCTCTGATTTGATTGTAGGTTTTGCAAGTTCAACATGGGTTATAGGTCGAAAGTTGAATGAACGAGTACTTATGTCCTTTCGATTTCTTACAGGTTGAGTTGTTGTTGCCCATAACACGCTAGCATTCTGCTAATGAACGCTGATTGGTCAGTGAAGGACTGATTACGACCAGAGATACCGCTTGATGGCATCGTGTACATTTTCGGCGTGGTCTTTTAAAACAACAAAACAAAAACTGTATTTCCCTGTGTCAGCTGTGTTGTCAATGCCTCAAGAGAATAGAAAGTGCAGAGCGCGAAAGCACCAAAGTGACTGAAGGATTGCCGTAAAGCAGTATCTCTGGTCGTACGATGTGTATGACGTCATTGACACTTTTTGACAAGGCTTTTTGACGTCAAAAGACAAGGCTTTTTAAAGCGAATAAGTGACTCTAAAAAATCTAACACCCAGCAATGTGTAATTTCTTTGCATCTCCTTTCGAATACAACATTCAAATTACTAGACAAAAAAATTATATCCTGAGAAAAGTGGATTTTGAGGGGTATAGCGCCATAGACCTCCATTCATTCTGCACTCGTCCTGTGAGCGCCCTCATTTGGAACCAGAGTGGAACTGCAACCAGTTCAGAAGCCGGAAGCTGAACGTCAGTCTCTAGTTCCGCCTTCTCGATGACATCACGCACGTTGTTAAAGATGGCTAGTGATGATTGGTTGGGAAGCAACCTGTAGTCTGACATGTGACTTGTCCACGACACGACAATAATTTAATAGTCAAAATCGCATAATCTGACACTGCTGACTATCGTAACAAACAAAAATATTGTGTAATCTGAACCAGATTTTTCATCTAATGTTTCATATTATTTAGGCTTTAATTTCAATTAAACAATTTTTTTTTAAATAGTTTTAGTTAACAATAGTTGTGTTCGTCTTAAAGCGTTGTATGACATCAAAGTACCACGGGAGCAATTTGAAATAATGCTTTCTCGTCTCCTCTTGTGGTACTTTGGTGTCAAACACCGAACAGTCTCCGCAAGTCGAACACACCTAAAAAAAAACACTGCATCTGAGCACATTATTCAGTCACATGACTTTTTTTGATGTGCATGTCTCCACTTGAAGTGAGCATTCTGGATATTCGATTCAGATCTTTGGGTTTCCACCCAGCACTTTTTAAGCAATCTCAAAACATTTGCATAAAAAGTGAACGGAAACCCAGCTAGCCAATGATTTTCAGTGGGAAAGCAACCACACGTCATTCACTTTCACTGAGACTGGGCGAGACTGTGCTGGTAATGCGATGAAGTTAATTAGAGGTCAACTATATGTAAATGTGCAGCAGCATGAGGAACAATTAGCAACCGTCAGTAGAATGCCTCATTCGTGATTCAGGTTTCTCTGAAACTCGGTCTTACCTGAGGTGAGAACACCAGACACTGTGTCAACGTTCACAGTGGTGGGAACCGCATCGGTGAGCGAAGGCTTCGTGTGTGCGGTTGGAGCATCGGTATCCCAGCTCGGAGTTGCGACGGCCTCCGGGGGTTCGGTCGGGAGGTCGTAGGCTGGAGGTAAAGTGGGGTGTGCAGGGAGCATCTTCTTCAGGAAGGGCTGGTCGGGGGACAGGGCATCCGCTCCGGCCTCGAGCCCCTTCCCCAACATGGGCATCAGATTAGGGGGTAAACCACTGGGAAGAGTCACACCCTTCTGGGCCAGAAGATGATCCTTGCCTGACAGGACAGACTCTAGGAAGTCCTGCCCCATGGATGCAACTCCTCTGGGGGTTTCTTTAGGGGCTGGTACCTGCATCACTGGAGTGAGGCTGGGTGGAGGGGTCAAATCGGTCTCATCTGGGACAAAGAAAAAGAGTTTGAGAACAATTAGTAGGGAGTAACCAAGTTGCTTCCTGCAAACTTAACTGATATCCCACTTGCTTGTCCAAGACAGCAATGGAGTGCAAATTGCTCTGCTTCTCAAACTTGTCTCGTGAGAAAAAGAGCCCAGTAAGAGATCTCATGTCTAAATGTCAAGATAAGTCTGCAAACAAAAGTCTGAACATTTCTCATCAAATACTTCCAAGTTCAGATCATCTGAGCTGCTATCCATACTTTTATAGCGCTATATTCCACGGCTTCGTCTGAAATTGCATACTTTGAGTAGGTACTTATTTTGAATATAGCGACAGATCACTTTTTTAAATGTTCTATATGAATGTAATCAGAACATTCTACATTAGCCATGTTGTCATAGTCATGTGATCTACCAGGGTCAATTACGTCTGTTCACTGCCATTCAGAAAACCTTTCCCGTGGCCTCATGGGATATTTTCCATTGTAAAACTATTTAAAACATGTTTGGTAATTCAAATAAAGCTAAAATATAACAAAATAAATGTTATATTTAAATTTTAAAATTAAACTAAATGAAAATTTTAAATTTTGCCTTGGCAAGGCAACTAACTTTTTAGTTTAAGGTAAAAAAGATAATAATTAAAACTAAATAGTAACATTTAAAAAAAAAAAAAACAAGTAAAATCTGAAAACATAAAAATAAAATATTGTTCATATGAAATACTTCATAAAATATACTAAAATAACACTGCTCTGTAATGTACCTTTAAAACATGGTGTCACATGTCACCATTTTCACTGGCTCCACCACAAAAAAAAAAAAATGTTTTGCAATAAAATATTTCATGTGTAAAGATAAAAGAAAAAGTATCCTTAACCACCTTTTACCACAAATAATTTGCTACAAATAATGATAAGAAAATAGCTGGATATTATAAAACCATAATGTAACTTTCTAACTCCATAGTTAATGTTTAAGAAATTGTAGAAAAATAAGACATTTTTCCATTTTCAGAAGGTGTGAGTGGAATGTGAGCAATAAAAATCAACCTCTGAGCTATACAATTTTCCTCTGGAAAAGCATGTTGCCAAATGCAAAGTGCAATACTACGCATGATTTGCGATAAGGTTCTGGTAAAGTGCAGGCTTCCACGGCTGTGTTCATTCAGGGCAGTCTCACTGATGAGGGGTCGGTGTAAAAGAGGAGGGAGATCAAGCTAAAGGGGAATCTAGTTTTCACAGCACTATTCTGGGTCTGTCAGGCTGAGTGGACCACTGCCAGGACGGCAAGTTATTCAAACTCTCTCTCTTCCTGTGCGGCTGATTCAGGTTTGCAGACAGTCCTTCACGGGGAGGATGGACTGGAACGCAAATGAAGCGTGTCGGAGAAACGACGCCGTAAGAAATGCGCCGACACGCCGTTTCCTACGTGTGTTAATATGTGGAGCTTCACCTCCTGCGCGCCAACCCACAGCCTGAACTCATTCTCATGCCCACTGAGACACCTCAACCTTTCATTTTCTGCCAAAAAGGATGTCAATGAGCCAGCTAGACATAAAAAGTGACATCAAATTTTCATGTTTAAATTGGACTTTAACCAAAAAAGATTTTTTTTCTGCACTATATATATACTCCCACATACAGTAAGGATCCAAAAGTATGCGACCACATAAAAAAATTGGAATTTATATATATATATATATATATATATAATGATCATAATAAAAAAATAATAATAATTCTATATATATAGTGTGGAATTACATTACAATACAATATACTAAATCTTTCCATATCAAACTAATTCAGATGCATACGACTTCTAATCTCTGTTGGCTTTTTCAGCACAGTGGCCATTCCTCAAGGTAAAAAAAGAAGAAGTGCCTGATCAATTAAATTACTCTGGCGAAAAAAGCTATTACCCTCGGAGAGTGATAGAGTGTTGTCCACGGACGTTGTCTGAGCAATAAAACATGTAATGAAAGCAAGTACAAGAGGAAAGCACCTGACGTGGCGTGCACAGGGCCACTTTGTCCTCTGGTGAAAGTTAATTGGTCCATGTACAATGTACATGCACTTCTGTTCAATATAAGCAATTCTGAATTTATTAGAGATTCAAACAAGAAGACAGTTGACTACTTGATTTATAACATATATATTTAAAGGTGTCATGAAATGGATTTAGAATTTTTTTATATATGTTTCTTGAGGTTCATAAATGTTAATAAAGGTTTTTTTTGTATGCAGAAAAATACTGTCTGAAATTATCTGTTTTAATGCGCCGCTCCTTTAAGGCTTGTCAGTAAACAGCCACTGTTATGATTGGCTTACCTCACTTGCATAGGAAACAGCATCAACGCCCACTTGCTATTAAAAACATTATCCACATAAAACTGTCAAAGCATTATGAAATCGTTTACTTGTGATGCAGCTGCTGTCAGATCCAGTACAGTTGGCTGCTTCATCTTTCAGCAAACGTTAACTCTCCATTACACTGTGCCTCGGTAAATGACTGAACGGCAATGGGCGGGGCCTATCTATTCGACTAATCTTCGAAGTCTTGCTCTAGAAGCAGTCATATGCGAATGTCTTTGCCCATGTGATGTCACAGATCCCACATTTATCCAAAGGAAGCATTTTCGGAGCTAGGTTAACCTTCTGATGCTCTTCGTGTGGTAGTCAAAAATAATGCATTTTTTATATTTCAATAAAATTAATGAATTTTTATGGGATTTTATTGTATTAAATTATATCTATGCTGTAAATGGTAAATGGACTGCATTTATATAGCGCTTTCACAGACCTATGGCCACCAAAGCGCTATACATATAGCCTCACATTCACCCATTCACTCACTCATTCATACACCGACGGCGGTGTCAGCCATGCAAGGTGCCATCCAGCTCGTCGGGAGCAGCTGGGGTTAGGTGTCTTGCTCATGGCACTATATGCTGTAGTTATAATCCATTTATTCACTTTTTGAGCATAAACCTGAAAATTAAATTTCCAATTTAAACTGTTGTAAATCTTGAATGCTTTGGAACACATACTTAAGTTTGATATCTTTTCAAAGACGACACTTAGCAAATTATTGATAAAAAGTTACAGAATTTACAGAATACAAAAATGCTATTGAAATTTTTTATATGAAATATATATTTTCATAGATTTTCAAAAATATATATTTCTAAAACTGCAAGAAAATCAAAGCCATAAATCTAAACAAGTTGGGTTCCGAATTTAAGCTTGATATCTCAAAAAATTAGCTTTCAGTAAGATTTTATTTGGCTGCAGTACCAAAAGTTTCCATTAGATGAAATTCGTCTCCCATTCATTTTCAACAACAGCACAATTTTTTTCAGGACCATTTAACCTTTTCGAATCATGTCCATGTTTTTTTTTGTGTGTGTTCACATAGCAAATTCCAAAACATTTGCCAAGTTTTACCAAATGTACCAATTTTTTTTACCGTAAGTAAAAATGTTAAAAAATAAATAAATAAAAACCGGGTTAAATAGATGTTTTGTTTATATTGAGGAGAATTTTAAGCAATCAAACTTACAGGATGTCTTGATTTTGTTTTTAGGTTTTCTAGTAATGTAAAAAAAAACAAAAAAAACTAAAAAACATTGTTTTTCACATATTTGTTGCAGCTCCTCTCTTCTGATTGGTTGCAGCTCTGATTGGTCGGCTGGACCAGTGTGTTGTGATTGGTCAACTCCTTTGAGCGTGTTTGGGAAATGTCACGCCCCTTACCATAACTGTGAGTTCAATGCACTACTAACCAACTCAACCAGACCTCGCCCCCTTTTTTTGCGTATTCCATGGGCGGGAATTATTTAAATGAGGAGAAGAAAACTCAAGACTACAATGGAGGCGTTTCAGGGAGTTCAGAAACAGTGGCACTGATATGATTAACTCCCACTGAGGGACTTTGTGCTTTGTGACTTTGCGGAGCTTTTTCATGCTGAAACAGCAACATTACACATACATTAAAGAAAGCTGAAAATGCAAAAAGCATAATAGGTCCCTTTTAATGGTTCAAAGACCTCTTACATGTCAAAAGATCAGGGAACATTTCATTTCTCATATCATGACCCTCTTAACAGAACTTCAGAAAATGTCTGAAAATATATATTTTGCACATAAGTTGCTTATTCATAGCTCAAGCATTCTCAATTACTTCATTAGGAATCAACTTAGTCCTAAAATTTCGAAAAGAGAAAAACTGACTCAATCCAGACCGTAATTAAAACACAGTAAGAGTACAGAGCAATACAATTAATGTAGATAGTAGCTCAGATAAATCGATCTTAAGAAAAATTGATGAGAAATGTGTTTGAGTTCATCTTTTACCTTTGATTGCTCTCAGATTTGCCAAGATACTAAAGTCTGCAGTTTGAGATATCTTCTGAAACTCTAGAGGAGACATATTTCAGATTACAAGGCGTCTTTTTCTTAGAAGAACAATCTCAACTTCAGCAAAGCCTCCTTTTGATCTTCTAATCTAATTGCTGTCTAAAAGAAACAATTGAAGTATTAAAGAGATTTGTATTCATAAGATGATGAAAACTTCTGACCTATGAGAAATTGGATTTTAGAAAACATCCGTTGCAATTCAGTGTTTAAAACAACAACAACAACCCTTCATCCATTAATGGTTCGATTTGAGGCTAGAGCTTCCATGATCACTGTTTGCGAGTGCACGGTGTTATCTCTGTCAATCATTTAATCTATAGGGACAAAGAGTAGCAATTTCACTTCGTTGTTCACTGGATCTTTTTCATCATGTTGAATTGCTGTTATACGCCGTTGGACTTTTATTTATAGCAAGTGGGTCAGACAAAGCCAACACCATCTGACTCTGAAACTCCAGCGCCACTAAACACTACGGGGTTGTATAGTTAGGACATGAGCCATTATCCACAGAGAGAGAGAGAGAATTTTAATGACGCTAGTTTTCAAACCTGCTATTTTGAATGTCAAATGAACTATTTCACCAGTCAGAAACTGCAGGAAGACACATTAAAATCTTTTCATCACCGAAACCGCTTTTCTGCTGTATGCAACCTCCGTATACGAGATAGCTGCAAATGTCGTAATTGACATGCAAATGTCATAACCACCTGTAAATTATTAAATCAACTGAGCAATAAATTATAAAAAAAAAAAAAAAATACACATTTTACCATAAAAAATGATTAATTAATCAATTAAAAATCTCATTTAAAATGGAAAATTCAATTTAACAATAAATAACGTGGATTTTATGACTTTTTATTTGCAAGAATATGTAAATTATATACACACATACAGTATATATGATAAATTCAAAATGCAACTTTCAATCTAACAAGTAATAATGTAGAATGTATGATAATTATGCATTATTTTTTTATAATGAAATTACGATTTAAACATAATTATACAAATGATATATATATATATATATATATGCAAATTAATGAATTAAATTACACAAAAAGTGCAATATTCCATTCAGAAATGAATAATGTCGAATTGTATTAACTATATATATATGCTGTCACGGTTATATTCAGTAAAGTTTAGAGTCTTTCCACCTGCCTAGTTTTTAATTTTGTTTCTATAGTTACTGATTTGATTAATCTTGTATTGAAGTCTCCCTGTTTCATTTGAGTTTCAATGTGACGTGTTTCAATGTGATGTGAATGATCCACTTTGTGTTTGCTTTGTGGAATATTAAAGACTTCAGTTTTGATCTACATCTTCATCTTTGTGTGCTCGTATCTACAGTGATTGTGACATATGCATCTATTTAAACCATATATTAACTATATATTATTTTTGTGAATGAATACAAGAAACAAAAATTCAAATAAAACAATGCATACTGTAAATATGAATTGTAATAAATTATATCCTATGTATTGGATCACCCCGCTCTCTAGTTATCAACATCAACCATAAAAAAATAAAATAAAAAGCACACGCACCAACTTTAATAACCAGATATGACTAGGGTGTTATTTTCCCGGCTACTCTGAATGATAAATGAACTCTTCCACCGGTTAGAAATTGCTCACGTCATGTAGACACATTAACAGCCGTCCACACCGAGCCAGCGATGCGTCTTGCAGTGATGTCAGTGCGGTTGAGCTGGCCCCGTGAACGGCATTCATTCACATGCGATAATGAGCCCCAAACACAGGGGCCCCAACAGCACAGCAATTACTAAGAGCACAGTCCAACACTGCTGCTGATTGAGGAATTAATCCTCCTCTCGCTGTCATCAACTTCAGCTTCTCTCTCTCTCGCTCTCTCTCTCTCTCTCTCTCTCTCTCTCTCTGTCTCTCTCTCTCTCTCTCTCTCTCTCGCTCTCCCGCTGCCTCTGTCTCTTCTTTATCTTGTTTCCTCGACTCGGCTTCTTTCCGTCCCCCCGCACACTGCTTATTCTGTCGGATTATGACTCAGACAGCTTTCCTGACAGTGACGGCGGAAACAGAAGAAATGCAATTCAATAAATGGCCAGTGCTGAGAAAAACGCAGGAGAGGCAAAAACAGTGGCAGCTCAACCATGCGAGAAATATTAATGTCTAATACTGGACTGAGCTTCTAAATGTAGTTTCTAGCTGCAGTTTTTTGGGGGGTTTTCTGCTTTTTGTAGTATCGATTTTGAATTGTACATATATGAATCTGGTAATCAAACAGTATACACACACCTAAAACTGTCCCGAATCTTGCTTTTAATTGCAAAAAGTACTACCATCATATAATCATGGTAAAACCATATTTTTTTTGTATCTTAAACATAGTACCATCAAAACACCATGGTATACGAATATGATAATCATGTAGTACCATGGTACATAAATACAAGTCCTGTCTTTACCATTTACCACAATACATTTTTGTAGTGAGATAAATTGTAGTACAAAAAAAGAGTATACCATAGTAACGCAACTGTACTTTTTTAAGGGTTCCTATTGTTAGAAAGTAAATACACAACAACTTGTGTAACAAACTGTATGTGCATCAACATAAATAAGTGTTTTATGAAATATGACAGCACGGTTAAAAACACCACGTGTTACTCTAGCTGAAGCTCTCTGTCTCAGTAGGCTAAGCCCTATTCCAGGACTTTCGTCGTCTCTTGAAATGCAGTAGAATAATTCCTCTCAGCAGCGTCTTTTGACATTCAAACAGAGGTGAAAGAGGGCCAATCACGCGGCACAATGGTCTTTTCATCACTAGCGCTTGACAAGAGGAAGATCCCGACCAATCTGGATCAGGAAAAACCCTGCGATCCTGTCAACCGAGTACAAACGCTTGATGGTTACTATCCCGCCTCCCTTTGTGTGTCTGGATCAAATCCAAAAGCGGTTCGAAGCGAATATGCCAAAATCAAAATAGAGGCATTCAGTTGTCATAATTGCAGCCTGGAGAGCAGTTGGAGGATTTTCAGTCAGACGCTGCTGCCACAACAACCTGGAGAGATTTAGCAAGCGTTTCTGCTGTTGATAAAGCACAGTGTGTTCATCTTCACGAGACAGTGTTGTCTTTATCAGGATGTTGCTAAAAGCCAGCCGCTATTGAGAGCAACAGCAGAGTTCCAGAAGTAAAAATCCTATTCATTTTCTTTATAGAAAAACTGGCTTTTAGCTATAACGTATTAAATCCGATAAAGACGGGCCTACCGTGAGTTCTGAGGTTGAGCGACGGTCTATGCTTCTGTAGAAGACACAATTCAAAGAGAATTCAATTCAAGTTTTCTTCCCCAATCATGTTTATTTGCGGAATTCACAGAGATACACCAAACAAGTCGCTTTTACCATGGGGAAAAAAATTACTTACTACTTCTCAAATGACTTGTGTATATATTTGAATATTTGGCAATAAAGCAAAAAATTATTTTTAATCATTAATTATTCATTATATATTTAGACACTATTATACACGCGCAATTATGAAACTATTAAGTTATTAAAACTATGCTATTGTTTAAAAGTTTGAGGTCAGTAAGATTTTTTTTTAAAGAAACCAATACTTTAATTCAGCAAGGATGCATTTAATTGATCAAAAGTGACAGTAAAGACATTTAAAATGTTACTAAAGTTTTCTATTTCAAATAAATCATTTGAAAGAATTCATCAAAGAATCCCAAAAATATTAAGCAGCACAACTGTTTTCAACATTAACAATAAGAAGAAATGTTTCTTGAGCATTAAATTATCATATTAGAGTGATTTCTGAAGGATCATGTGACACTGAAGACTGGAGTAATGATGCTGAAAATTCAGCTTTGATCACAGGACTAAATTATAATAATGATGGTAATTTGTGGCATTTATATAGAGCTTTTCTGGGTACTCAAAGCGCTTCACATATGGAAGGGGAAATCTCCTCAAACACCACCAGTGTGCAGCTCCACCTGGATGATGCGACGGCGGCCATATTGAGCCAGAGCTCCCACCACACACCCGCTTACTGGTGGAGAGGAGACAGAGATTAAGCCAATCAGTATATGGGGATGATTAGGAGGCCATGGTGGACAGAGGCCAATGGGCAAATTTGGCCAGGATGCTGGGATTACACCTCTGCTCTTTTTAGAAAGATATCCTGGGATTTTTAATGACCACAGAGAGTCAGGACCTCGGTTTAACGTCTCATCTGAAGGATGGTGCTTTTTGACAGTATAGTGTCCCCATCACTACTGGGACATTAGGACCCACACAGACCACAGGGTGAGACTCAATAACTCTTCCAGCAGCAAACTAGGACATCTCCCATCCAAGTACTGACCAGAGTCAACCCTGCTTCAGTGGGCAACCCACGTCTCAATATTGAAAATTTTCTATACCGCAGGGACAAAAACTGTACATTTGGAACTTTTATTTTGAAAGCGACTCCAACTCCAATATTTGTCTAATAATAAACAGAATGGATGATTTTGTTTATTTATTTGCTGTTTGAGATTCCATACATGTTGTATCACGTCACCATACTGTATGTTACTATTATGGTGGTGGGATGGACGTTGATTCATAGTGGCCAATATGTCCCCTCCAATGTCAAAGTCATTCCTACGCCCCTGGGGCAACCAGTCTTGGGCTACAGGGTGATATGGCTGCTGGACAAATCATTACATTTTACAACATATTCATACAGAAACTAGTTAAATTTGATTGCATGAATATTTCAAAACATTACTGTTTTTACTGTATTTTTGATCAAATACATGCAGCCATGGTGAGCATAAAAGACTTCTTTCAAAAACATTTTTAAAAATCTTACTAACCCCAAACTTTTGAATGGTATAGCATTTGTGTGTGTGTGTGTGTCCTTGTATTATAATATATATATATATATATACTTTATATTTTTGTACCATCATGTGTTATTTTAGTTGTACTAAGTAACCACCAGCAGTCCAACTTAATTTAAATTAATCTTTTCTAAGCAAATACACGCCTCTTTCAATGCAAATTAGTTGAATTATAGAATATAAATTATTGACTATATTGGCTGCCTCAATTAACATTGTTTATGCTTCAAGTCAAAGTTTGTGATATTGTGATTCATCGGGGAGCTGGTCGGTTCGCTTCAAGGTTCAGAACCCTTTATTTGAAATCCCAATGGTAAAAATGAATGGGAAAAACTATTTCCGGAAGCAAAGCAGCTGAAAGAAAGTGGGCAGTCATAGTACAAGAAAAGGCATTAAAATAAGCTACAAATGGCTTGACCGAACCAATAAACACGCTCTCGCGGATTCGAGCAGAGCATCCCACACACTTCCACATCTCCCCCGTTCTACACAGCATCCCATTATCACCGTTTACAGCTATGACTGTGTGCTGACTCATTAAAGGTGTCAATGATCCACCATAGAGAGAAAGAGTAACAGAGTGGTTGTGAAAGGAGGGATTGCATGAGATAAAGAGGGTGGGGAGAGAGAGAGAGAGAGAGAGAGAGAGAGAGCAAGGCTGTGTGTTTCTGGGCAGAGCAGATAAAGGCCACCACCATTGGCTGTATGGATGTGAGGAAGAATTGCACGCTTGTCAAGGTTTGAACGCATGGCTGAATAGAAAAACATATAACTAACCTTGACTTTTCAATCTCCACATTTGCCTGTTTTTATGCCCTTCCTCTTTCCACCGCTGGTGACATTCTCTACGCGCTTTACAGCTGTCAAACAGACAATTACTATAACCGTAAATTCCTGAGGCGCATTCCCGTCCGTTCATATTCAGTTGCTGTGGAAAAGCGCTGTGTGTGAAGGCGACATTGCTTATGCTACAAAACATCACACTTTTTAGGGTGGAAATGAACTAAATAGCTCCGTGAGAATTATAAACCACAGGGAAAGAAACATAAGTGTGTAGGGGAGAGCGGGGCACAAAGTAATGCTTTTTAACTTTCTCAGTTTGTGTAAATCTACTTAGGGTTCAGAGTATTTGTTTTTTCCCACGTTTAATTTCACACGTCTAGTACAATTATGTGGTTCTGTTTTATTAATACAGTATATACTTTTTTCTTGATATACCCCGAAAGAATGGAAGTGAATGTGACAACATGCCCCATTGGTACATCGTAACATGACCATATGACAGATTAAAATGTTATCTGATCTAATCAAAGAAATATACAAGACAAACTAAAATATTGTCTCAATAAAATACAATTATTAACTTTTTCATATAAAATAATGGCATTTTTTAATAATTAAAAATAAACTAATTTTTGAATTTGACTACGAACACAGGAAAATACAGCTATACAACATAGTACAAAACATTAATAATTAGTAATTTCTGAACATTGACTCTCAGTCTTTATTCACCTTTTTCTCACGTTTTCTCAATAGAATTCATAAAAGTATAGAATAGAATAGCATATTACATACATGCCCCACCTACACAACTGTGATTTAAACCCTGCTAGTGTCTTCTGCTAGTTAGCAAAGCATTAAAGAACTATATAAACCGTTAAATAACATATTGGAGATTAAAATAATATCAGATTTGTCCAATTTTAAATAAACACAAAAAATAGAGATGAAAAATTAACTTAAGAAATTTACTTTTGCTATGGTGTAATAAATGTCTATTGATAATTTAAATTTACACTTAATATTCAACAATATTATTGATCTGCCTGCATTAGCACCATTATATGAGAACTGAACTGAGCTGGACGATGACATCACTGTTTTCTCCAGAGAGGCTGCATAGATAACAAAAATGAACCATTACTGAACTTACTTAAAGGGATACTCCACTTTTTTTTTTGGAAATAGGCTCATTTTACAACTCCCCCAGAGTTAAACAGTTTTCGAATCCATTCAGCCGATCTCCGGGTCTGGCGGTCCCACTTTTAGCATAGCTTCATAGATCACTGAATCGGACAAGACCATTAGCAAGGGCCTGAAAATAGGTCTAATAGGTTAGACAAACTTAGTCCCGGTCACGTTGGAAGTTACTGAGCTGGGGACTATTTTCAGGCGCTGCGTCATATCATTACGCCTGCTGGACTCATGGTACGGCAGCAAAGTTTCTTGATTATTATGCAGGAATGAGAGTATAGTTCCTAGCCATATCAGCCTAGAAAATCGCAACTTCTCATTTTCCGTCGGTCTTAGTACACAATGAAACTACAGAAGAGTCAAGTTAAAAATATCGAAAAATATCGAAGCTCTTTGGTCATTTTTTTGAGAGAGATGCTAATGGTCCTGTCCGATTCAATGATCTATGCTAAGCTATGCTAAAAGTGGTACCGCCAGACCCGGAGATCGGCTGAATGGATTTGAAAACGGTAAAACTCAACTGTTTAACTCTGGAGGAGTTGTAAAATGAGCCTATTTCCAAAAAAAGTGGAGAATCCCTTTAAGCTGGACTATGATGCTATTTTATTCTAGATCTTTTGCATTATTTTCCTGTTATCACTGTAAAGCTGCTGAAACAATCTTTATTTTAAAAAGCACTATATATATATATATAAAGGTGACTTGACTTGACTTTAAAATAAAGTTTAAAAAATGGGGTTTTAACAGTAATGCCGGAGAAGACCATTTTTGGTTCCCCAAAGAACCTTTCAGTGAACAGTTCTTAAAATAAACATTTTTGTTACTATATAGAACATTTTTAAAAATCTGCTATAAAGAACCTTTTGTGGAATGGAAAGGTTCAATGGATATTAAAGGTTCTTCATGGAACCATAGATGCCAATAAATAACCTTTATTTTTAGGAGTGTTTTTAAATTATAATAGTGCAAGGCTCCAGACAAAATAAATAAATCAAAATGACTATAGTGGGAGATTTTGGCCCCTGAAATTAAACGTGAAGGAGCCAAACAGCATTGCCATTTATTATGAGACAAATTACGCAATGGCTAAAAATAGTTGTTGAGAAGCAGTTCATTGAGTGCATAGCTTCTTACCTTAGTTTGTAACTCTTTCCTTGCCAGCGTTTTTGAAAAACGTTGCCAGCCAGCACCAGCATTTGTTTCATGACCACAGAGTATTTCTGAACATGCATTTTAAAATGTAATTTATTCCTGTGATCAAAGCTGAATTTTCAGCATCATTACTCCAGTCTTCAGTGTCACATCATTCTAATATGCAAATTTCGTAATGTCCCTGCTAAATAAAAGTATTAATTTCTTTTAAAAATCAGATCAAGAGATTAGAATATGATAGAAACTTGGAATGACTTGAGCTACTAAATGACACCCTAGCAACCACCCAGAACACCATAGTTACCACATAGTAACATGTTAAAACCAATCAGAACACCATAGTTACCACATAGTAACATGTTAAAACCAATCAGAACACCATAGTTACCACATAGTAACATGTTAAAACCAATCAGAACACCATACAGCAGTCTTGTCAACCACTCCAACACAATATTTTTCCAAACAATGCCTTAGAAGCACCGCATATTAATTATATCTGAACTATTGACTCAAGTGCACATTCCAACGTTAATTAATCTAAATTCTCTATATGACGGCAGCCATTTTCCCAAGGGATCGCAGGCCCGGCTCACTAATTTGAACACCTGCCTCATTATCTGTGGCGCTCGGCCCTGAGCTCAATCGCAGTTACAGCGGCTATGAGAGATAGAGACAGAGAAGAGCACGAACCAGAAATAATGATTTTTTTTCTTTTTCCAGTGGAAGCTAATGAGAGCAGGACAGACATTGGGTCGATGTCTCGGGACAGTTGCTGTATGACCCCACGGGTCAGCCAAGCCCTCTAGATCTAAAGCTGAACTGGAGCAGCCATTGATCGCATTGGGAACGGTCACACGACACATCATCTCTGCCTGAAGTGCTGCCCAGTGCAACACAGACACAATATTAAACCAATGAACTACCATGCAAACAACTTTATCATCTGCTGAGAGTCTGTAAACATGTACAAATTACATCAAGAGTCTTGGACAAATGCCTGGTGACTGTACGATCACATTGGTGGTGAATGTACAGCTCTAGATTGACTCAGTCGTCCGTCGATGTGGAAAATAAGAGCTGTCAATCTTGATCCATTACAGATGGCAAACACCCGGCATGTAAATCTTTTCAGCACAAATCAGCTTGAGTCTGTAATAAGATGGGTAAAAGACTTAGCATCGAAATGGTAAAATATAGATGTTTAATAAGCTTATTTTAAGTTGCTTAAAGGTAAAGTTGTTTTTCTTATTCAAATGTAATGTGCAAAGACAATTATAAGCATTCATTAGTTGGCAATGAATATTCACAACTCATTTTTGTAATGTGATGTATTTTTGAGTGAAACGGCATTCTGAACCAAGAAAATATGAAGCAGGAAAACTGAATATTTCATATTAGGGTTGAGAAAAATTCAGAACTGAAGAGTTGGAAATGGATGGATGGATGGATGGATGGATGGATGGATGGATGGATGGATGGATGGATGGATGGATGGATGGATGGATGGATGGATGGATGGATGGATGGATGGATAGATAGATAGATAGATAGATATGTAGATGGATGGATGGATGGATGGATGGATGGATGGATAGATAGATAGATAGATAGATAGATAGATAGATAGATAGATAGATATGTAGATAGATATGTAGATGGATGGATGGATGGATGGATGGATGGATGGATGGATGGATGGATGGATGGATGGATAGATAGATAGATAGATAGATAGATAGATAGATAGATAGATAGATAGATAGATAGATAGATAGATATGTAGATGGATGGATGGATGGATGGATGGATGGATGGATGGATGGATGGATGGATGATAGATAGATAGATAGATAGATAGATAGATAGATAGATAGATAGATAGATAGATAGATAGATAGATATGTAGATGGATGGATGGATGGATGGATGGATAGATGGATAGATAGATAGATAGATATAGATAGATAGATAGATAGATAGATAGATAGATAGATAGATAGAAGCTAAATACAAAGAAAACCTTTTTTAAAGGATGTCAAGCCAACATTTCAACTTTGTCATGAAGAAATTTGCTTTTCTAAAAACTAATTTAATGAAATTCATTTTAATTCTACATGTTCAAATTCAAATTGCAATCCTGTATCCTGTTTGCTACCTCAATTCAAATAAAATTCAATTTTCAGGAGCTGAATGTAATTCAAAAGGCATTCTCACATCAATTCTGAATGGCCCACGACCTGATTTCATACTATAATGGGAACAGAAGGCAAGTTTAAACTCTATTAAAGTAAATAGGCTCAAATCAATGTAGGTCCGCCGAATGTAAATCATTCTTAAATCCAATTTATAAATTAGTGTGAAAATATGGCTCAATGTACTGTGTTAATGAGGGAATTTTCTGCAATGATTTTCCACAGGTCTTTTACCCATTTTCTGAATTACACATTGCATCGTGTTGTGTTGAAACGTTGAAGGAAATGTCCGTAACGGAAAAGGTACTGGTAATTATCAGCCAGGGCATCATCAGTTTTTCTTCCATACTTCTAGTTGTTTCAGGAGACAGGAGAAACTCTTTTGACAATCACCACCACCTTAAAGAACCTCATCCGTTCGTGGTCTCCGTGATCAGTGCCTTTAGAGGGATCTCATCCATCCTCGGATGCTCCGGGGGCCGATTGTGTTGGATTCCCTCCAGGATGGCGACGGGCACAGCGAGGCAGATGGCATCTTCTTCCCGCTCCGAGCAGCTGCACAGGTGTGTGTCGTCTGTCCTCCTCTCTCTCTCCTCTCACATGTGCATCTCCCTCCATCCTTCTCTCTTTCCTCAGCCTTTAATCTCGGCGCTCCTCCCTCTACATTCTGACCCTTGCTGCGCTTTCATTTACATTATTTTGGGACGGTGTGTTCCACAAAGGTGAAACGAATAACGTTTTCTACGATACGACGAGAGTGTGATTAACCACTTCTCTGGAGAACAAAGGGTGACAATACATCAAAGAGCCGTATCTCTCCATTCTGCCTCTCCTGCCTTCATTTAACTTACAAAGTGTGCACAGGGATCAAAAAGATCAAGAAGACTGATAGAATGATCTCGCTCACTTCATTTCTCTCTCTCTGGGCATTAACATACGAAAACACAGATTCCTCACAAAATAGCACCCCACCACCACTTCTTTATATACACTACTGTTCAAATGTTTGGGGTTGGTATGATTTTTTTGAAAGAAATTAATGACTCGTGAAGAGAAGTGAAGACATTTATAATTACAAAAGATGTCTATTTTGAATAAATGCTGTTCTTTTGAGCTTTCTATTCATTAAAGAATCCTGAAAAAATGCATCGGTTTCACAACAATATGAAGCAGCAAAACCGTTTTCAAAATTGATAATAATGAATGTTTCTTGAGCAGCAAATCAGCATTATTAGAATGATTTCTGAATGACCATGTGACACTGAAGACTGCATGCTGAAAACTCAGCTTTGATCACAGGAATAAATTACATTACGGTTTCACAGTATTTTACATTAAATAAACACAGCCTTGGTGAGCATATACGAGACTTCTTTCAAAAACATTAAAAATCTTATTGACCCCAAACAGCAGGTCATCCAGATGTTCCATGCATACAGAAATGCACAGAATTACGTTCATAAAAGGTAGTTTTGAGATTTGCCTTTTAGATTTCTTTAATTTCCATGCCAATGTCACATTTGGCATGTTCACTAGGTACTTTTATTTGTAAAGCTACTTTGGAACTATTTGAATAGAAAAAGTGTTCCACTAATGAAACAGAATGGAACTGAACTGAATTCCGCTCTTGTTTTTCCAAAGATTCCCAGTGTTGATATTCTTATTGCCATGACAGCCTATCTTAAAAGCCTTCTCCATTTACAATTAATGCGGTTGCATTTATTTATTGATTTATTTATGCTTTATGCAACCCAGAGGAAACCCACTGTACGTCTAAAAATCAAAGCTCTTGTCTTTCATCAAAACACAGATCTTACAGTCTCATGACAGTGAGGAGCTTTCATAAGCATGACAAAGTTTGATGGATGGAAGATGGAAAGATGTTTTTCTCTCTTCTCCATGCCTTGACTCCTCCATCTTGTGCTCCATGCATGAGCGTGAGGCAGTCTGGAGTGTGAGTGGTGTTTCAATGACTGTTGCCCACAGAGAAGCACTAAAGTGTGCAGGCCTGCCAAGAACCCTCCAACCGATCGCTCATTCACACGCTCAAAAGACCTGGACCCGACCGCAGCGAGACTGCACAGCCAGAAAACACCCGGACACCCGTATTTAACACCTCACATCTCACACTAACTGAGTACCATGATATTGCTTATGCTTTCTTTATCATGGTAATACCACTGTATTCTTTGAAGTACACCATCACATTTGTAAGGAAAATACCATGTAAGATGGTCGTTTTTTGTAAGTTTGCTTGCTAATAAAATTTTTTGGACATCACCATGATATTCTTAGAAGTATCTTGCAGCAGCATGTAAATAAATACGTTAGTACATGATTTTCAATAACATGTTAAAATCACCTTTTTAAAGGGAAACATTTTTTCCCTTGTTTTATGAGTATTTAAGGTAATACCATTTTTGTTGTTGTTGATGTGGTAACATGGTTATAGCATGGTTTTTGGTTATGTACCTTACAAAAAAGTTCTGTGGTGGTACCATGGTACAGTGATGGTGTCAGATGTTAATGCTATGGTACATTTACCATGACTTCCAATAATTCCATGGAACTTTTCCTAAATATCATAGCAGTACCATTTTACATTCTAAAATACCACAGTACTTTTTGTGTAGCACCAGATATACAATTTTTGGACATTAAAGTGCCATGGTATTCTTATTAATACCTTGAAGTAACATGTAAATACCATGGTATTTTCAACTGATACCATCACTTTTTAAGGGAAAATGGTAATACCATTGTTTTATGAGTATTTACCATCATAATACCATGTTTTTGATGATATAACATGGTAATACCATAGTTTTATGAACATTTACCATCATAATACAATGTTTTTTAATTATGTAACATGGTAAAAACATAGTTTTATGAATGTTTACCATCATAATACAATACAAAATGTTGTTATTTACTTAAAAAAATTAATTACCACTAATTAAATCTTCAACAGTGTAATTAGATTACTGTATTACTCTCTCAAAAAATGCCATTACTTCTTAGTAATTACTTCCTAAATCCCAAGAATAGACATGAAACTGCTCTTTTAATTCTTTCAAATAAATAATATAAAATTGCATAAATTCTTCTTGAACTGACCAAAGTATTTAAAGGGAGAAGGTTATATTAAAACATACATTTTAACATAAGACATCAAATGTTAAATCTTATCTTTTGTCTTTGATGACAGACAAGCGTTTAATTCAATACCGGTTAATACAGAATTGTTCTAGTCTATACAGTATTTAATGCAATTAAATCAGAAGTAACTGTAATTAAATTACAGAAAAATGAAGAGTAATCCTTTACTTTTTCAAGGGAAACGTAATTAAATAACAGTAATTAAATATGTAATGCATCACACACAACACTGGATGTAACATGGTAATACTATATGCATTTTTGGTTATACCTTACAAAAAGTTCTGATTATGATTATATAAATACTATGGTACGTTTGGTGCATAATACTTGGTACTTACAATAATGTTTAAAATACCATGGTCCTTTTTTTAAAGTGGTTCAATGGCATTACCATGTTATTTTGACATACACTAGGGTACATTAATAATAACTAAACATTCTATATCCTGGTATTCAAAGGTACGATTGAACCGTATGTTTTAAGGCCATTAAAGCTCTTCAGTCACACTCACATTTCAAGATTAATTCCCATTTACAAAAGCAGCAGGCACGATAATATCACATTCAGAAGTGATTCAGATCTAAATGTCTGAAATTACATTAATTCAGAGGCTCTTTCTAAAGACGTCTTCATACCCTGAAAAATTCATTTCCATAATAGCTGTAAAATGAAGTTTTGGCACTAAATCGACTCTCTCCACCTGCTGAGATTGTCCTTCTGCATTAGCGGCTGACAGCGCTCGCAAGCACACGACTGAACTAACCCGACAGCTGAAGGTGTGTAGAACATAGAGCTAAAACGTTAAGGCAAACACTCGCTCTCAAATGTCACCGTGGAGACAGGGGAGCTGACGGCAATGCTTTGACTGCGCTTCTCACCTCGTCTCGACGCGATAAACGCGCCCGGGCTCAGGTGAAGGCAGCTCTCAAATCAGAGAAACAGGTTGGGACGTTTCAAAACACGCTACCTGTCAGCCGCTGCTTTGAAGCAAAGGGAAGCTGAAATATTAAGCATGTAAAACGCTCCACGGAAATTGAGGTGTCATGCGCCTGACAGATGGCGCATGCTTTGCAGCAACTTCCATCTGGCTGAAGTGACACCGTCATATTCAGAGGCTCAGATTCATCATGGAGCGTCTTCAAAGTTCAGCGCTGACGTCCTGAATCGCTCATTCACATGCATCATTAGAGCCGTAGCCGTGTTAGGCTCGATTATGAGGGGCTGTGTGCAATTCCTCAACTTTAGCTCGCTTTTTAAATCAAGGCATCTGTTGGCAGTAAACATTTAGATGTTTGAGGAGCCTTGTTCTATACAGTCTTGAAGGCCCTACATGTAATTCAAATACAGTAAATGTGAGTTTATGACCTTTTCTTTCCACAAGAACATTTAATCAGGGGAAACAAAATCAAGACACAAAACAAACAACATTCAAACTCACATCTCCCATTTGAGCACCATGGCGTGGGAGAAGCATAAAATGGTGGTTGCAACCCAATGCAATTAATTTCTGAGGCAGATAATTTTTTTTTTTTTTTTTTTTGCATAACATTCATGCACTGAATCCTTCAAAAAAAAAAAACCCCAAAAAACAGGATCATTACAAAAGTCAATGGGTTGATTTCGATTTGATTATGATTATAACTAATCAAACCTCTTTTCGGTAACACTTCACGATTAGGTTCCATTTGTAAGCATTAGTTATTAGTTAACATGAACTAACAATGAGAAATACTTCTAAAGCAGTTATTAATCTTAGTATATGTTAATTTCACCATTTCTTAAAACATTATTTCTTAAAATCAGAAGTTGCATCTGTTAATATTATTTAATGGAGTAGAGCTAACATTATATAACATAACACAAAGGCATTTAGTTAATGCATTAACTAATGTTAACTATTATAAAGTTTATCCACATTTTAGTGCATTTAATGATGCAATCCATAATCTGATCCAGTGCAAATAAACACAAAACAAAATATATCCTCTTTTCATGGTCAAGATGAGCTGATCCTGGGCCATTCATTAGTTTTGTCGGATTCACCCGACCAATGCGATCAGTCAGGGCTGATTAACACTGCCTGATCATTTCATTAACACTCGGAGGCAACAGATGCTCGGCTGTGAAACTCTTGTGTCAGGATGTTTACGCTACACTGTTTCCTCACTTCTTCATCGGGTTACATTAAAGAGGGCCTTCATTTCACATCAAGTCTTTTTTCATTTGACAGGCTCTGCCTCTTTTTTTTACACACTGCCTAGCTGATAAGCGTGTGTAATAGTTAAATTTACCAATAGTATGATGGGTTGATCCCCGCAAGAAGAAAAGCATCCACATTTTGCCCTTCAGCAAAACAAAGATTGCTCCAGGGGGATTGAACCTGAAACAAGAACTGGAGCAGCATTTGCTCGTGCAAAATAAATGATTAAAGTAAAGGTAACACTGTTTCTGGCAGCTCCCATATAATATCACAGCTGAGGTCAAGAGGGAATTGTAACACTGGTTATGAAATGGGAATTGCATGACAGATGTACATGAAGGTATATACTAGAGCTGCACAGTTAATCGTTAAAAGATCATGATTTCGATTCAAACATCCACATGATCTAATAACTAAATGACAATGATTCGGCTGTCTGTGTTCGTGCTGCCGGCTGTTGACCCAGAAAGAGCATTTGTCATGTATGCAATAATCCAAATGATCACAAAAGTATAAAGATTTATAGTTTGGATATAAAAATGGATGTCTACGGTAGCGATCAAAATATAGTAGATCCCTTGGCACTTCAAATAACGATTGTATCGATAATCGATTACATTGTTGCGAAAAGTGACTGAAAAAACGTATTTTGTCATTGAGTCATTCATTCAATAGATTCGTTCAAAAACACTGATTCATCTAGTAATGAGACAAGTGAAGTATTTATGAGTGAGTCACTGAATCATTCATTCAATAGATTTGTTAAAAAACACTGATTCATTTAGTAATGAGACAAGTGAAGTATTTATGAGTGAGTCATTGAATCATTCATTCAATAGATTTGTTCAAAACACTGATTCATCTATGAGACAAGTGACGTATTTATGAGTGAGTCACTGAATCATTCATTCAAGCCATTTAAAAAAAAAAACAATTCACTCAAATTAATAAAATATTTTTTAAATAGACTGCAGCAATTACGTTTTGTCAGAACTTCTAGTAAATTATGTTATTTTATTTAGTTGTCTGTTCAAAATCGTGGGAGAATCTTGATCTCTATTTGAAACAAAAAACTTGTGATTTTCAATTTATCCATATTTTTACAAAAAGTTAAAAACATATTTGTCATTGAATCATTCATTCAATAGATTCGTTCAAAAACGCTGTTTCATTTAGTAATCAAACAAGTGAAGGCTTTATGAGTGAGTCATTGAATCATTCATTCAAATCAAAAATGTATTTAGTTGTCTGTTCAGAATCGTGGGAGAATCTTGATCTCTATTTGAAACAAAAAAAAATCCTATTTTTACTTGTATATACGAGGTAGATTTCTAATAGGCTGTAATTCAATAAGGAAAATGTAAAACATGCTACAACTGGCCTCCAGTCTCCCCTATGGTATGTCACTTTGGATAAAAAAAAGAAAAGAAAAAATCTCCTAAAACAACTACTTACAAATCCACATCTCTTCTACCTTTGCTCTTTCTCTTCAAAGCAAAAAATCTTGTTTGTTTAGTGATGTAGGACACCACTGCTCAGAGAAAACTCGAGAAAGTCTCACCAACTCCCAGTGACTAAGAGCATCCTCACATGTGAACAATGTGGAGCTGGTGAGTTGGACTCCAGGCGCTGAAGAGAAGCTGTCAGTCGCCCTCCTGTCAGCAAACCTCCAGGGCATCAGATTCAAACCTCTCGTTCGGAGGAAACTACAGCAGAAAGCACTTTCCAAGATCCACTGTACGCGCACAGGCCGGTATATAGAGCTACAGGATAGCATATATTACGCAAGCTGCCCTGTCAGAGCTTATAAAATGCCAGTGATCTTGCATAAAACACCATATCCTGATGTAGACACAAATCTTAAGAGCTTATTGCTATTTTTAACGCACCACATGCTTAACTGAAATAAAACCATAATGTCAGCCAACAAATTAAGCTTGAGATATTAACTTACCGTACTGAACATGCCAGCGTTCAACGGATCTAAATCAGTATTTGTTTACATATCAGATTAGAATAAGACAATATCAGCAAAACAAACACCTGACAATGGATTCAGAGACAGAAGCCCAAAATATCCCGAGTCAACAAACCCACACAGGTACCATCAAATGAGTCATTCTATGAAACGGGTGCTTTTTGCATTTCAAAAGGGGAATAAAAAACAAACAAACATATATATATATTTAAATATATATATATATATATATGTTTTTTTGTTTTTGTTTTACTTATAAATATTTACTTAAAATATTATACTTTTTACCCACAATTTTATACATTTAAAATTGTACCTAATTTATTTAATATTTAATTATTATTTAAATATATTTATATTACACATTGAATAAATTACAAATATTTTATAATATAAAACAATATGTAAATATTTATTTAAAATAAATTGTACCAGACAAAATAATTAACTTTTAGTTTTAATTAACTGTTTTGTGCCATCTTGAGGCAAATCAAATTATTAATGTAAAATATGAATACAAATTTCCCTACCAGTATTATACGCCACTGGCTATTTCTACAAATACTCACTTTTCATGGTAATGAGACAATGACAAACAGAAAAAAACAAAACAATATAAAACGATAAAAGAAAAAGTCTACAATTAACCACAAAAGTCATATAGGCCTGGTTTCACAAACAGGGCTTAGATTAAGCCAGGATTAGACCTTAGTTCAATTAGGACATTTAAGTAGCTTTTGTAAACGTGCCTTCGAAAAAAAACATTACTGGTGTGAATCTTGAGACAAAACTTATTTTAAGATATATCAGTGCAAGTTGCTTTCAGTTAAAACAGCTCAAACATGCATTTTAGTCTGAGATAGGTTTAAGCCTTGTCTGTGAAACCGCGGGATTATTTCCATGTTAATGAGTAAAAAGGCACCTGTTTACCCAGCACAGGACACTGCCATAGACAAACACATTTTTAGCCTTTAGTCCTCTGGGTGCACATCTCACACACTTGTTTTAGTCCCTATCAGACATTTCCTGCAGGACATTCTTCCCCTTTCTATTCTGATTTGGCTTTGTGTATCAGAAACTAGGGAGAGCTGCGGAGAAAGACGGGAAGTGATGTGATGGGAAGAGAAGGACAAATTCCAGATGAGTGAGTTTCAGAAGGTGCAGAACAGACAGTCTGTCACCTAGAGAGTTCTGGCCCTGTGAAAATAACACTGACAGCACCGCCAGAACAGTCGATCTGACTTTTGGGAGAACTACTGTGAATTTGCTTAAAACTTTGCAGGCGATAATAGTTCTGTGGTTGTTCACAAATCAGCAAGGGGGTAGCATGCAGTGCAGTTAAAGGAATAATTCACTCAACAATGAGTAATCTCACGCATTTGCTCACCCCTAAGTCATTTCTAGTGTGGATGCAGAACATATGGACTACTTTTATGTTACTTGCTTTGGAAGCATCAAAGTTCCCTGTTCATTGTAACTGCATGGAAGAGAGTGACCAGAACAAATTAAAGAACAACACCATAGACAATAGCCGTGTTTCCATTACCCTTCAAATTGCGAAACTGAAATTGCGAATTGAAAATACGCCCAATGGAAACACGTCAATTTTCGCAAAAACTCCCATTTATCGCAAAAAAGTTTTTCCGCTCGCATGAGGGTTTTTTTCAGGCAATTCGAAAAAGAAATATTCTGCAAAACTGCAATGGAAACAGTTTTTGCGCATTTACAGACACCTGACGTAGAAGACGTGTGTTTGGACAGAATACGAGACAGAGTTCTTTATTAAATTCATAAAAGACTTAAAGACTTTAGAATTACAGGAATACTGGATTCTAAACCTTAAAGAAATGCCACAATCAAGACCTTGAAGCAGAAATGAGGGAGAAACACCCAGAAACAGCTCATATGAGCCGCTCTCAAGTATAGGCTAAGGGTCTTTCCTTGCCATTAATGATGGATAACACACATACGTCTCCTTTGATTAATAATAATGGCCAGTGCGGTGGCTGAGATACATAAACCTACCAACATCCGTTGCTATGATGTTTGGAATGACTTATCGCGAGAGGAAAAAATGAGGTTTTAGTCGCATAACATCGGTTAATGGAAACGCTGTCAGATTTTTGTCGACATTTAGAAAAAAATCGCAAGAGTTTTGCGCAAATCTTTAATGGAAACGCGCCTAATGATGGAGAGCAAAGAGGGACATGAGTGATTTATTTCTTAAAAATACAATTATTTTGATTCATTTGAGGTAAGATTCAGTGGTAAAGAATACTCTTTATATTTCATGTGTTTCGTATATGGAAGAGCTCTGATTATTATATCACCAGCAGTAAATAAAGACACATAGTGTAACTAAGATCTCATTCCCTTCAACAGTACAGTGTGCCAAAACAATGAGAACTCTATTATGATGGGACCTGATCCAAAGTGAACACGAGGGATATGATAACTTTTGTAATCTGACCCTTCTAGTTAAAGGAATGTGCTGGGTTCAGCACAAATTTAAGTTCTATAATGACTAATTAACACAGATGCTGACGATTTCTAGACAATAATTTTGAATGCTCTTTTTGAACTCAATTTGAAATGGCCAACTTTACTACTGTAAGTGCAACAGAATCCAATTCAAATGTGGAAATCTAGAATTTAAACAACTGTATACACTTGCAAAACACATGCTAGCATTGCCATTTTATTTCTTTATACATCATATTCTGAACAGACAGAATACTGATGTCGGGAAACATGCACTCACATTGATTGAAGTCCCCCTGTTGTCAATCATTTTACCCCTTAAAACTCATCTTTGATCGCCAAAATGACATATTTAAAAAAAAAAAATTCCTGTGGGGAAAAAAATTATTCATGCCTTAAAATAGCTTGAATGTAACTACACCCTTGCTTCATGTAGTATATGCAGCTCCATAAATATGCAAATTAGCCCCGCCTCCACTCACACAAGCTCGGACTACCTGATCCACTCGGTCAACCTTACTGTAGTAAACACTGCATGTCAAGTGGAAACACTGGTTAAATTCAGCCATATATGTTTGAACCAGAACTAATTCAGAAGAAGTGGAAGAGTGAATTACACAGGCTTGTATACAAGTCGAAGTATCAGAATGGTAATGCATTTTATGTATCATTCTTTAAAATGTCGCACACATAACGGTAATTAATATGATTAGCCTTTTGCTTGACTACGTTATCAAACAGCTAATAATGTGCTGCTAATGCTACACCAACCACATTCGCCATATAGTCAGACAGCTGCCTTCTAAAAATCAGTATCCTTAAAAACGCTTTGAACAACTTAGAACGTCAGTGGAGAAAGGCGTATATTTCATCATTACATCGTGATATACATCATATACATAATTCACCCGCTATATTGCAAAATGTACCCGATTTTTTCATATCAACAGGAAAATATAACCTGGCTTATCTTGAGACTCCCCTGCTTCACAGCAGTTAATGATATGCTAAAGCCTGCCCACACGTTGATGTGATTGGTTACAAGGCAGTTTGTGACGTAAGAAACACAGGCAATTTCAAACTGCTTCTTTTTTCACTTTTCTTCATTTGCACATGGTTTGTCTTAAAGCATATTAAAAACACCACATAGACATATAAACAACATTAAAAACTTGATTTTCACCACAGGGGGTCTTTAAGTCATAATTGGTGGCTATGGGCCTTCCTTGACAAGTCAAAAATAAAATATTACAAAATATGACACTCGTTTTTCTCATGTAACACTGTATCCAAAAGATACAGCTTCAGAAGAAGGCTGCGTCTGATTTCTTTAGCCAGCCTTGAGCTCATTTTCGTTCTCATTCAGATCGTTAAACACGTCAAAAAAATTGTCAAAGGCACTTGCACGTGAGGATGCCTCTGCTTTGCTGCTATTGGCTGATCACGCGTTCACTACAGGTGCGCGTGAATGCGAACTTATCACAAAATAGACTCGAATTTCAATACTTTTGCTCAAATTAATCTGTATATAAAAATAATAATAAAAAATAATAATAATTGACTAAACTGGGAAGTGTCACATCACTTGCATAGGTCTACTGTTGTCCTTGTTAGTTTTTTTTTATTCTATGGTTCTCCTCATTTGTGAGTCGCTTTGGAAAGCGTCTGCTAAATAATTAAATGTAAAATGAACTTGAAATGACTTGGGCTAGTAAAAAATAAAGCTGAACCTCAGTGTCTGCTACAGTAACACACGTTCGAGCGAGGATAGACTTGATTGTAATACATATTGCTATATATTTATAGCCTAGTATCTATATCTCTAGCTTAATATTGATTTCTTGTTTGTTAGTGGAAAGAGAAATGCAGTTGCTTCAACCTGAAAACAAAGGAAACGTCAAATGGTGCTGGGACATGAATTTACATTGGACAAAAATAATCCAAACACAGAGTGGGGTCTTTTTATTCTATAAAAAATAAACATTTTTTTTTACGAGAGGACAGAACTGTGTTATGGAGCCACATGCACTCGCGCATGTCCCGATTAAAGATGAGTTGCCCACGCGCTTGGAACTGAGCTAAATTTACACAGCAAGTGATTAAAGAGCTGCTCGGGGAAGCAAAAACGCGGGTGGATGAAGAACCAACACAGTCATTTGACTTCTTGTTCACGCATCTGCATGAATAATGCAACAGCATTGCATTTATTACACCAGGTCAGGGAGGGTGAGTGCTCCTGTTTTGGGGAGGTGACACTTACTGAAATCAAACCGCTCGTGTCTGATGCGAGCACACATGGTTTACAAAGGAATAATTTATTTCAAGCGCAATCTTGCACACACAAACTCAAAATATCTTGTAAATGAAGCATGCTTATGAATGGACAAGCACACGCACACAATAGCCAACAACAAACAAATGCGTTTTCATTTCATTGCAGTTAAAGCGCAAGGGTCCTTCAGACAATCTTGAGTGTGATTTACAATATTAAGCGCGATGTTTGTGCATTACATCTATACATGTGATACATTATAAACGACATTCATTTGGAATCCCGCAGCGTTTCTTTGTCCACGCGCGTTATTATGCACCAGATCCACACATAAGCGTGTTTCTTCAATGTTTCTGCCCCACTTTTGTCTTGAAAACAATTCTGGCAGCGCATGCACGATCCAAACTGATCAAACCCGGCATGTTTGTCTCAAATATGATCTTGTCCGCAAGCCCCACACGTCGCATCAGGGTGACTAAACTTGTGCTGCAACGAGTCTTTTATTAAACGGGCTGTGCGTAATTGAAATAAAAGTGCGGTGGACGTAGTGTTAAAGTTTCCACGGGGGCTTTATGGTAAACAGCAGTGTCAGTCCATCAAAGACACAAGGGCATCTGAATGAATCAGAGCAGTAATGAACATTACCTTGGGTTGTGATCTCTCCCCATAGGATTCCCATCCAAACCATCAAGCCAAGCAGCAGAGCATCACTTTGAACTCCCAGCATGTTAAGACACAGTCCAAAGGGGGTCCAGTCCAGAATAATCACAGATGGGGTTTAGGTCCACAGCAGAGCTGCTTAGTGTCAGAGACGTGAAGTTGAACTCACAGGCGGCGTGACTGCATGAGCTCCTGTGTGTTCACAGCTCTGTGATGTCGGTTTGGTCTCTGTCTCCAGCTCTCTTCATCTCTCCTCTGCTGAACTCCGCAGTGTGTCTTCTCCTTCACTCACCCCTCCTCTCTCTCTCTCTCTCTCCCTCTCTCTCCCTCTCTCTCTCTGCCTTCTGGTTTGTGTGTGTGTAAAAGTTGCTGATGCTGTGAGGGGGAAATGCTTCTACAGTTTCCAGTTCAGGGAAGTAATGAATGCTGATAGATAGATAGATAGATTTTTTTGTAGTGTATTTTTGTAGTGTAATATTAATTAAATATGTAGAGTGCATATATGTGGATGTTAACTTTGACTGGATGATTGACAGGCTGGTTTACGGTGACAGAATGCATATATGCAAATTTTATGATGTGGTAGTATGTCAATGGGTAATTTCACATAGCCAGACCTTCAGACTAACGGCAGAAGGTCTGGACTCATAGCAGCTTTCATTGGCCAAGGACCGCCCAAGAGGATGTCTAACTGATATGTAAAGCAACCAATCACAGTTTGTTTTGTCCCGCGTCATGTTTAGGGGCGTGAAAATATAACATCGATGTCCCTACAATAACAGACCGGTGTGTAAAACTCTTGGACGTGTTTCAAAGAGTCTATGCTGCATTCTTCATATACTTCCCAGCGTTTAGTTGATCCTGACAAGCGCTCATTGTCACAGTTGTAAACACGATGCCGTTCTTCATCCATGAGGGGGTTTGGCATCACGGCATCTTTGTTTCCAGGCGAACCGTAAAAGAACGTGACACACGTCTCCTGGACATCCTGTAGAATTCAACCAATCAGATGACGACTTTGAAAATCCAGAAGTGTTTCCAATTTAGTGTGCCATATGCATCAGACATTCAGCCAGCGTGACGTCTGAGGCTGAGACTAGTCAACGGGACGGCATGGTGGCTTGCTGTCGCCTCACAGCAAGAAAGACCCTGGGTTGAGCCCCGGCTGAGCCAGGAGTCCCTTCTGTGTGGAGTTTGCATCTTCTCCCCGTGTCAGCGTGTGTTTCCTCCTGGCGCTCCGGTTTCCCTCACACAGTCCAAAGACAAGCAGGTTAGATGGATTGGAAATGCCAAATTGGCCGTAGGTGTGAATGCATGTGTGTGTGAGTCCCAAGCCATGGGGAGGGTTGGGAAAGACCTGGCAACCTACCCCAGAAAACAACACTGTCCAAAAAGTCCATGGACAGTCTCTCGTGTAGAATCACCAAAAGTAGCATATGACTAAAATTATAATAGAAAGATAGTATGTCATTTGTGTACTCTTCTGCTACAAACTCAAAAGTATACTTTTTCTTCTCAAAAGAGTACATATTTTAGGGCATATGGTATAAGGGATGTAGCACACTTCTGAGAGTGGGGTGACAACTAACCCGAGTCTCCATTTTACCATAAAGGCAATCTAAAACTCCCAGCAGAGAGGTTGGGCTCTACTTGCATTAACAAATGTTTTCCCAAATCAATCCATGGCGAAGCCCATATGATATCATGGATGACTTCATCGGTCAAGGGAATTCATAGTCCATTAACTGCGTTGGCATTAATCCCACATCTCTCATCTCTGGTTAAAAGGCTCCTGGCCTGCACTAAGAAATGAGATAGAGATAGCCACGATCGGAACAGACTCTGTTTCAAACGGATATGCTCGGCTATTTGAGAAGAGCTGGACAAAAAACACATAGAGACCTCCGGCCCGCATTGAGATATGCGATGATTTGATGTGCTTGAATCCAGCGGCCTGAGAAGAAAGTAATTTCTCTGAGAGCGTCATTTTCAAATGCTTGTTAGCTGGATCAAGCTGCTTTGTGATAATCTCTGTTAATTACTTCTGAGTAAATGTTCCAGAAGAGAAGAAGAACACATTCATCTGGAGAAATTCCCTTAAAGGGACAGTTCACTTTAAAAAAATTAAATTCTGTTATCATTTAGGCCGTGTGTCCATCAAAGCGTTTTTTTTCTTTCAGAGGCTAGCATATTTTCCCAATTGTTTTCAATGAGTGCGCCGCGTTTTTTAAACGCCAGCAGTGTGACAAGACATCGAACGTCTATTTCAGCTTTCTCTGCATTTTTTACCTGTCGCAGAGAGTTGTTTTAGAAGAATGTTCTACTTTGGGTAAAACGCAGCGCTCATCACTGTCACTTTTTACCTAGCCGTCCAATCACAGTGGAGGAGGGGCGGGGCAAATACCACACCGACCAACCGTCACATTCTCCTTGCACAACAATAACAAACGACAACAACAAGCACATCTCTTCATCCAAAACTAATGCCAGAGCAAGTACGTTACATTGTGCTGACATTTTTATATTCAGAAACTATTTGCGAAATCAGATACTAACAGTTCTGTGGATATTCCGTATCATAGCACATATAGCGTCTCAACTGAGAGAGCCCTGGGGTTTTCTGCTGGCTAGTCACCGTCAAACATGTATGACTTTCTGATGTGGAACAAAAAAAAATATATTTTGAAAAATTATATTAAATTTTGAAAAATGCCTTTTTTTTGTCCATACAAGCCAATGGGGTCCAATATTGTTTGAAAAAAAGAAAGAAAAAAAAAGGCATGAGCAGTTTGGATGTCTAAACCTTTTCATCTATGATCAACTCACTGTTCTAAGGCTTTTAAGATCACAGGTGGCTCAGTGTTGGCAATGCCACTCTCCCTCACAGACTAATGATGCATGACACATGGCATAAGTATGGCTCATTGCCCAGCACTGAAACCGCTGTGTTTGCCATAGTTTAAAGTCAGCTGCTGAATATAATGATGCTGTTGCGTTTCCCTTAAAAAACAAAACAAAAAAACGATAAAGTGAAACTTGTTTTTAGCAATGCAACTTACACAGTTGCTGGATTTTGTGCCAGAACTTAATGCATCAAAATAATTAGCATATATTTTTTTTTCTATTTTTTTTTTCTAAAGACAGCTAAACCGACAACATTTACATTGCATTAATGCATCTGACACTCATCCAAAGCGATGTACGCTGCATACGAAATATACATTTTTATCACTTCATGCATTCCCTGGCAACCAGTCTCATGACCTTGGCGTTGCTATCGCCATCCTCTTCTTTCTGAGCTACAGAGATGAAGAAAATCCAAGAAACGACAGTTTCTCAAAGTGACTGACACTCTATTGACACACTACAGAGGGGTCTGACCCCTTCCGTTCCTCGAGAAAATCTTAATTAGATCCAAGGAGGTCTAAGGATTATCTGTTATTTTCCACACTGTCTCCATCTATCAGCCGGTCGCTGTGATCCCACACTGAAATGCCACCAGACGAGCACATCCACAATATGCTTAGTTTACTTAGGAAGTGCTGAAACAGGTATTCTGCAGCTAATGCGGTGTGGAAAGGTCCTCTGGGATGGGGAACTCATTTTGTTTTTGTTTTCAGCACCTTTGGAGCATTTCCCAGGAACAATTATAGTTAACATGAAATGGCTTTTGCAACCATTTTACTGCTGTAAGGTGATGCATTTTCAAGTGAAATAAGAAGAAAAATGATTTTCATGATTGGGTCATGAAAAGTAGGTGAAATATACCAGTGTTGCCTCTTCATATCTACCATGATTTGCTATTATTACAGCAATATTAAACAACATTAATTACAGCATTGAATATTGGCAAGATTTTAGAAAGTTTGCATTACAACCATATATAAACAGCCAGTTGGCCATTGGTTAAAATGATTTTGCCTTCCCAGATGCATTTTCCCTGTCTGGATGAGGGGTTTCCAAACTGCCAAGGGGCCTCAAGTGAGGAGAAAAATACTGTAACTGATCATTTTCACAAATTAACACAACTTTTATGCATTTTGAAGCCTACATACAAAAAGCTAAAGGCTAAAGGCTGTTAACAAACAACGCAAGTAACGCAAAAGTAAGTTTTAGGGAGTAACGCAATATTGTAACGCATTACTTTTCAAAGTAACTGTCCCCAACACTGTATATATATGAGGATCGTCACAGTTGTGTGGTCCATGGCATCAAAAAGTTTGAAAACCCCTGGCCTAGATCAGATGACAGGAAAATCGCTTGAGAGGCGGAGCAAGTATAAGAAAACAATATTTTTTAAAATCTTTATCATAACATTTAACGATAAATCATTCTTAATAAGACCTCAAATGTGTATTAAGAAAGTAAAGAGGGTCAATTTTAATTTCATGTTGACTTTAAAGCACACTTGTCACGTTTCAGAACAGGCATTTGGCACCGTGTGCCATGTGTGTCATTCATTGCGTTAGACAGCCCACAATTGCTCTTAGTCACCATTAATAATAGCCAACAAATGCTCACTGGGTTCATTTGTGCTTTTTAACTTAGACTGTGCGTGTGAGTGTTTCACAGAGGAGAACGGGGCCCACACACACCAAGGATTCACTTGAGCCCTCCCACGCGCTCTCTAAACCATCCTATACGCCGTCAGGAGCGGAGATTGTGTGAGTGGAGCTCCCATGTGGCTTCACATTTCATTTACAAGGCACTTGCCTCTATTTTTCCGCATGTCATTCGGTCTCTTCTGGCGAGCACAGGTGCGCAGACACAGAAAATTATGAAGTTGTATTAAAAATACGGCTCATAAAACTGCCTAATGTCAATATATAATATTTGTATATATAATATTTATTTACCCATCACCCTCACACTCCTCGTAATATCACAGTCTCTTTGTCCTCATGCTGTCTTCGGCCCCTCCTCTACTTTCTTTTCATCCGGCAGCGCGTGGTCTTTGATGGCGGTGAGGGGCTGGCAGTGGAACCCAGGGGAGCGGCGGTCAAACTCACAGCCCATGTTTCTCCGTTCAGTAATCCACAGGCTGAGCGATCCAGGAACATGGGGTCTGTTAATAATAGATCACACAAGTCTAGAATGAGAGCCACATATGAAACTGAGGGGGATCTGAGATACATGAATAGCCATGGCAAATATAAGTTAAACGAACTGAAATACACATTTGGCTCATATTTTGATAAAGTCATAATATATATATATATATATAGACACTAGATAAGTTGTCAGTAGAATCCTGCTATTTATTTGACACTGACTTGAAAATCTTGCACAACATATTGAAATGTACTTTTGGATATATAGTCACCATGAATTCGAAAATGACAATTATTTTTTTTATTTTTATGAAATATTACAGTGTTAGAAATGATTTATCAGTGCACACTATTTTTGTTTTTCAATTAATGTACCCTCTGTTTCTTAAAACAAATCCTATAATGTGGTTTCACATTAGGTTTATAATAAACTAATATACTAAACCACTGCTATTCAAAATAAACATTTGTGGATAGACCTCAAATATGCTTATGCTATAAAAGACAACATATTTAGAATGCATAATTATGAGTCAGCTTAACTCTATTCGATTAAAACATGATCATAAAGAAGTGATTTTTCAGCAGGTCGTCTCATAATTAACCTGCAGTGATCCAGAATTAATTACTGTCACCTGATGAGCAATTAACTTCCTCTTTAAACGTTCACTGGGCGCAAACGCACTCTTTCTCTTCTTATGCTGTCCTATAAACAGCCCTGAAGTTTATTTCTGGTGAGCATTTAAGACGCATTAAATCACTTTACATTAAACTAATACACATTTATTGCGTTTTAGCTTTTTATCAAAATGAGCAAAACAGAGAAACCTTTATCCACGCTTTGGGGTAAGATTTTACGCTTTATTCACTTGAAGTAAAACATAACATCAAACTTACTAACATGGTTAATCGATCCACGACACGTTGTTTTAGGATGTGAACTCAATGAATCTAATAAAGAAGAGTCCTTCAAGACGGATGATACGAACCATCAACACCAACTGGCACTGAGAACGGTTGGTTCAGTTATTATCGAAGTAGCCTAAACTTGACGTTTTATCTGTAATGGTTGCCATTAACTCGTTAATATTTACTTTGAAGATGTGTCTGGGTCACACCGCCAAAGATGAGTTTAATATTGTCGAGTTGATCACTGGTGAGGGCAACAACAGCGCGAAAGCTGTTCCCATCGCAACACTACACGCTAAATCCATGCCTACGGTAAGATATTACTTTATTTGCATATAATATTAATACAATTTTAAGTGTATAAAGCATCATTGTAGTTCATTAAACATTAACCCTGTACTGTCCCACTGTAATTCCAGTGCACAAAGCTCGCTCGCTGAAAAAAATACCCATAATGGCTAGTGCTAGCATTTTCAGCCTTGACCCCAATTTATTGTTTTAATATAAAGTAGGCTATTCAAACAATATTGTTTACCATAACTTTATGGAGTCTTATAGGGATAGTTCCTCAAATTAAAATTCTGTTAATTACTCACCCTCATGTCATCCTAAAGCCGTAAGACTTTCTTTCATCTTCGGAACACAAATGAAGATCTTTTTGATGAAATCTGAGAACTTTCTGTCCCTCTATTGATGGGTACACAACTACCACTTTGACGCTTCAAAAAGTTCATAAAGAGATCGTATAACAAATTCATATGAATTGAGGGGTTTAGTCTGATTTTTCTGAAGAGACTCGATCGCTTCATGATGAACCGATTGAATTTAGGCTTTTATTCACACAAACATTCAACTTGCTCATCAGTTGTGGTAAACGTAAGCTCAAGCATGTTCACTTGATGTGCGAGAACAATGTGGTTCATTCTTGTTACACAGCACGTTTGAGCTTCCGCAAGAACCAATGAGGTTTGTTCACGTGCGTCAAGCAGGTTCGGTTGAGCTTATGCTCGCTGATCAATGTTTGTGAATTAACGCTAAATTAAGTCTGTTCACCCTTTAAAGCTTATTCTGAACACGCGTACGTACAGTTCCCATAACATTTGACTTCCACAAGTCCGTGTTCCTCATGAGATTTCATTCTCCATCAGGTCAACCTGTCTGGCTTGGATCTTCATCCACCTGTGACCTTTCGCCTGAAGCATGGCTCTGGGCCGGTGTATGTAGGAGCAGAACATGTGGCCTGTGAGTGGCCAGTTCAGCTCTTTCTAACTGCTACTTTAGTTAAGCTACAATTTAAGTCATTGAGTCCTGTCAAAATCTCTTCCAGTGGAGGAGTATTCTGATGAAGAGCTGGATGAAGAGATGGATGAGGAGGAGGAGGAAGAAGAGGAAGATATTGAAGAATCACCGGTTAAGAAAGTCTCAAAAAATGGTGCTGGGAAAGTAAGGCCTCGTCTCATAGTTTCATTGAAATTAAATTGAGCCAATTTTCACTGCTCCTTTTATTTTTAAAGAGAAAGAAGCCAGAAAAGGCAGAAGATGAGTAAGTTAAATCTGAGAGTTTTAATTTTTTTTTTTCTTTCTGCAAAGCAAACTAATCAAATGTTTCCTAAATGCAGGGAAGCCTCAGATGGTGAAAATCCACCTAAAAAGGTGCGTTGTTGTTGTTGTTGTTGTTGTTGTTTTTTTTTTCTTTTTTTTTTTTTCTAAAGTGCAAGTGTATAACATTGTTTTTGTTTCCTTCAGGGTAAAGGAAGGGGGCGGAAGGCACAAGCTGCGAAGGTGTGACAAGGCAAGGACCTGCAGATGACTGCACTGGTTTAATCATGTAGTGACTCAGGCATTGATCATGTTCTCTTATTGCAGATGTGGATGGGAAGTGCTGCTTTCCCAGAAGGCCGCTGCTGGATATTTGAGTTGGGAGCTCAAATTTCTCACCATGGTCCCAATGTAGCGATGCTTCATATAATAAAACTATTGGGAGGGGAGAGCAAACTTGACTCATTTCATCCATGCAAAAAGTATGACTGGGTTGATGTAAATCTGTCTGCAGCTGTTAATGCAACAAAGCTCCAATTAAGAAATTTTAGAGTAAAAATCTGGGCTAGAATAACACATTAACAATAGAAGCAAATCGGGTCAGTCTATAAACATTAAAATACTCACTTCAATAGTACAGCCCCAAAACATACAGTATGCGTGTTAAACCATGAAAATTGCTGTAACCACTCCACAACCTTAAACCAAATTACTTGCTACAAAACTCTTGTTGTATGCTATGAATATTGTTGGCTCTGAGATGAATTGCTTGTGTTCCTCCTTCAAAGGAACTTTCTCTGGATAAAAGCATCTGCTAAACGTAAAAAAAAATCTAATTTCACAACTTCATTTCCATGACAAGTGACTTTACAGTTCAAATACAAACGTTTTTTTAAAATAAGCATCCCATTTCTGCTTTTAAAACCTCCCAAATTGGCCATATTTACTTGTTGTTAGTGCCTAACTGTAACCTCGATTGATTTAAAACGAGTTAAAATTATTTGTGGTAATTAACATACCACAAATGCAGTGATTTAGCTTTACTAAAACCTAAACCTGGAATATTCCTTTAACTTGCCTGGATGCATTTTTCTCCATCCATGCAACTTGGATTACTATAGAGCACAGGTGTGTTTATTGGCTTCAAAAACCACCTCTGGGGCCTCATTTATAAACGTTGCGTACGCACAAAAGAAGGCGTACGCTGCTCTCTACGCAATAATTGGTATTTATAAAAAGCAAACTTGACGGGAAAATGTGCGGTCCTTCACGCAAACTCTAACCCATGCGTACGCACAAAAACGGGTGAAATGAGAAATGGCGACACCGTCGGCAGATGGAAGAAACACGTGAAAGTGTGTGAAACTTTAGACCGTTGTGTAAAAAAATGACAATACTGCCTCTCATAAATAACATGAAGACTTTACAAATCAAGTCTTACAATTAACAGCCTACACGAACACCCGTTTGATCGATCTGCAGTGTATAACAAACAAAATCAAACTAAAATTACAACAGAAATGCTAATTAACACATATTTGCAAAAAGAAAAGTGAAATATGTTCTGCAATAATATTGGCATGTTGTGCAATTCATCCTCATAAATAATATAGTAAACAGAACGAAATAATGTACAAAACTGATATTCTCGTCAATGTGTCCGTCTGGCGGAGCAGATAGATGCAATTAGATAGACAGATAGATAATTAGGGAGATATATAGATAAATAGATAGATGTATTAATTTTCCACTGGGGAAAGTTGTTTTCATAAAACATTTCTTCATCAGCTACGGAATCATGGTATTCATGCATATGCCTTTAGTTTGTTTTATTTTTGATAAAATAACGTATGACGTATGTCTCAACTCTGGCGATGGAGCGCTAGACGTTTTTTTGCCTCAACTTTGATGTCCGACCATTTCTTTTTTATTTCGGCCACGGTCCGAGGTTGTGAGGCTACAGCATTTACGGCGTCTGCAACCTTTTGCCACTCAAGTGATTTATTAAGGGAAAACTGCGTAGGATGTGCGTGCTCACGGTTTTATAAATCCGAATATTTCTGTGCGTACGCACGTCCTATGTTTCATCCGTACGCCACTTCTGACGCAAATCCTACGCAAAGTTTTATAAATGAGGCCCCTGGTGTCCAAACTATATATTTTTTTCCCCCCCTCAATTATTTTGGACATCCTCTGCTTTGTAAAACTGCTCAATTTCAGCTGTTTTCCTCTGTGAATGTGATGCTGCTCCTCTCCTTTGAAAGGTCAGAAGCGAAAACCAATGATTCTGCTTGACGTTTTTATTTACATCTGTTGGAGTTCAACAAATTTGCACTGACTGCTGAGAGGGAAAGAGAGCGCTCACTGGTCAAGATTCATTTACCTGACCTGAAGCCCCCACGGGTATCAGCATGGCTCAAATAAAGGGCATGTTTACAGTGAGAATTTTAGGAATTAAATATGTTCACTTTAACATCTTTATTTATGTGTACAAACAGTGCTCAAAATAAATCTTCAGTGTATTTGTGCTTCCAGTTAAATGCATTCTGGACAGGGGCGATTCTCCACACAATCTATCCTGTTAGGAGAGAAAAAAAATGGTGACTAAATGATTCACCTCCTTTCACAATTAAATATACTTATTTTTCCACTGTCATTTAAAGGGGTCATACACTCCTTTTATAATGGCAAAAAAATGTTTTTCATGACCATTTTCCACTCGTTATGACCCTAATTAGGCTAATTAGCAATAGCCTACATTACATTGTGATAGGATCACAAAACAATCCAGGCCGAACAATCCATGCTTCTGCTTCTCACAATAAAGAAAAGACTGTAGACACTGCAGGTAATATCCTTTAAGTATTCCTCTAGACTTGTTAACCGACAGAAAATGTTGTCGACATGCAACATGGACACAAATCCAAGGTTTCTAACAATTCTGACAATAGTTTTGAGTTCTTAAAGTTAAAGTCTCAAAATATCAAGGAAAATTAGGTTCCTCATCATATGACCCCCTTAAATGTAAAGCAGGCCAGTGCAGTTTTAAGCTTAACCTTGTTGAGTCTTCTAGTCAACTTCTGCTTTTTTGAGGTACTTCTTCATCACGGAGTTGACATCCTCACTTCCCTCGGCTTCCAGCCTCTCTCCTTGAGGCCCACGGCGCTTCTGAGATCCACCAGAACTTGAAGAGTCTGAGTCTGACTCCCTACGTGACGCTCTGGACGGTGGCAACTCCCCAAAGTGCACGCTGAGGGCTCGTCTCTGGCCCGTTCTGGAGCCGCTAGAAGCCAGACTGCTGGTGGACTGCGCTCGTCGGATTGCTGGGAGAATGTCTGAGCTGGTGTCCCCCACATCGACTCCGGCATTCTCCAGATTTCCAATGAGTCTGCGATTCTGGAACACAAGGGGTTCTGCTCCAAATTGCGACTCTCCGGTTTCGGCCACCAGGCCACCAAGTAGACGATGGCGGATTGGTTGATAGGAGCCAAGAGGAGGCATGGCTTTCGAGCTCGGCTCCTCTTCCCCTTCCTCGGGGATGGCGAGGTTGGACAAGTGGCGGCGGGAACTTGAGGTGGAGGTCACGGAGGCGAGGGAGTCACAGGAGCTGAAGCGGTTCATCTTTCCTGTGGTGGTTGTGGTGGTGGAGGACGTTGGGCTTGCCTCAGATAGGGAGCGGAAGCTGAAGGCACGGGGCAGGTGGGGACTGGGAGGTTTCAGTATGCCGGGTCGAGGCAGGTCCTCCAGACCTTCCTCTGCTTCTAGTGACATTGCTGAGGCCCTGCGGCGTAGGGTGGAGGCCCCTGTCGTCTGATAGATGGGAAGGGACACTGTGCTACCCTCGCCTGCCTCAGAGCCTCTTTCCCACCCAGCGCGCTTCTTCCTCAGACCCTCCAGAAGCTCAGATAGGGCCGTGGACGACGACGCTCTGCCAAGACCTCCAGAACTTTCTTTGACATCTTCGTCCATATCTTGCGTGCAAGATCTATCGTAGGAAATAAAAGACAATAACAATGCATATATAACTAAGGATAAGTCTTTTGTCATTGTTTACTCACCCTCATGTGTAAATGAGGGTAATTAATGTGTAAGGGTTTACACATTTGATTTTCTTGCTTCCATGGAACACAAAAGGAGATGCTTTGTAGTTTCTGAAAAGACATGACTAATTGACATTTATGTCAATCTTTACATAGGCTATACTCCGTTCGTTAAATGTCTGATGCATAAGGCAGACAAAATTGGAAACACTTTTGCAAAGTCAGAAGTCTAAATCTTCCATGCTGAAATCCAGCATTTAGTTGCTCATGTGTTTTTAATGCAGACTTCTGCACCTTTATTTGCTTTAACTTTATGCCGATCTTGAATGAACGACGTATGGTTGTCTTAAAAAAGGTGGTTGTTAACAAGTTGCTAAATGGAACTACAGGTTAAGGACATTAAACCTCATCATGATGAACAGGTAAACTTATCTACTCACTAATCCGCTTTCATAGCCTCGTGTTTCTAAGCATGCTCTTGCAAGCTATTCTAAAGCCGCGTTTCCACCAAAATTACCTGGAACAATTTGTCCCAGGAACTTTTTTTCCCCCAGACCTGATGCTGTCTGCGTTTCCATCGCGATCTAAAGTACCCTGAAGATTAGGCAAATTAGTCCGGTGATAGGACTGCGGGCGACTTTCCAGTTCCCGCTGGATTTTGTATTCGACATATAAGCTTAATAAAGCCTGAACCTCGTGGTTGGTCCATCGGTAATATTTTTTCCACTGTTGATTAGAATAGCAAACAACTACTGCTTGCACTGCAACAAACTTTTAGAAATGGTGGTTGAAATAAAATGCTGCATGGAGTCAACCAATCAAAATTCTGCGTGAACTCAACCAATCAGCATGTTCAGCGCCCATGTCCCACCCCCCGAAAGTTTCCTGAACTTTGAAAAAGTAACTACCTCACGAGCAGGGATTTTCTGAGGGGGAAGTTTTTACCCGGAACTTCATGAAGACCTTGTTTCCTGCGGTCGAAACACACAGTACCACACCAAAGTCCCTAGTTCCTGGGAAAAGTTCCTGCGGTGGAAACGTGGCTATAGTCTACATTTAGCTTTTTACTTCTGCCAATTGTATTTAGGCTTCAAAATTCATTGTGATAATTTGTGAAGAATTTTATGATGAACAAAAACGTCTCAGAATCATAAACTTTTCTTGGAGATTATTTTCTGCTATAATCCAAAGGCCAATGGAAAAATAATCCTATTGGGGTTTTGTCAGAGTTGACTTTCATTTTACAGAAATAATGACTGCATTTCTCCTTTTGTGTTTCATACAGAATTGGAGGCATGCGATATCACCAATATGCTCCTACTGTGTCTTCTAAAAAATGACAAATACCCAATCTGATCGTGTTACCATGTTTATTGAAGTACACTGATTGTGCTTTGATGGACTGATGGAAGTGCTGATTGGCTTTTGTTGCTATGTTACCTGAAACTGTAGGTGCTCATGGTGTCGGTGACGGACTGACGGCCAGAACTGCTTCCTGCGTAAGGAGAAGTTACACCTCCTCGGCTTCCTCGTGGCACACCCGCCCAATGACGGATCCCTTCACCAACGTCTTCGGTGCCCACACTGGATCCGACACTGGACATGGTGTCGCTGAAATTCAAACCCCACGTCACTCAATTTTCCAGTGTAAAAATTCTAAAATGCCTTTCATTGGAAAGATCAACAGTTGTGCAACATGCTCTCACAGCGCAAGCGATCAAATCAATATAAGCCTGTATCAATGCATACAGAATATTATATGATATAATATGATCTTGCACATGGCTTGAGATGAGATCTCTCATGATGGGTGCTGTAACGCCACACATGGGGGTGATATTAGCTCTGATATCCTCATTGCTACCCAGCAGGCCATGTGTGTTCAGTGAACTGTGAGTTCATTAGTCTTGAGAGCGCTGTCATCATCAGGGCTCGTAGGGGCACAACGCACTGATCCACAGCCTGTTTACAGACTTACTAAAGCTGTTTGCCTGAGAACCCAAAACATAAGCTTTGATCCAAGAGCTAGTGAGCGGCCTTGCTGCTTATTGCCTAGACAGGCAGCTACCTTCTAATGGAGCATCCTACACTAAAAATAGGGTTTTCATAGAGATGCAATAGAAGAACCATATTGGGTTCACCAAAGAACCTTTCAGTGAACAATTATTAAAAGACCCATTTTTTCTAAATGTGAAGAATATTGTAATAAACCTTTTTTCATTATAAAGAACCTTTTGTGCAATTGAAATGATCCATGGATGTTAAAGGTTTTTCATGGAACCATCAATGCCAATAAAGAACAATTATTTTTACATTTTGAATTTGAAGATAAAGCTAAATTGCACTTGATTTGTCTTCCGGGAAACATGTAAGCATCTTCTGTTGCTTCCGAAGTGGAGTACTAAATAAAAAAAAAATAATTTATTTTTTTGGAAATCTTCATCCTGTTCAAAAGTTTTCACCCCCTGGCTCTTAATGCATCGTGTTTCCTTCTGAAGCATCAATGGATGTTTGAACCTTTTTTAATAGCTGTGTTTGAGTCCCTCAATTGTCCTCAGTGTGAAAAGATGGAAAGATGGTTCAAATATGCTGGAAAACGGAAGAATTTGCAGGACCTGAAGGATAAACTGAACTTTGAGCAGTTTAACTGCTCAGGACAAACAAGGGAATCAAGAACAACCATCATGGATCATCCAGGTAACGACACGCAGTATTAAGAATCAAGGGTATGTAAACTTTTGAACGGGGTCATTTTTATAAATTCAGCAATATTTTTTTTGTCTTGTGGACTATATGTAAACATCTTTTATGTAAAATATCTTATTCAATAAGATATATATAAAATTGCATGCATTTTGTATGATCCCTCTTATTTTGTTAAAATTATTCTCAGATTCAGCAAGGGGTGTGCAAATTTTTGAGCACAACTTTAAGAGTGTAGACATGAATCCTCATAAGTGATTAGTTGGAAGTGGAAACATGCTTCTCCCCCAAAATATGATTATTATTGTACTATTTGTATTATACATTACTGTATTAATACATAATAACTGTCACCTATTAGAAGGAAACTAAATCTATTTAATTAAAATAATAATAATAATTTGCTTTAGTTTAAAAAAAAGGGGGGGGGGGGTCATGGAAGGGATAAATAATGGACAATGTCTCTGTTTTTAGCTATGCTTTTCAGTACTGAATAAAAAAAAAATTATAATTAGAATTCTGCTCAACTTGTTTGTTGCAATACATTGTGGGATTGATTCATCTATGGATGGATACATGTGATACTACCTTACAATTTGCTCAAAACAAGTGATCTATCTTTTAGAAACCCTTTCGTGTTGTGTTTACTCCTATAATTCCTTAAAATGGTGGCCACTTCATTTTGGGACAGAGATATTGTGTCAAAGTTATTCTAGCTTCCAGAAGCTTTTATTCCAACATGCACGAGAAAGGTAACAAAAATGCTGTTAATTTGCTTGCATATGCCATGGGTTCTCTCCTACCCTGCTCTTGTGATCGGTCTCACCACATTCGTATAGAGATTTAAGAGCCAAAGCGCTGAGCAACCGTAACACAGTTCATTTTTCCCCTTTTCGCTCGCACAGACGATTGAAAGAGAAGAGACGCGGGGGGTCTCGGCTAACGCACATGCATTATTCAGGAGACAAAGCATATCACAGCTGGTGAACTTTTAAAAGGACTCTAGCGCAGAGGAAAGCTTCTTGCATTTAACAAAGCAAAGTGAAGTGGCAGTGTGGGTACGTGGCGGTTTGCGTTCAACGAGTAGGTGTCTGTTCACATCCGCTCAACAGAGACTTTGTCGTGTGAAAGTAAACTGTGACCTTACACAAGTCCACACACACTTACAGTACTGAGCAACAGGCTAAGCAAGCCACATTAACAGCCAAACGCAGCGCTGGCCCATCCATCAATTTATGCTTGTCAGTTTTTGATGGGGAATTTTTAGACCAACTAAAGAAGGATGGTTATGTGTTAGACTCCGCCAAAACCATTAAGCCACGGTTCACAAAGTGCATTTATATGCAAAAAAGAAATCGTACTGCATAATGCAGTACATTTCATATTGCAGCAAACGTTAATGTGTTATGCAACTAGAGCCGGAAAATATAGGGAATATATTTGCAATAATTTTTCTGGCAATATAAAATTTAGCAACATCCTTGATGACTTTAATGCACTTTTTATTAGGCTGTTTCTTTCAGACTGTGTCATTAAACTAGTCCCACAAGCGATTTGTGAGTACGAGAATGCTGAGACTAATATTTTAAGAGCATCTCAGATTTAAACACTATCTGTATTTGCTACTTTTAAGTTTGTTTAATTTTATTAAATTATTGTAACAAAATGAAATTACAAAAATTACAATTTGAAAAATTTAAAATGTAAGTATAAAAATATATTTATTAAAGATTTAGCTTATTTAGATTTTTTAATGTTAAAATATCAATGACTAAAAATTAAAATTAAAATTGCATATCTTTAAAAGTTAAAAAAAATCTAGAAGTTTCAGTAAAATTCTATAAATTCAAAGGAAATCACATTTTTTCCCCTATATCGTCCAGTTCAATACAAAACCATTAGCCTAGTTTGAAACCCGCATTCATCCGATTGCTCATTCCCAAATGCATAACACAGAAAATGAACATGGATGCACGGAAGAGAGCAACAGCAGGATGGGGAACGGAGTGCTTACAGATCTTTCCTTCTAGAGAAGGACTCCACAGCCGTCTGCACACTGTGTGAAGAGGGAGACGCATCAGAGACACACAGGAGAGGCATGGAAAGGTACGAGCAAAGCAAGCATATCGATTTTTTTAGGGAGGGAAGTCTGGCGGATAAGATCAAAGTCTGTGAACTCTGATACATCGGACTGCATTTTGCTATGGGTGTCGAGGGAGGAAGGCATTATTGAAGCGTTTGTAGTAGCTAAGTTTAGCCTTGATTTTGGGGCGTGAGGAAAATCTCTTCACATTTCAACATTTCAGCTCAACTGAAAAAGAATGAAAGCAATTAAAAGTAACAGCAAGAAGTAAAACTTTAAATCCAAAGAGAAAAAAACATACATACATATACATATTTAGCATATACAATATATATATATATATATATATATATATATATATATATATATATATATATATATATATATAGTATATATACAGTATATATATATATATATATATATATATATTGTATATGCTAAATATATACCGTTTGTATAATACACTGTTTGTATATATATATATATATATATACACTGTATATATACTATATATATATATATGCTAAATATATACCGTTTGTATAATACACTGTTTGTATATATATATATATATATATATATATATATATATATACTGTATATATACTATATATATACACACTATACTATATATATATATATATATATACACACTATATATATATATATATATATATATATGTATATATATATATATATATATATATATATATATATATATATGTGTGTATGTATGTATGTATGTATGTATGTATGTATGTATATATATATATATATATATATATATATATATATATATATATATATATATATATATATATAGTATGCAAACTGGGTTTCAGACAGCAGCTACATTTACATGGACACCTTTTGTTTCAATCAGTGAATGATGAATCGGAATGCAGTGTTCGCATGAACGCTAAATAAAGTGATCGGGTTGGCGTGTGTGTTTATATGTCACAAGCTTCAAATCGGAATTGATTTTATGACATGCACGAATATACAGAGTTTTTCTCTGTTTTCTCCTACATTGCTTCTTTATCTATTTCAGGCCCTAATTATTAGATGACAAGCACATAAAACGTTGTGCCATCCTCCTTACATTAATCAAGCAGTAAAAACGCCCCTTCCTGCACCCAAAAACAAGGCGTCTGTGGATGAGAGTCCGAAACAAGGACTGGTGGGACGTCATACGTCATTACGGTATCTCCACATCATTGCACATGCGCAGTACTTTCCAGTTTCAGTTTTCAATTCGATCAATGTCCTCTCGATCAGATAAGAAAAGGTTTAAACCACCCCTTACAATCCGAATGAAATTTTAACTGGATTTGGCCAATTTATTCCGATTGATGTGGCAACATGTGACTTTTGCGTGTGACCGACTGTGCTACTAGTCCGATTACAATCCATGTAAACGCAGACAGTGTCCCCTTGCTATGCTAGACTGAGGAATGCAAACGAAAAAGGAAATAGAAAAGGTCAGGCGCACGTCGCTAGCGATACCTTTCAGTATCACTTTCATCGCTGGACTCCACCTCCTCCAGCGCAGCTTGTAGATCAACGATACGCCGGATTGATGTCTCTAGATCAGCTTGCAGGGTCTGTCTTACTGCGCTAAGCTCTTCCACTTGCATTTCCTGGAAACAGATTAGACAAGATAAAATCAGATAACGTGTGACGGTCACGCTGGATCTCCAAAGGAACAAAGAGCTTGCATCAGGACAAGAGAAATCATTATACAAGTGTTTAATCTCAAAATATGCCCAATTAATTAACTGCTCGAGAAGGCTGGCATTATTAGTACACCGCTCACATTTTCTTAAAGCATATAAATGTGGCTAAGAGGTTATTAATATGAGGCCTACAGAGTTGTTTTTATCCTTTTAACTTTTTTAACACCAAAAACAACACAGTTAAAATGAAAACCTAAACATAAAAAAAATATATATATATATATATATATGCATTGTCAAAACATTAAAGAATATTTATATTTAAATATGTATCAATAGTTTTTCATGATTAATATTATATTACAGTACACAGGTGAAACATTTAATTCACCCTAAAATTAAATTTGGCTTAACATTTTTTATCTTATTTTAAGAGCCACTAAGAATATATATTTATCATAGGAGTCAATTGTTTTATTTGTGATAATGAAACGTGAATGTGCGTACATTATTTTGGGCTAGACTGTCATTCAAAGAAATTATGGACATATGCAAAAACAAGTGAGAACCATATATAAATAACTGATTATGCTGTATGTGTATGCTTTTTATGCATTTTATGCTTTTTTTTTTTTTTTGCATAGTAAAATAAAACCTGTAGCTGAAGTTTGCCTTTTTTTGTCAGATAAGTTTGTAAAACACCTTAACCAAGTTCAGTGCTTTGTTCTTCCCTCACATTTAAAATATTTAAAAAACATTCAATATTTTCCTCATATTTTGATGGTTTTATTGCGTCATTAAAAACAAATATCTCTTCCAGACATCACTTTTGGCCACTAATGTACAGTATATATACATTTATAAGGAAAAAAATTAAATGAAAAGTAGATTTCTCCCTTATTTCTCAATTTTAATGTACATATATTTAAATTAAATTAAAAATACTTTACAAAATACTATTTTAAAATATTACTGGCCTTAATTTATACAGAAAAAAATAAAATCATTATATTCCAGTGTTTTTTGGCAAGCCTCTCTCTTTAACTTCTGAAGTGCTTGTTTGCTAAAGGACAATCTTGCGCTATCGATCGCGAGCTCTTGTTTACAGAATAATTTGATAATGAGTGCTCGAGAGCCAGTGGAGCGACTGATTACACGATTCATTTTCCCCTTCCCTTCTTTGTCCGTCCCCAGTCTCATGCTCTCCTGGACGAGCCGCCACTGTCTGTCTATGATTAATTCCCATTGTCTCCTCAAGGTTATTGATACAACAAATCCCATTCCTCTCCTCTCATCTCCATGACAACCACACCTTCGCTGTTGCCCCCTCCCTTTCATAACCAATAACCTGGAGAGCCTCAGCATGTGTGTGCGCGTGTCTTAGCATCGGGAAGGAACGCATCCCAGACTTCACTCTTTGTGTATGCGCCAGGCATCGGTAACACTGTAGCTAATATTCATAATTTGACTCTCAGAATGCAGGTCAAAATGCATTACACGCAGGCATGTGCTGAACTGATGCAAGGACCCCTCCTTTGTGTTAAATTATGAATATTTACAGGTTTTTCAGGAGAGTTCGGTGTATTCTCCTGGGCATTAACGTGTCAGGCTCGTGGGCGGCCACTAAGAGGAAAATGCACCGAGCGGCTGTAGATATGAATACATTAGTTATGAGGACAGTTTCACAAAAGCTGTTCAATTTTAACGTACATTCTCAAGACAAATTCAAAGATCAAAAATGATTGCAGTATTTTTAGTTTCATGATATTACAAAAATTTCAGATTTTACAACTGTTTTTGATTTTATTCTTAGGGATATATCTGTTATTTTCCCTTATTTGTTTTTATTTATTGGCATTGACTGATATAAATACACACTACCATACAATGGCTTGGGGTCAGTAAGATTTGTGTTGTTTTTTTTTAAATGAATATTTATATATATTAATTTTATATATTTCTTGACCAAGGATGCATTAAATTAATCAAAAGTGACAGTGAATACATTTATAATACTACAAAAGATTGTGTTTCAAATAAATGCTGTTCTTTTGAACTTTATGTTCATCAAAGCACCTTAAAAACATTTCACGGTTATATGTTAGATAGTGCTTTAAAAATATTAATAAATAATTTTGTATTATAGTTAATTAATGATAATTGTAAAATATTAATATTACAGCTGTTTTCAACATTGATAATAATAAGAAATGTTTCTTGAGCAGCAAATCATATTATAACGATTTCTGAAGGATCATGTGACACTGAAGACTGGAGTAATGATGCTGAAAATTCAACATTGCATCACAGGAATAAATTACATTTTACAATATATTCAAATAGAAAATTGTCGTTTTGAATTGTAATAATATTTCAGAATATTACTGTCATTATTGTATTTTTGATAAATTAAATGCAACCTTGGTGAGCATAAGAAACGTCTTTCAAAAACAAAATCTTATTGACTATATATATATATATATATATATAGTGAAAAATAGTGTGTTACTTCATCAGCTACATCAGAAAGGTATGTTTGTGTGTCAGTCACCAGCTCCATGCGTCGACGGCTGCTCTCCTGTTCTCTGACACTCAGGTCGTCCATTTCCAGTCTCATATCCGCCAGTCTCTGCTGATAGTATCGTGAGTTCTCCCTCTCTCTGGCCTCGGCCTGGGCCGCCTGCTCCAGCTCCTCACCCAGCCGCACCACACTGTCCCTTAGACGCAGAACCAGGACCTGCACACACACACACACACACCCTGTAACGCTATAAAGATCCTCTCTGAGAATGAGAATAAAGTGGAAGCTGGACTGACCTCAAATCTCTTGACCTGTCCTCTCTGGAACTCCAATTTGTTCTCTAGATCACAGATACGAGCTTCTTGCTTGCTCACGATGCTGCGGGCCACCGTGGACGACTCCAGGAACTGCACGCGTGCCACGCTGGTCTGCAGCTGAGAAGATAAGGACCGCTGGGTTACGACTACGCTTGTGAAACACGCTTACAGGTCAACAAAACACTATTTTAACTTCATGTTGACGACAGTCTTCCTCAGCGGGGAAGTAGGCCTATGTGAGATTAGAATTTGTGTCCCGAATCATTATACTCTGAAAATAAGCGCATTTAAAAGGTGCTCAGATGCAGCATGCTAAAAAAAAATGCTAACATCATGTTAATCATGCTAGCAGGGTGCTAAAACATGCTAGCAACGTGCTTGAAACTTATTAAAACATGCAAGGAACTTGCTAGAAATATATTAGCAACATGTTTAAACATGCTAGCAACAAGTTTTCATGTTAAATCATGCTAGCAAAGTGTAAAAACATGTTATCAAAATGATAAAACGTGCTAGCAATATGCTAAAACACAACAGAAAGATGCTAGCAAAAGGTAGGCTACATCATGTTAGTGATTCTAAAACATAATAGCAACATACTAAAACATGCTAGAAACGTGCTAAAACATTCTGGCTATATTAAACATTCAACATCAAAGATGGTCTTTATCTTCTCATACTTTATCTAGTTTCATATTAGTGTACTTCATACTTAAAAGTACACAGTTTATTAACAGAAGCGCAGTATGTACATAACATGGTCAGTAAGTATGCAAACTGTGACTCGGTTCATGTTAAACTGTTCATATGTTGCAGTTCCACATGTGAATGAGCATCTAATGGACATCACATGTCTATATCTCAGTGTGTGTGTCTGCAGGTCTGTCTCACCCCCTCCTGTAGGGTCTGTCGCTGTTTCTTCAGTTCTTCCATTTCAGCCTGAAGCTCTCGGATCTGAGAGATATCACTGGAAGACTGGGATAAACAAACATGTTTGGTTGGCTTTGAGATATTTTACATAACCTCATACACACACACATACAGTACATACAGTAACGCCGGCAAGCTAGTAAGAGCCTCCCAGGCCGGGGGTTGCATTTGGTGCCGTGACCCGGATGGGAGTGAGGTTTAGGGGGGTGAGTGTAATGGAGGCAAGCTAGTAAGAGCTGTACGTGTAAACCTCACTCCCCTGGCCTCAAGAGGTGCATTAGTGACTAATGCTAGAGGCTGCGGCCTTCGACCTTGTTAGCGCGGCAGCTTCCCATATACCGGAGACGCAGGTTCGAGGTATATAGATACACACACACACATATTTTAGCAACAAGGTTGCTATTCTTTTCAACTTTCTATCCATCAAAGAATCCTGAATATTATAAAAAATATTAATATTAACTAATAAGAGTAATTTAAAAATCCTAAATTAATGCTAATGGATCTTCTTTTATAATCTGAAACCAATCCTAATGGGATCAAACAATAAGAATCCTCTGAAAATAAAATAAAATCCTACTGCATCATCTTTTTTTGGGGGGTATTCTCATAGTCATAAACATCAGTATTTTAAATATTTATTTTGCTATAAAAAGAAAACATCTAATGATGTTGCCCAAGGACTGGGAACACTATTAAGGGATGACTCAAGTGAAAGGATAAACAATTTTTTTAACCAGTCATCCATTTAGCAAAATGAATCACAAATTTACTCAAATGAATCAGAGAGAGAGAGAGAGAGAGAGAGAGAGAGAGAGAGGATATTTTATGAGAGAGTGCAACGCAATGTGACAAATGATATAATTTTCACACACTTCCCGACAGAGCTCATTATTAGAAAAGCTGCTCTCTTTTGAAAACGACTGTCACAACTCTCCAAGACTGAAGCACACACATGTATCTCCAGCAGACCTGAGCGATGAGGGCTTTGTGCTTCTGCATGAGCTCGTTGAGGTCCTCCTGGTCTTCCTCGAGCCTCTTCATCAGATCTGTCCTCTCGTAGTGTAGCTGAGCCAGCTGCTCATCCACCTGGGACAACAGACAGAGACAGACTCAGATAAACCTCAGATCAGCCCTGTGAACCTTTCATTTCATGTCTCCGGGCCTCACCAGGCTCTTCTGCCTGCAGATGCTCTCCAGTTCGATCTGAGCGTTCTCCAGCTCCGCAGCGAGAGTCTTCTGAACACTTTCAGCCTCCAACCGTCTGCCTTCACTGTCCTCCAGCTAGAATACAAATAGATGTACTCAAAGTCAAGTGCATCAGATGAAGGTAACCACAGACCACTAATGGGTTATGGCCAATATCAGCATCCTTATTATTTGTAGATGCCTTTGCATTGACAACACAAACTATGCAAACATGCACTACTGTTAAGAAAGTTGGAATAATTAAGATTTTTTTTAAATGTTTTTGAAAGAAGTATCTTATGCCCACCAAGGCTGCATTGATTTGATCAAATAAATAAAAAACAGTAAAACAATAGTAATATTATAAAATATAATTACAATTTAAAATTGTATATTTGTTAAGACTACAAAGAAGAACATCATGCACAATCAGATAAGCAACATGTGCTAGAAGTTAACATTACTTAAAGTCACCATGAAATATTAGTGGTTATGAAATAGTGCAGTATTTATTAAAAAAAAATATTTATGAATGTGCTCTCATAATCTTTAATCTAAATAATGTCCCCTCCCTCTTGCAGCGACATCTCCTCTCTTCTCTTCTCTGATGATGTGTTTACTGGCGTGAGGGCGGGGCAACCTGTCACTCACATGAGATCCACCAATAGCAAACAACCACCATCCAATCAATTCCTGATGGACAAAATCAAGTCCCGCCCTACATTTTTTTCTTGTTCAGAAAGCAGTTTTACTCAGATATACGTCACAACAGGGAAGGAAACACTATCACAACCTCCATTTCATGCTGACTTTAAAATGTATTGGGCAAATAAAGCTTAAAACACACACACAAAAACCCCCAGCTATAGTTCACTGCAATTAAAGGGACAGTTCACCCAAAAATTCTATCATCATTTACTCCCCCTCAAGTTAAAGACCTTTATGAATTTCTTTCTGCTGAACACAAAAGAAGATATTTTGAAGAATGTCGGACACCAAACAGTTGATGGACCCCATTGACTTATAGTATGTATAAGATACTATGGAAGTCAACGGGGCCATCAACGGTTTGGTGTCCGACACTCTTCAAAATATCTTCTTTTGTGTTCAGCAGAAAGAAATTCATAAAGGTTTTTAACTTGAGGGGGAGTAAATGATAACAATTTTAATTTTTTGGGTGAACTATCCCTTTAAGGGTTTCACAGTGAGACATTTGAAGACCAATAATGCAAAGCCATATAAATGTGTGCCATGCTGAGTTAATGCTGGGATGGCAGCGGCACCTGGCAGCGCAGTCTCTCCAGCTGCTCCTTGGCACCGGGGTCATGACCCTGCCCGGGCTGTTCAACGGTGGACAGCAGCAGCTGGGCATCACTGAGCAGGGCATGTGTGCGCTTCAGGTCTCGCTTCAACCTCTTCTCCACGTCAAAGTCTCTGTGGCCCACCTGAGACCAGAGAGAGAGATTAATCTATACATCACACTGAAGCACAAACAGAGAGCCTTTACACTTCACAAGTGTTCTGGGAGAAAGACGGGCATCTCTGGATACCAGCGGTGACTTTCAGACTCAGCTAAGACCATAGAAACTGAATAATGATGCTGGACACGTGAACACAGAGACATACAAACTGCTATGTGGAAAACAGCAAATCCCAGAAGCTCAATAAATCATTATGGCTCCAAATATGAGCTGATCGCAAGGAATGAGAATTTCAAACTAGTGCTCGACAGATAAGGGCTTTTTAATGGACAGATGTACAGAAATCAGGATGGTCAATAGCTAATATAATATAATAAAGACTACAAAGACAGCCTTCATCATGCACAATAAAGACCAACAACATGTTTTAAAAATGATTCATTAAATTTACTAAATTACAATATTTACTAAATATTATATTACCATATATAATATAATATATAGAGAAGACTACAAAGATGGACATGATAATATAACATAACATAATATTATATACTATATTATATTATATTATATTATATTATATTATATTATATTATATTATATTATATTATATTATATTATATTATTATAAGACTACAAAGACGAAAATCACGCACAATAAGATATGCAACATTTTTACAGAATGGATAGATCATTATGTGAAATCTCAAGTAATACACAAAAAAATAAGTTGGAAGGTTGGGTTGGCAGTGAAAGCACATTGCCCTGGAAAAATCCAGCAGGAGACAGAAGGTCAATACATGCATGAAAAGCAGGCCCTTTACACATCCTCTTACTCAATACAGCACTGACTCTGAGCAGCGGTGTTTACGTGCAGCTCGGGTCATAAAGCAGGGGTCGTTGTTAACAGCAGCTGATGAGTAGCTTCATCATATCGATCACACAGTCACATTAGAGAGCTCACTATGGCCCAGGGGCAGGACGTTCAGGTCAATGTGTGTACAGTATCTCTAAAGGACCCCTCTCAGCATAGCCACGAGCTATTAGATAAGCAAATGAGCCAGAGCATGTCCGATGCTATAGATCCTCTATAACTACTAAACTAACAATGTGCAAATTAATATAGTCCAGCGAACATTCCAAAAGCATTATGTCTGATACAATGTTGAGAAGTATATACATATTTTTGAATTTTATATATATATATACATATATATATACATATATATATATATATATATATATATATATATATATATATATATATATATATATATATATATATATATATATACACACATATATATATATATATATATATACACATACATACATATATATATATATATATATATATATATATATATATATATATATATATATATATATATAAAATTATTATATAACAGAATGTGTTTTATTAAATACAGTAGTGGCCAAAAGTGATGTCTGGCCTAGGAAAATTGACCCTGGAAAATCATCCTTTATTTAAATATTATTAAAAAAAATGTGTTTACGATTTTGTAAGCATATTGCATAGTTGTGCTTGAAGTCAAGTGCTTTATTTGTGATATAACGCAATGAAATATCATATAATATAATTATAAATGCCAAATTGTGCAGACATAATGTTTGGCCAGGCTGTCATACAAAGAAATTATGAACACATGCAAAAACAAGAGAGAACCAACAAAATATTAATAACTGATTATGTTGTAGTCAATGTGTTCTATGCATTTTTTTGCATAGTGAAATAAAACCTGCAGCTTGCCTTTTCTTGCCAAATAATGTTGTCAGATTAATACCTTAACCAAGTTTAGTGTTGTGTCCTTCCATCATATTGAAAATATTTAAAAAATATAAAATATTTTCCTCATGTTTTGATGGTTTAATCAAACTTGTAGGGTCTATTGTAGGGACATTACTTTTGGCTACTACTGTAACTTAATATTATAACACATAAATACAATAAGTATGAAATGACTTTCCTTTCGGGCCAATATCACAAATTCCTTCTTACTTTTCAACCCTATACATTTTTCATCATCCAGTCATTTGCCAGAGGATCAAACCGAGCCCTGCCCTACAGATTACGTTACAGTATTGAAGTAAAATGGGTTTTGAAATCCATTTCACTTTGACATTAAGATGTTAATACAAATGAAGTTCAGAATGTTTGCTGAGCTGTAACATTTCCACAAACACACTGGAATGAAGAGCACTGACGGACGAGGCTCATGTCGATTCAGAGCGGGTCACTGAGACGGCTGTAGTGCTCTTATATCAGAACAGAGAGGGACATGACAGCTTTACAGATCCTCACAAGCCCCGGTGTGACTATAACTCTGATCTATTGAACGCTGCTGAATCGCGTCTGGGCCAAACCAAATGACCCACATATACTGTATTTAATAAATATCACGCCTGGAATGTGATGAAAGTTAGAAACGGTTGGATACAGTGTGTCATTAGGGTCATTATAACTACAGTAGGTGTGTTACTGGCCACTGTTTTAACCTACTTACGTCAAATGCAAAACACATTTCTTTGGACGTATTGGATTTTTTTCCGGCGACGCGTCTAAATGTCTTCATTTAAATGTTTTCGAACATCTATATACTGCATTATATTCATGTCGTGCAATGTTGTCTACAACTCAGTTTCTTCAGCACCCCAAAATGTGATGCCTTCTTTACAGCTATGTTTATGAATCTGCGCATGATAACATCATCCGTCTATGTCACAAGCACATAAAGTGCGACTGAAGTGTTTACGTGCCTGTTTATTGCGATTAATATCGGCATACGTCACACATTTTGAACTTAATCGCATCAATTTGATTGAAGTATTGTGTTTTCTGTTTACATGGGGTACTGTTTAAATTGCAATTTCCCTAAATCTCATTATAATCACATTATGAGGGTACATGTAGATGTAGTTAATGTTACATAATGTATATAAAATTGTTGAAATATGTGTTTTTTACCTGTTCACACAGTGTGGCAATCAGCCCCTCTAAGTCATGCTTCTCATGAACCACCATCTGTTTCTCCTCATATTCCTGTTCCAGTTGCATCTCCAGCTGTCGGAGCTGCACACACACACACACACACACAGAGACAGGAAAGGATGTTTGAGACAGGATTGTAAGGTGGTTCGTGGAGCTGTAATTTATTCTGTGTCCCTCACCCGTCTCTGTGAGGACTTCTGCACGTCCTCCAGTTCCTCGTCCTTGTCCTCAAGCTCCTTCTGATGGATCTGCTTCATCCTCTCCATCTCCATCTCAAAGCGCAAGTGCATCTGTGGAGAACAGAGTCAAGTCACCTTCATTTATACAGCGCGTTATACAAGATTGTTTCCAAGCAGCTTAAAAGTGTATTTATTCAGTTCAGTGTTGATTCAGTTCAGTTCAATATCAGTGTAAAGCTAATCAGTTATGAAATGAGCTCATAATTCAGCTTTACAGAAGAAAATTGTGCTGTTATTTAGCTCATTGCTGATTCAGTTCAGTTTAATAAGTGTCCATGTTGTAAAATGTGTTAATTATTATAAAAACAAAGTCGATTCAGCAATAAAGCAGCTCTGCAGAAGACTCTATCATCATCCGGCTCAAGTCAGTTCAAGCTTGGTTTTCATGCAATAGTGTCAGTGCAGTCAAATCGATAATGCAGTATAGACCTCCAGGGCAGGGTCATATTTCATTTTTATGCAGGAATGAAAACAAGGCTGTAAGGGATAGAATACTCTGGATTGTACTGCTGTTTAACAAAAAACTTTCAGTAGACAAAAACTCCAAACAGCTAAAAGTTTTAAAGTTGTTAAATTACATGATCCAGAACCTTTATACAGTGCGTGCCATTGTGAAGACTGTAAGTCTATCCTCACAGCCTCGTTGACTAAGGTGTAATAGAGATTATTAAGTGTCTTTTAAACTCCAATCAGACAGAGTGAGCCTGTGAAGACAAGCTATTTGTGCTACTGTACCTTTAAGACCTTTAAATGGCCTCTGTTATGATTAACAAAAATGTTGAGACTTCCACATGTAAATGTCAGCGTTCATGTGTTTAAGGGATAGTTCATCCAAAAATGAAAATTCTGTCATCATTTACTCGCCCTCATGTTGTTTCAAACCTGTATGAATTTCTTTCTTCTGCTGAACACAAAAGAAGATATTTTGAAGAATGTCGGACACTAAACAGTTGATGGACTCATAGTATGGAAAAATACAATGGAAGTCAATGGGGTCCAACAACCGTTTAGTTTCCGACATTCTTCAAAATGTCTTGGAACAACATGAGGGTGAGTAAATGATGACAGAATTTTCATTTTTGGATGAGCTATCCCTTTAATGTGATCATAGTTATAATATCATAACCTTTTCAAGAATGTCATTTAGTGGAGAAGTTGTTCTCGGGTTCCTGTACCTGCTCCTGCTGTTTGATTCTGGCCGTCATCTGGCTGATCTCCTCCGAGCGCTCCTTGTCTCGGGTCTCCAGCTCCCGGAGCTTCTTCTTCAGTTCAGGGATGGAGTCGGAGGTGAGATGGAGAGGGATCCTCAGGTCACGGATCTGAGAGCACAACTCCTCCTTCTGAAGCTGCAGGTCTGTGACCTCCACCTGACTGGCCTGGAAACACACACAATTATGCACATAGAGAAACGTAAATACACAAAAACAAGATTCGCAAGAGCAAAAAGACATACTGAACACCACAAACAAAAAAACATACACAGACACACACACACAATCACATAGAAATACCCACAACAACATAAATATCCACACACACAAAATACATAAAAAAAAACAAGATACACACACACAAATACACAAACACGCATGCACATACACAAACACAAGCATTTATACAAACAAGCTCAAATGCATAAACACACACAAATGCAGATGAACAAAGAAAAATTGCATTCACAGAAAAATTAAAAAAACAAATGAACATTCGCAGGCACACAAAAAACAAACAAATAAACAATAAATGAGTACACAAATGCATAAAAACAAACACACACAAGCAATTATACAAACACACACAAATGCACACTGACCCAAAACTTTTACACACACCAAAAAACACAAAAACACATTTATGCAAACATGTACAAATGCATAAACACACAGACAAAAGCAAATGCACAAACACACAGACACAAATTGCACAACACACAATATTGCACAAAAGACAATCACATAAACAGACATGCACATACTCACAAAAACAACCACACACAAACACGAACAAATCACAGTTACGGATACATAAATACACAACAATGACACACATAACCACACGCACAAATGCATAAAAAACACATATACACACAAACGTACACAAACAATCACAAATGCACCAAAAACCACAAATAATATAAAAATATATAACAAATAAATACAATGAGAAACACACCCCAAACAATTCATACAAATATACATTCAGAAAAAGTCCACATTCTACTCAAGTACAATATTTATGATGGCAATTTTGGATCGACACCTTATTATCCTCAAATATTGAAATTCTTATATTGTAATCAATAAACGTTCAACCTAACATGTTGATTGTGTCTGCTTAACTCAATACATGACGTTAACTAACAAACAACATGCTTTATATTATAGCTGTGTGTTATACACTCATCTCTAACTGATAACAGAAGCTTCCTACATTTGAAACAAGCTTTTTCTGTGCAGCTGCTTTGAAACAATGGCTGCATCCGAAAGCTTAAAAACGCTGCCGGTTCCTGTCTCCTGTCTCCTGTCTCCTGAGATGCCTTCATCTGATGGATTTTGGAAGGCAGCATATATGTGTCCTTCGCTGCCTTTGATATCCCATAATCCTGTGCTTTCCATTCTGTGACAGCTGAGCTAAAAAATAAAGATGGCATCTGAACGTTGCGGTTGGTGGTCAGTTTGTGTGCAAATGTATGACTAGATGTCATTTCTAGCGAGAGATTCATGAGGTACCTTCGTGCGCAAACGTCATCGCCTGATAAGTTAGTGAGGCACCAAGTCAGCTGACTAAGCTTTCGGACGCAGACAATATGAAGTGTGAAAAGCGCCATAAAGTTAACATAATCTGATGGACTCAAAGCAGAACTTTTCTCGGATTACAGACAGAGGACACTCAGAGTACACGGCACCAGTGCAGATGGTGGACGCTTGACCTTTGACCTCGGCCCGTACCTTCAGCGTTTTGTGAAGGGTGAAGATCTCTGCGCCGAGGACTGTATTCTCCTGGATGGCTCTATCTTTCTGCTCCCTCTCATTATCAGCCTGTTCCAGAGCCTGGGTCAGCTCGCTGTCAAACCTACAAACACACACACACACACGGACACAGACGCAAGGGAGAAACAGGGCTTGAGAATGCATATTCAAGCAGCCAGAGAACGTGGCGTTGAATATTAATGTGTTACATGCAAATGCCACAGACCTCCTCTGTTTCCGGTCCAGCTCGTGAGCGCGGCCCTGCAGGCTGTCTGTCAGCACACGGGCGTCCTGGAGGTCAGAGGTCAACCGCCGGCAGTGACGTTTTAAATCTGTCACGGAGCGTTTGGATTGATCAAGCTGAGACTGCAGTTCCTGGACCTGCCACACGGGGGAGACAGAAAGACAATTATCATCAGGATAAGCATCTCAGGAGGCAAACAATACGTTTTTGAGTCTAATTACACAAATGCTTGTGTTTTCTAACATTTTTGTACTTTACCTTTTACATTTTTATTGTTTGTTTAATTGTTTTGTGTTTTATAATGGTTTTACTGTTTACATGTTATCCCATAATACAGAATTCATTAAATTGCTTTTATGTTCTAAAGGTGGCTTTTTTATTGTAGATAATATAAAATCAATCAATCAATCATTGAAATCAATGTAAAAAACCCAGCAGGTTCCCATTGTGAAACACACCTTATATATATATATACTATTAAATATGTGTTTATTAATATTTTGAATTAGCTTTTATTTTTATATTTTCAGTTTTCTTTTTAATTTTAGTTTAAGTTTTGGTCGCTTTGTTATGTGCTTTTAAAAGTTATATATATTTAATTAGCTTTAATGAATTTTTATTTCAGTTTTAGTTTTACTGATTTTAGTATTTAAACGTATTGCCAAGGCAACTAGTTTTTTACGTTTTCCAAGTTTTTTTTTCTCCATCAATTGTCATCCACTTTTTCGTTTTTATTTTAATCCAGCTTTATTTCAATGATTGAAAACGATTTTTAATGGTTTTAATTTATAACAACACTGAACATGGTGCAAGAAACCTTGGCTGTGTCTAATATCGCCCACTACACCCTTAATTAGGGCACTATTTGAGGGAACAGCCATTTGCAGTGGTGTCCGAAACCACAATAAACATTATCGAGTGCACTCATTCAATCCCACAATGCAGTGCAATAGTGTGTACGACCGATGTACGCTTAAAAGCTAGAGAATACCCATAATGCACTGCGAGGTTCGCAACCGAATGAATTCCAGCGTCTCGCCAGAAGATGGCGCCGCAGCTGAATCATCCATCCATCCATTTTACAAACCGCAGGTCCAATGTGGGTACAGCGTAATATCATACCGGTATAAATTGTTGTTTATACATGCTAGTTTCCACGACAGAGTTGAAGATAAATCTTTTCATCACTACTGGAGCTGCCAGTTTGCTGAGTTTCGAATGATTATTAAACCGCAAGCACAAACTATGCAGAAGCAGCAGCCCTTCCTGTGCACTCAGTGTCCGAATCACTCACTCGTTTTCATTCACTCCTTCAACTGGACTATATTAGTGGAGTAATATAGGGAATAGTGAATGAGGGTATAGGGGGTGATTTCAAACACAGCCCTTGACTTACACGGCCTCTTTAAGCTCATAATTGAGCCAGGTGAAATGGGTCTCATACCTTTGTATCCAACAGCTGACGGGCTTCTTTCTCACTCTCAAGTCTTTCCTCTGTCTGCCGCAGACGCCTGCGCAGAAACTCCACCTCCGTCTGCGCACATTCCAGCTGCAGCTGCAGCTCACTTTCTGTGTGCGCACGCAGGGATTCACACACACACACACATACACAAAGAGTCATTATCTTTCTTCCGCCAGCATGTTTTATTGCATCTCCGCTGAAGCCCGTTTTACCTGTCGCCACTCCGCTGAGAGCTTCTTTATTCTTGACTTTCTGTTTTTCTTCCTCTAACTGCCTCTCGAGGGCCTCCAAGGACACTTTACTCTGGTCCAGACGACTCTGAGACCCAGCACAGAATAAACACCCACAATACAACACATGACAGGCTATGTTTGGATAAGCAGCACACACATCTTACTTTTTCTGCATTATATGCTGTGCACAATACATGTACATTTTCTATATGCATGGAATGCTAAATTTACTGAAACACACAGTTACAATCAATACTGTATCCCATAATACATTGCCCTTCGCTTGACCTTACATTTCTAGTGTGATAAATGAATCAGTAGTAATACCATCCACAGTTTTTAATGATTAATTGCTTTCTTGACTCATTATTCGATTGTACTGTCAAAAGGAAAGGTGTTTGTACACAGAAGTGATTTAAAAATACAAAATAACTGATGAAAGATGCTAA